>NC_090652.1:139680272-140020272 GCF_040937935.1 Hyperolius riggenbachi | reverse complement strand
TGTATAGGAAAATAACAACAAGATCAAGGCTACATTTTACTAGTTTCACTTTTTATATATTCACTATTGGGGGATCTTTATGGGGAATCCCTACAAACGAAGGAACAGATTAAGATGAGCCAAAATATCCAATTTTCGTACCTCCAGTGCCACCTATAATACTCTTTATCACATCATATTTTAGTCAGGATGGCTTGGAGTTTTGTGAATTAGTAATTATGCTTGCAAGACTGAATTTACTTTTCATTCCATTATATCACCTTCAATATGTATTAGTAATGTAACCTAATATACAGTGTTCACAGTTTTCTTTTGCATTTGTTTTATATTTCACCATAGCTTAGGTTCCCACGTAGCTTGACTTTCAATGGAGAGATTTTCTCTGGGGAAAACAGGCAAGATAGCTTTGATCATGGTTTACGTGGAAAAGTTATAATCAACACAAATCATACTTTACAGGTCAGTATTCCATAAACTGCTATGCTGTTGTGATCTTATATCACAATTTCCTCCACAGAACATGCTACAAGAACAGCCCACCTATTAATACTGGTACTCATTCCTATCAATGTGAAATAAGCTATCCACAAAGCATTGTGTTAATTAAAGCTTACCTTATTATGAAAATCCATTAAAAGCCCCTGGTAGAAGTGAGATAACTGATTTTTATATGGATGTTTTTTTGTGAAACCTAGTTCTACTGGTAATTAAAAGGTTACCCCAGGGGACATGTCACATGATGAGATAGACATGTATATACAGTGCCAAGCATACAAATACCTATGCTGTGTTCCTTTTATTATTTTTTCAGCCTGAAAGACTTAAAGGGGAACTGAAGTAAGAGGTATACGGAGGCTGCCATATTTATTTCCTTTTAATCAATACCAGTTGCCTGCCAGCCCTGCTGGTCTATTTCCCTGCAGTAGTGTCTGAATAACACCAGAAACAAGCATGCAGCTAATCTTGTCAGATCTGACATTATTGTCAGAAACACCTGATCTGCTGCATGCTTGTTCAGGGGTTATGGCTAAAAGTATTAGAGGCAGAGGATCAGCAGGAGAGCCAGGCAACTGGTATTGCTTATATGGAAATAAATATGGCAGTCTCCAAAACCCTCTCGCTTTAGTTGTCCTTTAAACATCAGGTATGCACGCAACAGTTTCTCTCCAGTCCTGGCGTACTTAGTTGGACTTAGCATAATTCTTCCTAATAAGGAATTACAGCTAAAAAACACTTTCCTTGCAGAGAATAGCTTCTGAGTGCAGGGTAGAGATAAAAACGGTCAATAGTTCATATACAGTGGCTTGCAAAAGTATTCGGCCCCCTTGAAGTTTTCCACATTTTGTCACATTACTGCCACAAACATGAATCAATTTTATTGGAATTGCACATGAAAGACCAATACAAAGTGGTGTACACGTGAGAAGTGGAACGAAAATCATACATTATTCCAAACATTTTTTACAAATCAATAACTGCAAAGTGGGGTGTGCGTAATTATTCAGGCCCCTAAGTCAATACTTTGTAGAACCACCTTTTGCTGCAATTACAGCTGCCAGTCCTCTAGGGCAGTGTTTCTCAACATTTTATTGGTATGTACCCCTTTTAAAACACTGTACTCACCAAGTACCCCCTAGCATAGTAAACATTATCACAAGTACCCCCTTTACAAATATATTTATTTGTAGTACATGAAACTTGGTTCTAACCAATTTCCAAGCATTTACTATTGCTTTTAATTAGCTAAGATACTAATTTGGTGTTGTTTAAATAAGATTTATCATTTTCTAAAACTCTAAATTTGTTATTCTTGGTTAAGTATATCAAGCCCGAGTACCCCCTGGAACCATCAGAAGTACCCCCTGGGGTACGCGTACCACACGTTGAGAACCTAGGCTCTAGGGTATGTCTCTACCAGCTTTACACATCTAGAGACTGAAATCCTGCCCATTCTTCTTTGCAAAACAGCTCCAGCTCAGTCAGATTAGATGGACAGCGTTTGTGAACAGCAGTTTTCAGATCTTGCAGCAGATTCTCGATTGGATTTAGATCTGGACTTTGACTGGGCCATTTTAATACATGGATATGTTTTGTTTTAAACCATTCCATTGTTTCCTTGGCTTTATGTTTAGTATTGTTGTCCTGCTGGAAGGTGAACCTCCGCCCCAGTCTCAAGTCTTTTGCAGACTCCAAGAGGTTTTCTTCCAAGTTTGCCCTGTATTTGGCTCCATCCATCTTCTCATCAACCTTGACCAGCTTCCCTGTCCCTGCTGAAGAGAAGCAACCCCCGAGCATGATGCTGCCACCACGATATTTGACAGTGGGGATGGTGTGTTCTGAGTGATGTGCAGTATTAGTTTTCTGCCACACATAGCGTTTTGCATTTTGGCCAAAAAGTTCCATTTTGGTCTCATCCGACCAGAGCACCTTCTTCCACATGTTTGCTGTGTCCCCCACATGGCTTTTGGCAAACTGCAAATGGGACTTCTTATGCTTTTCTGTTGACAATGGCTTTCTTTTTGTCACTCTTCCATAGACCCAACTTTGTGCAGTGCACGACTAATAGTTGTCCTATGGACAGATTCCCCCAACTGAGCTGTAGATCTCTGCAGCTCATCCAAAGTCACCATGGGCCTCTTGACTGCATTTCTGATCAGGGCTCTCCTTGTTCGGCCTGTGAGTTTATGTGGACGGCCTTGTCTTGGTAGGTTTACAGTTGTGCCATACTCCTTCCATTTCTGAATGATTGCTTGAACAGTGCTCCGTGGGATGTTCAAGGCTTTGGAAATCTTTTTGTAGCCTAAGCCTGCTTTAAATTTCTCAATAACTTTATCCCTGACCTGTCTGGTGTGTTCTTTGGACTTCATGGTGTTGTTGCTCCCAAGATTCTCTTAGACAACCTCTGAGGCTGCCACAGAGCAGCTGTATTTGTACTGACATTAGATTACGCACAGGTGCACTCTATTTAGTCATTAGCACTCATCAGGCAATGTCTATGGGCAACTGACTGCACTCAGAACAAAGGGGGCTGAATAATTACGCACACCCCACTTTGCAGTTATTGATTTGTAAAAAATGTTTGGAATCATGTATGATTTTCGTTCCACTTCTCACGTGTCGATCACTTTGTATTGGTCTTTCACGTGGAATTCCAATGAAATTGATTCATGTTTGTAGCAGTAATGTGACAAAATGTGGAAAACTTCAAGGGGGCCGAATACTTTTGCAAGCCACTGTATTTTAGCTTCTGGGACACTGAAAGTCTGTATCAGTCATGGTCTTACACAGGAAATAAAGCTGTGGTGTTTTGAAAAAAAGGTAATTTTTAGGAGCAAGCAGATGGTTATTTATTCCATCAGTTTATTTTGATCTTGGGTTTGGAAGTGACCCAGATAGCACAAACATTCCACCCTCAAACTACCACTATCTCTGTGTAGGAGAATGGAGGTGAGGAGGTGGCTGGTTTCTTTTCCTGGGTGGAGTGATGTTTTAAAAAGTTGCAGACAGCCATGTAGGCTGGAATGATTTTCAGGGAAGAAGAGCCTCACTCACTGGCCTTTTTCTTGCTGACTACCTGCCAGTATGGCAGATCACTTAACTGTTCATGCAAAGCAGGACCTTCAGAAAAAGGGAGAACACAGAGGATGAAGTGCCATGTAAAATGAAAAGGTAATTTTAATAACTATAACCCTTTTCAATCCTATGTCAGACTATGCCCAACATTCGCATTTTCCCACATAGCACACAGGAAAACCTGGCTGCCACTAGATGGGGCTGTTGCTGTCATTGCTGATAAAATCCGGCACAGTGAAATCTTATTCTGATCTAAATATCAGACTATGTCTGATGCTCCGGTCATCGCTGACGTCATGTGCTACTGCGCCCGCTATCTTACCATTGCTCTGCCTCATTTTTGCTGATCATGGGGACGTCACTGCCATATTGGGTCCTCTGTAGCAGCACCGAACACCGGGTAATAACCAGTGATACCCAAATTATGCTGGCACTCGTGCAAGGTGGTGGAGCGCCAGGGTGCTTGGGAGGATGTGGGTGATCGGGAAACACAACTGGAAAGGGTTAATGTACAAAAAGACTTATGCAGCACTGATCTATATTTATCACAATTTTATAGCAGTGGAATTTCCCTTTAACATTTAAACCCTTTATATTTGCTCTGCATAACTACAGTACTAAATTTTTGCTACAACTTTCTTTGTTTTTTAATAAGTTAGCTATAACAATGCATTGATTTTTATGAATGCAATTTTTGCTTTTCACAGAAAAATTTCTAAAGACTTCTTGCGATGCTATATTGTACCTGAAAATGAACTAGTAATTGTGTTTATTTTTCTTTTAGCTGGATGCTCAGTATAATAGATCACTGAATCAGATGGGATTTTACTCTCACTTCACACATCCATATCAGTGGAGAATCCCTCAAGACCTTAAGGTACCGTACAAGCCAGGTGGAGCAACATATTCTGATGCCATGCACAGAAATAGCAGTAAACACTTGCTTTGCATGCTCGGTATGTAGAGAATAGTGAGTGCAATAATACAGTGGCATAGCACCACTGTGGGTGTACAGGTACAGGGGCATGACATGGATACACATGGATTTGCTGCAACTTCACAGGTTTCTGAACAATCTTGAGGCAACACTACCCCAACACTACCCAGAGTGCACAAAGTTCTGTTGCCAAAAGTATTATTATTATTTTGGATTTATATATAGAACCACGGAGCCATCACTGCTACATGCAATACAGGTATTTGTGGAGTGACCTGGGTGCTGGGACTACACCAAGACAGACTATATACTGTGTTCATGCTAGAAACTAGAAAGAATCAGGCTGTAGTGTGACCATTTACTTAGCTGACCCTAATAAGTAAATACAAAAGGGGTGCTATAGACACATCTTCATATTAGGTGGGCGTGACAGAAAGAGGACAAAACCAAAGATATGAATTTGATCTTTATTAACATAACTAAGGGGCATTTTTTAAATAAGAGATATAGCAGAAAATTACACGACCCAGAGTGACATTTTGAAACAGATATCTTATCAGGAAGGATATGATTTTAGTTTATTTGAAATACTTGATTAAGTCATGAACTAATGAGCATAACATATTGGTAATTGCAGATCATCTATAAAGATCATCTATAAATACATTTTTTCTTGTCCGTACCCTTTTGCTCCTCTATTTAGCTTTATATTATGAAATAGGTTTGAATGAAGCTTGTAGGAGCTGCTTCCTCGCTGAACTAGCTGGTAATCATTTTCTACTCATCAGATATTGTTTCATGTGTTTTTAACTGTCATTAAGTTGCTTAAAGGACTACTGTAGGAGAGTAGGGGGAAAAAGAGTTGAACTTACCTGGGGCTTCAAATGGTCCCCCGCAGACGTCCTGTGCCCATGTAGCCACTCACCGATGCTCCGGTCCCTGCCTCCAGTTCACTTCTGGGATTTCCAACTTTAAAGTTGGAAAACCACTCAGCCTGCACGGCCGTGTCCTCGCTCGTTCCAGCTGACGTCACCAGGAGCATACTGCGCAGGTGCAGACTGTACTGGGCCTGCGCAATACACTGCTGGTGATGTCAGCAGGAGCGAGGGCGCGGCTGCGCAGGCGCAGTGCATTTCCGACTTTAAAGTTGGAAAACCCAGAAGTGAACTGGAGGCGGGGACCGGAGCGTCGGTGAGTGGCTGCGCTGGCACAGGACGTCTGCGGGGGACCATTAGAAGTCCAAGATAAGTTCAACTCTTTTCCCCCCTACCCCCCTACAGTAGAGGCCTGTGCGGGTCCAATTTTTCATACCCGCAGACCTGCTACCCGCACCCGACCCGCAACCCGCTTTCAGGTGAATTTGATACCCGCACCCGACCCGCAGCCCGCTACCCGACCTGCGACCCTCAACCCGCTTTTTCCATTTTCTTCTAAAGTGCACATTTAAAGCAACATTGGGGAGCTGTAAAGTAAATAAAACCTTTTTTTTATACATAAACCAAAGCCAAAGAAGTGTTTTAAAGATTTTTTTTTTTTACTCTTATTAAAATCAATAAAAACGAGAAGTAACAATCCTGCTCAAACAGCAAATAGCAGAGCACCACATTTCTGTCCCTGTATGATGTAGGCTGCTCCCCATCTACACTACATCTAGTGGAAGTTTCCCGGCCCCCTGGCCACTGCAATGCACACTGGGAGACGTAGTACATTAATATAATCACAGGAGATGTAGGCACATTAATGTACTACATCTCCCAGCATGCAGTGTGGTGGCCAGGGTGACACTTCCACCACTGCAGCTATGAGTTGCAAGGAATAGACACTGCGTCCAGGCTCATGTAAATAATTTTCAGATTTAAGGGTGTATATACACACACAATCTTGATCCTCCATGTAGTATGAGGGCCAATCGAAATCGGCCAATCAGAATTGTTTGTGTGTGTGTGTGCACCCAAAGTGCAATTACTTCTGTTAGAACCTTTATGTGTTAATGATGAGCTACTGCTGAATGAAGGTGCTTGGCAGATCTACCTGTGCAAAAACATATAGGCTTAAGAAAAAATATTGTTATGTGCCAAAATTAACTTACCTTGCAACAACGTGGGTAAGAGTGTGTGCGATTAGGTGGACTAGGCTTTGCGTCGTGCGGCTGTAACGACCATGATCAAATTGAGTAGGTAATCTCTCATACTACATGGGAGATGCAAAATTGGGAGATAATTGGCCAATCCAAATTGGATGTGTATATACATCCTAAATTATCTTTTCTTCATTACAGCAGCTCAACAGCAAAATAAATGGTAATTCATTTATAAAATCAGGATTGCATAATAGTACAACAAGGCTTTTAAGGAGGGAGAACAAATATACTGTGTATGCACACCTACTCAGGACTTACCAATCAGAATCAAAGTTAATTGGAGCAGATGTATCACAACCAAAAGCACACACATCAATTGTTTTACTTTTACAATAGATTTTCCTCCACTTTTCCTGCACTTGTGTTGATAAATCTGCCCCGTTGTCTTGTACCTGTCTGATAATAAAATCCTGTATTTAATTATTCTTGTCATATGCAGCAAACACATAACTGTGTGTGCTAGATGACTGTGGATGCAGCTACACTGTCTGCCAGCACATCTTGTCACATGTGGCATGTGCTTCTGTGCCTCCTCCCTCCCTTTAGAGAACTGCCTGAACATTCTCTAGTTCTTGTCCTATCATATATCCCCAGTAACTAACAGACAGAGCTTTCCTATCACACCTTTTCCTCTAACAGAGCATGCCCCAGTGATTTCTGGCCATTTATGAAAAACACATTTTCAATCTCACACTGGCATGTTCCCAGTTATATGCACTAGTATGGGAGGAAGGGAGGTGTCAGCTTGAGAGCAGTAAGGAGTCTGCTGGCATTAAAGATGAGAAGCAGTAAACAAGCCAGCAAGAAAGTATTCTGGTGCCAGCATTCATCACAGATTTTGGGAAGGCAAAAGATACAGAATTATCGTATGCTTGTTTTGAATACCAACGACACCCGACCCGCAACTTGCTACCCGCGACCCGACCCTCGAATCAATTTGGGTACCCGCTCCCGACCCGCATTTCGGGTAACCCGCGGGTACCCGACCCGCATTTCGGGTAACCCGCGGATACCCGACCCGCTGCAGGCCTCTACCCTACAGTACTCCTTTAAAGCATACTTGAAATTACATGATGAGATAAAAATAGGCACATGTAGTACTAACCCTGCTAAGAAATTGTATGAAGTCCCTGTTTTTCTGTGCAACCAGAGCTAATAATTGGAGTTGTTTTTTTATGTAAATGAGCTTGCTCAACAATCGTTTCCTGAAAAGTTAATAGAAGTCAAAACAGCAGAGAAAGAGTGGGAACATTTTTCTGAAGAAGGTTTTAGTGCTGGAAACTTCAAAGGTCATTATTTCTGTTTGTTGTATTGTTTCTCTATTTTTCAATTTAGCAAGGCAGATTTATCACTGCTGTTTTTCACAATGAAGATTTAAAATGAACCACTTAAACTGGACATACAAATATGAGACTCAGTTCTATGTTTAATTTTTAGTTCACCCTATACACATCCTCCATTGGCAAGGTTATCTCCTCCATGGGTTTTAACTACCATCTGTATGCAGATGACACCCAGATCTACCTCCACACCCCTGACATATCCACCACTACCATGGACAAGGTCTCCTCCTGTCTATCCGCCATCTCCTCCTGGATGTCTGCTAGGTTCCTGAAACTAAATCTAGACAAAACGGAATTTATGATCTTCCCACCCCGGCCATCCACGAACCTCCCAGATGTGCATGTCACTGTTAACCACACTACCATTCGCCCTACCTCTCAAGCCCGTTGTCTGGGTGTCACCCTGGACTCCGCACTCTCCTTCACTTCCCACATCCAAAACCTCACAAAGTCCTGCAACTTCCACCTTCGTAACATCTGTAAGATTCCTTTCCTGACCTCTGCCACCACCAAACTCCTCATCCATGCCCTCATAATTTCCCGCCTTGACTACTGCAATGCCCTGCTGTCTGGTCTCCCTATGACCCGAACAGCCCCACTGCAGTCCATCATGAATGCGGCAGCCAGAATTATCCACTGCTCCCATCGCTCCACCACGGCAGATCCCCTCCTAGAATCCCTCCACTGGCTTCCTATCCAGTCCAGAATCAGATTCAAGATACTGTGTCTGACCTACAAATCTGTCCACAAAACCTGTCCAACCTACATTTCTTACTCAGAGGTACACACCTAGCCGCTCACTCCACTCTTCCAATGCACTTCGCCTAACCGCCCCCCGCATCACCCAGTCCCATGCACGCCTCCAGGACTTCTCAAGAGCTGCTCCAACACTATGGAACTCCCTACCTCCACCCATTAGGGCAGCCCCCTCCTTCAACATCTTCAAGAAAGCCCTCAAAACTCACCTTTTCACTCTGGCCTACTACCCCTCACAAGTGCTCTAAACCTACAGCTGAACTCTGGTCCCCTACCATTCGTGTCCTTACCTCTCCCTCTAGATTGTAAGCCTTTGGGCAGGGTCCTCCTCCTTTTGTGTCCTACCTGATCTGGCACCTCCATTACTGTGAACCCATGCCATGCATTTGAGTGAACCTAACTTGCCTAATCTCCATGCTTCATCCAGTGACTGACTAAGCATTACCTTGTACTCATACTGTGCTGTGTGATCTGGTTTTCTTGTATTCCTGTATTGTCATATCACCCCTAAATATTGTCTGTAACCTAAATTAATGTTCAGCGCTGCGTAATATGTTGGCGCTTTATAAATACAATAAATAATAATAATAATAATATTCTGATAAGTTGATTTTCACTTCAGGTTTGCTTAAAGCCTAATAAACGGGGAGCTACAGCAGTTTATCAGTGCCCACTCTTATGAAACGTGGAGTTCTTTAGACTCTCCATCCTCCTACATAATACCTCATATTTTATACAAGATATTTCTTGCATGAAGTGGAAGACCACTTTGCGTTTTACTCAGTATATGGATTCATTAGTGGCATATTCCATCATGTTCAGACGCCAGAGGTGCCAGTGTAAAATTAAGTACAATAAAGTCTAGCATGTTTTATGGATGATCACTACAAAATATAAATTTTTGGTTGTTATGCAAAAATAGCAAAAGTGTGTCCATTCGGGCATAAGTGGAATATCTGCCAGCTGAAGGTATTGATCATTCTTAAATGGTTAATGCTCATGTTTTTAAATACCGTATATACTCGGCTATAAGTCGAGAAATTTAGGACTGACTCACTGTATAAAAGTGGGGGGTCGCCTTATACATGAGTAGTCCTAAAGTTCTCCACTTATAGCTGGTATGGGGGGGGGGGGGGGGTTCTCGCTCTTCCTCCTGGCTGTGCTGCAATAGCGAGTGTGCTAAAATGTCCCCCTCCCTCCCACCCACCATTACCCAAAGGGAGCCTCTGCGTGTATTTCCCCCCTCGCGCTGTGTAATCCTATGCAGAGTGATTAGCGCAGCAGAAGCCGTCACTCACCATCAGTGGGCGTACCGTCCTCCTCCCTTCTCCCTTCACTCGCGCTGACCTCCATGCATAGCCCCGCCTCCCGATGTCAGAAGACGGAGCTACGCTAAAGCACAAAGGTCAGCACGAGTGAAGGGAGAAGGGAGGACGGTGTGCCCACTGATGGTGAGTGACGGCTTCTGCTGCGCTAATCACTCTGCATAGGATTACACAGAGCGAGGGGGGGAATACAAGCAGACAGCTCTCTTTGGATAATGGTGGGTGGGAGGGACGGAGGCGGGAAATACAAGCAGACGGCTCCCATGGGTGATGGTGGGTGGGGGTAAATACAGGCAGATGGCTCCCACGGGTGATGGTGGGTGGGGGGAAATACAGGCAGATGGCTCCCACGGGTGATGGTGGGTGGGGGGAAATACAGGCAGATGGCTGCCACGGGTGATGGTGGGTGGGGGGAAATACAGGCAGATGGCTCCCACGTGTGATGGTGGGTGGGGGGAAATACAGGCAGATGGCTCCCATGGGTGATGGTGGGTGGGGGGAAATACAGGCAGATGGCTCCCATGGGTGATGGTGGGTGGGGGGAAATGCAGACAGACTGCTCCCATGGGTGATGGTGGGTGGGAGGGAGTTACAAGCAGAGGGCTAATGGCTGCATGTGTGTCCTGGAGGAGTTATTTGCTGTACTTGGTGGGCCAGGAGGGGTTATTGACTACACTACTTTATGCAGTGCAGCCATTAACCCATCCTGATCCCCAAGGACAGCCATTAACTTTGCTGGGTAGACTTATACATGAATAGTTGGAAAATTCCAGCTTTTGAGGGTCAAATATTGGGGTCGACTTATACATGAGGTCGACTTGTATCCGAGTATATACGGTAGATCTTTTGCGGTTGATCTTTTTCTTTTGCAGGTCCAAGTAGCTGGAAAAATATATGGAGGGAAGAGCGCTAATGGCACTTTTATTCTCCATTATGGTGACAAAGATGTCGTATTAGTTGAAGTCGATGTGAACAATGAAAACAGAAAAAACATAAGAGTTATGGGTCTCAGCATGGCTATGCACCAAACACTCACAGCTTGTCCAGAAACTGCTCTGCTGAGAGTAATGGGCAAAATCTTCCCATCAAGGTACTGTGAAAATGTCTCTGCAGGGTATTCTGGTTGGGTATAAGAAATACTGCCTTGTCAAAATAGTTTTGCAAGTGCATTTTCTATTTCATCTGCTTTGTTTGTAAAGATTTTCTTATGCCATAGTTTTAGTAATATTCTTTGTTTCAATCGTCTTTTCTTTTGCTGTCTTGGAATTGTTTTTATTATAATATTGAATTTTATTATTATATAGTGAACACGATAAGCAAAGTTTAAAAAGTCCTTTTGGCATATAGAATTTAACCTTTTAATAGTACTAGGAAAAATTGGTAGGGCTAATAAACTATACCTAACATGGAAACCTCCTCCACTGACATGTATAGTTGTTCAAGGGGACAGCGCAATAGCATATAATTAGTGTAAAAATAATACTAAACACCAAAATGAGGAGCATAGCTAGTGGGTGGTGGTAAAATAACCCTTCACTTTGTTATAAAGGTTGCTGAAAAATTCCCTCCTATCGACCTTGCTGCTTGCTGCTGACTGAGCCTGCATTACAGAATGGACTTTTATCTCACAGCACTGAGAGGAGAGAAATCAGCTGTTACAGATGAACAGAGGAGGACGTCACTTTTCTCTTACTGTCACCAGGATCTGTTCGTGTGCTATAAATAATCCTATCCAGCTGGGTTATTGTAATCGTTAAAGTTGGTATAAAAATGAAAGTTAAAGTGACCCAGAGGTCACGAATTACAACGTTTTTTACTTACCCAGGGCTTCTTACAGCCCCATAAGCATGGAAGAGCCCCTCGCTGTCCTCCCATTTCCCCCTGTTCAGCGGTAATCAGCCCTGGTAACTGGCTCAGTCGGCATCTTATAGTCCCAAAAATTTGGTACTTAAACTTATTTATAAAAAAAAAAGATTATTTTTACATTTTGACTCTTGTTTGTAGTGGAACCGCACTCAAACGGCCAAATCCCTAAAGCAAGGGATTAGATGTGCTGGAACTTCCCTCTGGGTACCGCCAGAGTGTATACAGCAAAGCAAGCGATTGAAGTCCGCACAATCTTCAAGTCGTTTTCAAATCTTTATTATTAAACAAAGTTAAAACATAACGCTATCAGCAGCTGCTGATAGCATTATGTTTTACATTTTGACTCTTCACATTTTTTTATTCTATGTCATATAGAACCACAAACAATCACATACTAATTTATATTACGCAAACAAAACAGGGTATTAAGGTTAGGCGCCCTCCAGGGGGGTTAAGATTAGGCACCACCAGGAGTGTTAACACTAGATTTACCAGGCCTGCGCAGATCTGCGTAAACTCCCTGGACCTCACACCTACTAGCACCCCTGCTGAGTTTGTTAACATGCCATCAGCTCCATTGTTCTCTTTCTTTTGTTCTGAAGACACACCCATTACCTGTAAGGCCTGGCACATTTCCATTTGTTTACTCAGAGTAGCTCAGATCCAAGGCAGATCTAAACCCGTGTGTAAAGGTCCATACACACGCCGGACTGCAGGAAACGACGGGTCCGTCGTCACCTCCTGCTGGGCGTGTTTTCAGCAGACAGTGTGGGGTGTGTACAGTCTGCCGGCAGACTGATACGGCTGTTTCTGAGCGATCCGCTGTATCCCAAAAACATACAGATAAGTTAATTGGCTTCCCCATAAAATTGGCCCTAGATGACGATACATACACTACATGATACATACATAGACATACTGTATGATTATGACAGGGACTAGATTGTGAGCCTCTCTGGGGGACAGTTAGTGACGAGACAATATACTCTGTACAGTGCTGAGTAATATGTCGGTGCTATATAAATACATAAATAAAATAAAATCTGCCCATGCTTTTCCACCCATTTTGCCCTCACTCATGCAACCCCCAATATCTGCTACAGGCAACCCTACCCCCACCTCTGTTTCACCTCAGACACTTCGTCTACACTTCAGAGTCCTCTACACTTCACACTATTTGTGTACAAACATACATTGGAGACTGAAGTGTTAGCAAGTTTTCATTGTATTCATGTCATTGTATCAGCAACTTTTCATTCTGTTTTCACACAATTTTTTTTATAAAAGACTTGTGTTTCCATATATTGTGAATGTGTGTCTTTAATGTTTGCAGGTCAGTGAATGTGGGGGATATTTTGTATAGATACGGCAGGCATGTCTGAAGGTTTCCATGTCTTATGCTGGATACACACCATGCGTTTCCGCATCGAATGCGTCCGTCAATACGCGTAGATTTGATTATTTCCGAGCAATTCTGAACGCATTTCAATGATTTTTAGGTCGATTGCCATGTAAAGTATGGCAAATCGACCTAACGATCCATCGAAGCTTGAATCGGACATGTCGGAAATAATCGAATCGATGCGTATCGACGGACGCATCGAACGCGGAAACGCATGGTGTGTATCCAGCATTACACACAGGTTTAGATCTGCCTTGGATCTGAGCTACTCTGAGTAAACAAATGGAAATGTGCGAGGCCTCACAGGTAATGGGTGGTTTGCACAACAATAGATTGAAGATAATCAAGATGAAGATCTGTGAACATCTCAGCAGGGGTGAATAACACCTCTAGCCTGGCACCAGAAAATAAAAAAGTTGGTAATTCTAGTGTTAAGGTTAGGCACCACCAGGAGTGTTAAGGTTAGGCACCACTAGGGGTTAAGGTTAAGCACTACTGGGGGAGGTTAATGTTAGGCACCAACAGGGGAGGGTTGTGTGTGAGAGTATGGAGAGGTTAGGTTATAGTAAAATATCGGTAAGTATTAAAGATATTTTACTATATGAATGAAGTAGTAAAATTTCAGTGAATAAAACAATATTTTTTCACTTTTACTGGTGCCCATTCAACTAAGAGTAAAAACAGAGGTTACATTGGGGGAAAGTAGAATACCAGTATTATAAACAATATTTAACGTCATATCCTAGTGCCCATTTACAACGCGATAACTTCAATATCATACTGTATATCTGGCACCCTTTTTAACTGATGCCTTTATTGTATGCACACCTCAAGAGAAAGCCTAATTGTACAAGGAGATTAGAATGATTTTTTCCAAAAGAATTGTAGTAGTATTACTGTGTAACTGTAATTATTTTTGTTTTCCAGGCAATGCCAAAACTGTATTGGACAGCTGCTTGGAAACTAAAAAAATGTACAGTCCCAAAATATATCGTCTTCCACTCTTTTCAGCATTGTTTTGTCTTTCTTTTCTGCAGAGTTTCGTTAATATCTCAGATTAAGTTTAACAATAAATCTCTGAGCATTGACATGTTGGGAGTGAAAGAGCAGAAAGTGGGTTTAATGCTGTCATTCACCGGAAATCTGGAGCACAGCATTGATATCTTGGCAAGTGTTCCACACCACCTTTTAATTGATGGGTCTCTGAAACAAAAGAAAAATATTAATGAAGGTAAGCTGCTTTTTTCCTTTTTTTTCAGTTTTAAGAAAACTAAGACTACACTAAATACATTTGGAAGTTCTTATTTGCGTATATTTTAATCTCTTTCCAGGCCGTGAAAGCTTTTTATTGTATTTTTATTATGTGCAGCAATAACATACTGACTGAGTACAATGCAAATAATAAACAAACATCTACCATAAAGTATAGTCGTACAAAGGAGTGTATCTGCCCACAGAAAGATTTTGCCATGTAAACCTCTCAACAGAACACAGCCTAGACGAACAATGTTGGACTCAATGTGCAACAGAAAGTTTATACAGTAAGAATTTCTTGAATATCCACATAAACAGTATTTATGCATGTCAGAAGGGGAAAAAGGGATAAGAAAAAAAAATAAAAAAAGACATTGCTCCAGCTACAAAGCAGCAAGAAAAAGGTAGATGCCAAAAATATGTAGACCTAGAGGCATCAAAAAGATACAGTATCCCAAATCTTGGAAACGACATTCATCCTGTCTTGTAATTTTGCAGTTAAGATTTCTATCCAATATATATATACAGTGCTGCCCATCATTATTCATACCTCTCGCAAATTTTGACTTAGAGTTACTTTTATTCAACCAGCAAGTAATTTTTTGATAGGAAATGACATAGGTGTCTCCCTAGAGATAATAAGATGATGTACAAGAGGCATTATTGTGGAAAAAAGCATTTCTCAGCTTTTATTTAAATTTGTGCAAAAAGTGTCCAGTCCAAAATTATTCATACCCTTCACAAACTGTCACAGTCTGTGGGAAAATCCAAAGTTTTATACCATTCCAAATAGTCCAAGCTGTTCTAAAGCATCCTAATTACCCTGATTAATTGAGAACAGCTGTTTTAATCAATTAAACAGGCGAAAAACAGCAGCACTCTGCAGTTGGATTGTGGACAGTCATGGCTAAGACAAAGGAGCTCAGTGAGGACCTTGTGGCTGCTCACAAATCAGGAAAGGGTTACAAGGCCATTTCCAAATGTTTTTCAGTTCTAGTGGCTACTGTGCAGAGTGTTTTTAAAAAATACAAGATGTTATGCACTGTGGAAAATCTCAGAGGACGTGGCCGGAAGCCAAAAGTGACACCTGTGCTGTCCAGGAGGATAGTAAGAAAGGTGATAAAGAATCCAAGGTTCATCACCAAGGCCATCCTGGTGAATCTGGGCTCTACTGGTGGCAATGTCTCAAGGCAGACAATTCAACAGACACTGCACACTGCTGGGTTCCACTGATGCAGGACAAGGGAAGACTCTCCAAATAAGGCACACAAAAGCTTGCTTGGCCTTTGCAAATGCTCATCTGGACAAAGAAGAAGACTTCTGGTCTTCTGTGAAACAAAAATTTAATTGTTTGGTCACAATGATGTTTCCTTCATTTGGCGTAAACAAGGAGAAGCCTTCAACCCAAAGAACACCATCCCCACTGTCAAACATGGTGGTAGGAACCTAATGCTTTTGGGGTTGTTTTTTTCAGCCAATGAACCAGGTAACCTAATCACAGTAAACGGCACCATGAAAAAAGAGTAATACATGATGATTCTCAACAACAACATCAGGTAGTCTAGTCTGCAGAGAAACTTGGCCTTGGTCACCAATGGACATTTAAGCATGACTATGACCCAAAACACACAGCCAAAGTGGTGAAGAAATGGTTAGCAGACAACAACATTAATGTTTTGGAGTGGCCCAGCCAGAGTCCTGACTTGAATCCAATTGAGAATCTGTGGATGAAGCTAAAGATCAGAGTGATGGCAAGAAGACCCTCCAAAATGAAAGATTTGGAGCTCATTGCTAAAGATGAATAGGGAGAAATACCTGTGGAGACATGCAAAAAGCTGGTCTGCAATTATAGGAATCGTTTGATTGCTGTACTAGCTAATAAAGGCTTTTCTATTGATTATTGAAAAGGGTATGAATAATTTTGGACTGGACACTTTTTGCTCAAATGTAAATAAATGCTGAGAAATGTTTTTTTTCCACAATCATTCCTCTTGTACATCATCTTATTATCTTTTGGGAGACACCCGTGTCATTTCCCATCACAAATTACTTGCTGGTTGAATAAAAGTAACTTTAAGTAAAAATTTGCCAGGGGTATGAATAATTATGGGCAGCACTGTATATACTGCAGTAATTTAGGCACTGGGAGTGCTAGCAAACAGATCCAGAGATCATTTAGGACTGAAATATCCATTTGTGAATATATAAGCTGAATCACGAGTAAAACAAGTTTGGCATCGTTCCTAGCCCTCCACAGTTTCCCCCACAAGCCGGGGGATAAAGGGGATCCATTTGTTTAAATGAACTGGAGTTTGGTACAATAAGAACAGAATTTTATAAATATTCTCTTTCGTAAGAACTCAAATCAAGGTCTTAGCGGCATTCTTACATATTTTAGTCCAAGACTCCCAGAAAGTTGTGGTGTTAAACTCTTGGTCCCAATAAAGCATGTGCTTGTGTTGAATGTCTGCCTTAACCCTTGTGGGATCATTAAACCAGCTATAAAGCAGTGAGATTAAGCCCATTTGGGTAGGTCCCAGATTGATTCTAGTTCTGATGTTCTGTCAAATTCTAGTGAGGAAGATATAGAGCTTAGGAAATGACGAGTCTGTAGTTATATGAAACAATACACATTGTCTAGCCCTATAAGCTCTTAAAGAATGTCAAAGGGGTATAATTTGCCAGTGAAAGAATCTAACAAATCTTCTACAAACCAAATCTTTTTCTGGTACCGAACTGAGGAATCTGGCCTGCTTAATCTTAGAGCAAAGGCTGGATTACTGTGGAACGGCTTCAGGCTTGACCTAAGCGAGAACAGAGACATACTTTTGTTCAAAACTTTCCATAAGCAAATATTTGGAATGAAGAATAAAATGAACACCTTAGTACTGCCCATGCCCCATAAAAGGGTGCTGGGGTGGATGGGTCTGACAGTCTGATATTCAATCTATGCCCATCTTGCATGAGGCCTTTCACCTTTGCAATCATCTGCCTAACCTGGCTAGCTACATAGTAGTTATAGAGATTGAGTACTGACAATCCACCATATTGCCTTTGCAGGGTCAAATTTTCCTAGAGATACAAGGCAATTTGTTGTGCCAGGTGAATTTCGAAAGGGTCCGCTGCAGTAGTGGTGCCAGGGTGTATTGAGGTATCCAGTGGATATGGGTATGGAAGTAGGGGTAGGGTAGGGAGAGAGTTCATGTTAAAAGTAGCCATCCGGCCAAACCAAGATAAGGGATAATCCTACCACTTTTCTAGATCAGCTAGAATACGAGACAAAATGGGGTGACATTATAATGCACCAATTTAGAACTGCAATGTATGCAAGTATTTCAACGTATAGATAAATTCATGACTGGCCAGAGTGTAAGAGAAAGAAGTAAAGGAAGAATAGATCAGGAGAATAGTGACAGTACAAATAGGCCCATGCCTCAAACCCCTAAAAGAACACAATTTAGTAAAAAAACAAAAACATCCTAATGGAAAGTAGAGAACCTGGTAATACGGAAAAATGGGTGAATAATAAACACAAGGAATAAGTCACAAGGGCAACCTTGCACTTTGAATGAGTGTGCTCCTCTGTGGACACAATAGGGGGTGACATGTATACGTCACTCACAGAGGGACAGCCACAGAGCCCACTCCCGGCTCAGGCATGCTATCACGAGGTGCATATCACAAACCTTCCCCAGTTAACAACAGTTAGTAGAACTTACAAGACCACGGAGAAGCTTCAGGTGGGAGTACACTTGGAAGATAGGCATGCAGGAGAGGAGAGTTGCAAGGAGTTCCGTTTCTTAAATGAACTCGATTTTGTTAACCCCCGGCATGTGGAGTCCCAGCCACTTCAGAAGGTCAGAAGCATCATCCGGGTCTAAGATAGCATGATGGGTGCCAGCCTTAACTGTAATTGGCTTAAAGGGGTACCCTCAACAAACAAGATATTGTGTTATCTTACATGAGGATGTAACTGGGTGAAGTCTCCTCTGTTTTAGTTTTTTTCACATTCTGCAATGTATCACAGCTGGCGACATCTTTAGTCCTGTCATGTGTAGCTCAGCAGAATGTCTGTTTACTGAGAGTTCCAAAGCCAGTGCAAATAATACCTGGTCTCCCAGAATGCTCTAAGAGGAAAATTCTGCATAGCTAAACCGCCTAGCCTAAGCATCACTGGGAGGGCAGTGTTGCATACCAATATATAGCAATACATACATATAGGAAGTGTCTCTGATGCTGAAAGTAGGAAAATTAATGTAAAAGTGGCTATCCTGAATAATTGACTGCATTCTACTATATGTCACTACGATGCTCTTTAATTACCGTAATCTGTATACTGTATATAGGCATTGGCTCTAAGAGAATGACGTGTGAATAAGGAACAGGGAATGTCAGCACATTTGTGCATACCACTCATAGGGGAACCCGGGCAGTGTGCAACACATTTATTATACAGTTCTAGATAGAGCCATCAGTCTTCCCATTTCTGACCATGCCTGCTTAGACCAATGTATTACTTCCATGCCTGCTTAGACCAATATTGCCAGTGAAGTTTGCTGAGTTGTTGTAGTGAAAAAACGTTACTTCTACAGTGCAGGTCAGCAGAGGGTAGTTCCTACATTTATAACAGCTTCACTTGTGCTGAATCAGTGCCATATTTTATGGCAACGTAGCCCGATAAATGTCCACCTGTGGCATTTGTATAGCAAGAGAGCTTTGATTTATTTACTGAACTGACTGGCATTGTAATATATTGAATTAAATATTGGGGCCAAGTGATAATAACCATTACGGTATAGTGCATGCTCTTTTATAACTGCTATGCCTTTTTTTTAAACTGCCCCTATATTCTTGGTACATTCATAACATTTGTCTATGTACATGTCAGGGATTAAAGTACACCTGAACTGAGAGTGATATGGAGGCTGATATATTCATTTCCTTTTAAACAATGCAGATTACCAGGCTGTCCTGCTGATCCTCTGTTTCAAATACTCTTAGCCATAGAATCTGAACAAGCATGAAGATCAGATGTTTCTGACTGAAGTCCGACTAGATTAGCCATATGCTTGTTTCCAGTGTCTAAATCAGACACTACTGCAGCCAGAAAGATCAGCAGGGCTGCCAGGCAACTGGTATTGTCTAAAAGTAAATAAATATGGCAGCCAGCTTATCTCTCACAGTTTAGGTGTATGCTATGGACCTACAGTATATCTGTGCAGCTTCCTGACCTTCCAATATGCCTTAATCATTTACAATGTGAAAAACTCTGAGGTCCAAACATGGCAGCAATTTTCATAATCGTGAAAAATAAACAGTGCTTATAAATAAACCATTGTAGTGTCAGCTGTCATTTCTAATGCCATGTTTTGACTGCTACAGCAGTGCCATGCAGGTTTCTAAGCAATACATTCTGTCATTCAGATGCTGTCCTTTTCACAAAGCCCTTACTGAGTTCAGCAAGACAATACTGAACCGCATGCTGAATGTATTGGAACTGTATGGCTCCATAGTACAATAGGACATGAGCTAAGCTAACCACTACGACAGCATGGTGGCATAGTGGTTAGCGCTCTAGCCTTGCAATTCTGGGTCTCTGGTTCGAATGCCAGCCAGGTCAACATCTGCAAGGAGTTTTTATGTTCTCCCTGTGTCTGTGTGGGTATCCTCTGGGCACTCAAGTTTCCTCCCACATCCTAAAAACATAGAGATAAGTTAATTGGTTTCCTCCTAAAAAATTGGCTCTAGACTATAGTAATATACATACATAGACATAAGACTATGGTAGGGATTAGATTGTGAGCTCCTCTGAGGGACAGTTAGTGACAAGATTATATTTTCTGTACAGCGCTGCGTAAGATGTCGACACTATATAAATACTAAATAATAATAATAAGCTGGCCTGCCTGCAGTGCAAACCTGTTCCTAAGGGCTCATTCACACTATGGGCTTGATTCACAAAGCGGTGCAAACTGTTTGCACGCCAGTGAAAAGCCCTTTATCATGCCTAAACTCAGTTTAGGCGTGATAAGAAGAAACTCCCGCGCGCAAAGTTTTGCGTGCGCAGCGCGGTATGCGCGAAGCGCCCATTAAACCCTATGGGCGCTGCGCGTGAAATCGCGATTGCGCGGGACTTTGGGCGCGATAACCAGCACAAAGCGGTGCTAACTCAGCGGTGCAAAGGTTATCACGCCTAAAAGACTTTACTGAGTTATCACCGCTTTGTGAATCAGGCCCTATGTAAGTTGCAGTGAGTTTTGACCCACTGCACATAGTTTGCATTTTACATGGGAACATGAAAGTCCATAGACTTTCACTTTGTCATTCACACTACAACAGTGATTTGCTGTGCAGTACATTTCAGCTTGGCTGGAGTGATTACAACTCATGGAAATGCACAACAACTCACACAAACCAATTCATGAGATTTTATTCATGCATTTTAATGCATTTCAACTCACTATTTAGTGTTAATGAGCCCTTATGAAACAAAACATAGGAGACTCTAAACTGTTGAGCAGTTTAATTCCTATATCAGGCAAAAAAAGAACATCATTTTCATTTCAGAGCTGCAGCTATTGTTTTTTCAGCTCCCAAATAGAGTGTGACCTAAGAGATTTGGTTTCTGGGTAATGGGATAAGTTGTCTAGTCTCCAATGGGATTGGGTGTGATTAAAAGAGAAGTTGATGCAACACATTGGTAAACATGCCCATGTCCTAATATATGTTGAAATATGTTGCTGGCAGGAAATTAAAAATTAGAATACATTTTTCAGAAACCATGAGATTTTGTAGTTTCAATATTTGATATGTCTTGTGCTGTT
Source organism: Hyperolius riggenbachi (assembly GCF_040937935.1). Lineage (NCBI taxonomy): Eukaryota > Metazoa > Chordata > Amphibia > Anura > Hyperoliidae > Hyperolius > Hyperolius riggenbachi. The sequence goes on along the minus strand of NC_090652.1, from coordinate 139,998,852 downwards.
TTCAGTTAAACGTATTGTTACATTATTTCCATATCATTGTATTTCTGTTTTTCATTATGTTTTTACACCTTGGGGTTGTACATTATTTTTTTTCACAAGAATTTCCTCTCTTTCTCTAAATATATAACTTTATCTCACTTCAAATAATGAACTGATAAGAAAGCATTTCAGATAGATCGCTGTGTAGAGAGTGCACTGGATATTGCCAAACGGTGCATAGCATCAGGTAAGAGTAAAGGCATCCTCTGATTGTACGTTTAGTGATAGATATTGGTTAAAAGATAAGTTAGTGTGGGCTTTTGGGAATAGTTAGGGCTTAGTAGAGAAAAATGAACAGTGTCTGTGAAAATAAAAAGTCAAAATAACCATACACAGGTAATACTTACCTCCTGTGTAGTCTACTCCTCAATCTCTTTCTCCTCTCCTGCGTCCCATTTGTCCACTGTGATCAATGGAATTCTCCATCCTCCATTTTAAAAATGGCCATTTCCCCATAACAGCTTCCTGGTCAGCACACTGTTAAACTGTAATATCACCCACTTGAACCATAGGGAAACATGGACATTATCTTGCACATTCAGTTGTAACTGGCAGCTGCTGATATATAACTTACAGCAACTGGTATATTTCAGTTCTGACAAAATATTGTTTGAACTGGAAAGGATCACTGTAAGAAGAAAATGGTGAGCATTAATGCGTCATTTCAGGGGCACCCGATGCGCCGTTATCGTCGCACCAAGTGCGACGTTTAAAGAGACACTGAAGCGAAAAAAATATATATGATATAATGAATTGGTTGTGTACTATGAATAATTACTAGAAAATTAGCAGCAAAGAAAATATTCTCATATTTTTATTTTCAGGTATATAGTGTTTTTTCTAACATTGTATCATTTTATAATATATGCAGATTACACAACACTCAGCATTCAAAATGATTCTTTCAGAGCAGTCTGAACTAATGACCTCTCCTCTGGCAGAGAAAAAGAAATTTGTTCACTAACAGTTGAGATAATAAAAGTCAGAAGACAGCCCTCTCCATGACTTTGAAAGTCGTAGAGCTTAATGGCTTTTTTGCATAGAGATAACAACTGGAGTTTCTTAACTCTTCCTGTACTGGAAACAATTAGTCTGATGTATCTGATCTTAATGTTTTATTTCTTAGCTGTACTACACATACAAATCATAATTTTTTTTCGCTTCAGTGTCTCTTTAAGGGGCACCATGCACTAATATAGGCGCATCTGCGCTGCGCGCGCAGTGAGTGGGGCTGTTTCCAATGTGTGGGTGCAAACCACCTAACGCTGTGGTTTGCGCACACTAAGTCTTAGGGCTTAGCGCCGGTTAATGAATCAAGCCCAATGTGTCTTTGCAACAGGCGTGATGCAACTGTAAGGAAAGCATGTGATGGGCCAAGAAAAAGCCAAAAAATAAAGAGAATAGAGTTTGTTTTGTAAAAGGAAATATACTGGCAGTGCTACACTGTAGGCCTGCTGTGCAAATTTCTTGGTAATATTTAATAATTATATTTTGTTTGTATTCCTTAAAGGTCACATTCGATTTGTAAAGAACTATGATTTCTACCAGCTGCAGCTGAAGAACAGGAATATTTTTAATGAAGGAAGCCTTTATAATACTACTTTTACCTTCATCCAAAATGGAAGCCGTTTATTACCTGCTGAGACAAAGCTAAAAGCAAACGTCCAGCTGGAAGAACCAATTAAAAGGGGGCAAGTATGTGTCCAGGTGGATGCCAAGCTGCTATGTGTGGACTTATTAAATGCTGCTGAGCAGGAGCACCGTCTTAAAGGAACACTGTCACACAATATTGTGCCATTACAGACTGCAGGTATGAAGTTATACCAACTTTTTTTTTTTTTTTAAAGCATCAAAAACGCATACAATACGCAATCCATTGCGTTTTCATTGACTTTCATTATGTGCGTTTTTGATGCTTTCATGCATAATATGCAACACAACTAGCGATTTTGAAAAACACCAGTGCAAATGCAAACCCATCCGTTTTTTTTTTATGTGGCCCATTGAGTAACATTGTTGCATAAAACGCAGCGATTTACACAACTAGCATTTCTGCTATGTTCGCACCTAGCCTGAAAGATCACACAGACTCCATTAGCATTTAAAGAGAACCCGAGGTGGGGTTCTAAGAATGAAATCTGCGCTCAGAGGCTGGGTCTGCTTATATTGCCCAGCTTCTGTTGCTATTTCAATCCCCCCTAAGTTCCCCCTGTGCTCCGCTCTCCCCCATAAATCACAGCCACGCTGTCGACACGCAGCGTGTCGCAGCGAGCTGTGTTTACTTTTGCACTGTCAGTCTCGGCGCTCTCTTGCCTCCTGCATAGCGCTGGGCCCCGCCCGCATCCCTTCCCTCCAATCAGCTTGGAGGGAAGGGACGCAGGTGGAGACCGGAGCTATGGAGGAGGCGGGGGAGCGGCGGAGAGTGAGAGGACAAAGGTAAACACAGCCTGCTGCGTGTTGACAGCGAGGCTGTAATTTATGGGGGAGAGCGGAGCGCAGGGGGAACTTAGGGGGGATTGAAATAGCAACAGAGGCTGGGCAATATAAGCAGACCCAGCCTCTGAGCGCAGATTTCATTCTTAGAACCCCACCTCGGGTTCTCTTTAAAAGCAACAAAAGGGACCTTTTTTTTAATGTTGAAATGATTGTAAGCTGCCAGATAACTTTTGAAGTCACTCTGAAATTGACACAGAGCACTAAAAGGGAGGCAAAAACAAGTGTTTCATACAATGTCATAGAATTGGACCTGAATACCAACATTTAGTATTTCAAATTTGAACATAAATATGTAATTGCTCATTACCTGCACATTATGTACAGTAGTGTTGCACCTGACTGTTGAAGTAAGCAGCAGCAGCTAATTTGAAAAGGGGAGTGTCCCTCTCACCCACACAGTCTAAAGTAAATGGTAAAAAATGGCAAAAACAAAGCTAGATTCACTGTTGATACAGCACTATTCAATATTGACCATTTTAAATAAAATCAAAGCGCAAACAATGAGATATCAGTACAATAGTAGTACAACACTGTTAAATTACTATTAGGCACATACAGTACCTCTAAACAGTCTCACACTCAGCCTGACCACACACATCGCCTCCACTCACTGCAGTGAAAAAAATAAGGAGAGGGGCCTAAAGAAAATGTGACAAACTGTTCAAGATAAAATAAGAATAAAGATGTAAAATTCAAATCTATATAATAGATTGGTAAAAAAAAATGGCAATCTCTAAATAATGCACATGCATAATACCGTAAGCAAAATAACTTTGTAATGAAAATATCACCCAAATCTACTGCACTTTCAGGTGTTGCCGAGTGTCAGTGATCCCTTCAGAGTGTTCGCAAAACAAGTACAGAACAATAGTTGTGCTGGGATCAATGTTAATTTAACTGTCAATATAGTTTAGGTACTGATGGTTTGTAGAATTTGTGTTCATGCAGGGTGCATGAAAATACCTGTGGTACTGATAGGCTCAATGATCTGTTCAGAGTGTGGGTAGCTTATATAATGCAAATCTTCATGCAAGTTGTATGAGAATACCATGGTTCTGATGGACTCAATAGACCAGGGTGTGGGTATAGTTTGTACTAGATGTGGTGATAGCTATCAGCTGCAAAGGTTTTATCATCTGTCATACTCCCTCCATAACTAGCTGGCAAGGAATTTCCACTTCTACTTAGAAACAAAAGCCAGTCAGCAAAGCTGTATGTATTGCCTTTGTTTTTATGTGCATATAAATCACAGCTTTTCCACGGTTAACATAATCTGGTAGATAGAAGAGTTAGACTATGCTGCTGGTCAATGGGCAACAATGCATTTCCCTTTACGGGATGTAGTAGAACAGTGAAAATGAGAATTTCTACTCCTCTTTAGCAGCCATCAGACTTATATTATCTTGTGGCAACTGCAGTAAGACATTAAAATGCTGTAATTCCTTTTGCTGTGCAGGAATTCCCTTGGCGAGTGCTCTGGAAATCACCTATAATAACACAGCCAACAACAAGACATGTGGAATGATGGTGACATCTGGATCTAGCAGTGTGAATGTGTCTGTGGGAATGGCGAAGGCATCTTTTTACTCCCAGATACTGATGAACATGAGGCACAATGTGGACAACCTTAAGTTTCACAAGATCCCATATGCTCTAAAGAGTATTATATATTATCAGGTAAGACTAGATGGCGTTCTCTAACCACTTCACCACTAAGGGTTTTTCCCCAAACGGACCAGAGCAATTTTTCAATTTCAGCACTCCTCCCTTTATTCATCAATCACTTTATCACTTCTTATCACACCTAAATGATTTATATCTTGTTTTTTTTTTCCATCACAAATTAGGCTTTTTGGGGGTGATATTTGTTTTTAGTAATAACTTTTTACTATAACTTTTTGCTACTTTTAATAAAACCCACACATTTTACTTGCCCATTTGTCCCAGTTATTACAATGGTTACATTTTGTTCCTAGTACAATGTATGATGACAATACATTATTTTAAATTTAAAGATGTATTTTTGCACCCAATCAATAATTACAAACTCTCATTTCCAAAAATAACATTAATATACCTCCTTTACATACATAATAAAACATCTGAATCCCTAACGTAACTATTTATATATATTTTTTAGGTAACTATGAGGGGCAGGGGAAAGGGGAAGGAGAGGTTAATTTGTTTTTAGTTAATGTTTATAATGTAAAATGTAGTGTAAAATGTATATTTTTGCACACAGGCAGTTTTGTTACAGGAATGGTCATTGAGTTCTCGTTGAAGCCATAATTATGCCCTTACAGCCACTTTGATTGGCTCAGAGAAGATATGTTCCCATTTACCAATCACAGATGTGTCACTCTCTGCAGGGGAAGTACACGCACATGCACGGTGGCGGCAGCAGTGAACAATACATTAGAACTTCCTGTTGCCATTAACAGAGGCAAACAGGATGTTTTAATGCGTATTGCTGTCCTTACTACAGTAAATAGCGGGGCATTTTTTTTCTCTGGGGAGAGACGGGAGTTCGGGCCAGGCATCGGAAGTAGAGTGATGCAGGGTCTTCGGGACGGCTTTGTGGGACAAGACACAGCAGGTAAATATAACTTTTGCTTACATAAGCGCTGCAGGTTCTTATAAATTAGGATGGAGATCCTCTTTAAGTGGCTAGTATTTAAACATACTGAGTCTGTAATAATATGTGCCATTTACAACCTAACTAAACTATGAAATGGCTCTCAAGTACATAGATTTGCTGGAATTCTCCCCATTGCCTTTCTGTTAATATTATTTTGGGGACAGGCTCCTCTATGTATGAGGTGTTCATGAGGGCTGGAGGCGGATGTGGTATTGGTCTTAAAGTGGTATAAAACTCTGACATAACATTCAATAAAAATGTGTTTCCTACGTTTTATTATCCATTCAGTTACCATATTTGCTTTTGTGCACAAGTAATATTGTCTGTTTACAAATGACAAGTTCCCAAAATACAGTTTATCTTGCCTGAAAGCTACCATTGCATTTTATTCATAGATATTAATATATAAGTACAGCAGCTATCTAGTGATAATTTTTCATATGTCTCTGCTTGTCAGCTCAGTACAATTCCTTTTCAGCACACGGCTGGCAGTAGCCAATTGTAGCAACAGAGGAATGTAAACATTGTTATCACTACTTCGGATGGGGATCATAACTGTTTAAGTGTTTAACTGTTTGAATGCTGTTCTGCTACAATTTTTTTGTAATAGTAGGTTTAAGGCTGTAAATAATCTTTTAGAACAATGAGGAAATGCTGAGTTTAAAACCACTTTAAAACACCACCCTGGGCAGAAATGTTTTCCTCTGTAGGCACTTTGGCAGAGCTTTGTCCGTGGATATGCTTTGATTAGCTGATTTCAAACAAATTACTGTTAAAGAGACTCTGTAACAAAAAGAAGTTCCCCTGGATGGTACTCACCTCGGGAGGGGGAAGCCTTAGGGTCCCAATGAGGCTTCCCCCTCCCCTGTAGATGCAGGCAATCCAGCTCTGGTTCCCCCGAAACGTCTCACAATCCTGGCTTGACAAGCCTGACAAGGTTTGATATAGTTACCTTCCCTGGCTCCAGCGGGGGCACTGTTGTTGCTCTCAGCACAGAGATAGGCAGAAATAGTCTATCTCTGTTGGGTCTGCTCTACTACGCAGGCGCAAGAGACTTGGACCTGCGCAGTACAGTGGACCGACAGCGATTGGCTATTTCTGCCTATCTCCGAGCAGAGAGCCGATACTGTGCTGGAGCTGGGAAGGTAAATATTTACATCCCCGCTGTTCGGAGGGACACAGTGAGACCGCCGTGGGACACGGGAGGACGGGGGACGCTTCAATATGATCCGGAGGCTTTCCTCACCCGAGGTAAGTACCCCACAGGGAAACTTTTTTTAGTTACAGGTTTTCTTTAAAAGGAACCTGAAGTGAGAAAAATACAGAGGCTTCCATCTTGCCTGACTTCTGTGCTGATGCTCTACCTCTAAAGATGCCCATACATCACTCGATTTTCCGTTGAGAGATTAAACAAACAAATTCATTGGGTGAACAAAAACCATGTGGTTGATTAAGAGTAATTAACTAGTGGCCCACAAGCTGCAAGCAAAATCCTGGTGATTCTCCTTCACTCAACGATCTGAACGATGTTGTGCCTCTATACTCTGAATCCCAAAATTGATTCTGTGTTGATCTAAATCATGGAAACACTAGCCAATTCCATTGCGATCAACTGAAAATTCCCATCCTGCTCAGTCAAGTAAAGTTGATTCAGGCAGATATCAGCCAATTTCTGTCGACCGAGCATAACTAAATATAATTTACTCTGATCCGATTAAAAAATTCCCTCGATCGGTTGATCAAACTGGAAAATGTAGTGATAGGTGGGCACTTTAAAACTATAATTCACTAGCCCAGAATAAGCATGCAGATCAGATGCTTTGACTCTAGTCTGACTCCACTGACTGCCTGCTTGTTGCTGGTGTGTGATTCAAAAACAAATAAGGTTGAAAGATGACATGACAGCCAGACAACTGACATTGTTTATTGGTGAGTGAAAATGGCAGCCTCTGTATTCCTTTCTTTTCAGGTTCCCTATAAAGTACCTGGTACCAGTCTGTACCTTCCCCCTTGCAGTATGAGCAGCACGATGATGCAATCCAAACAGCAGCAGGCCAACCCACCTTAAAGCGAACTTGAACTCAGAATGACCTCTCTGCTCTAAAATATACACAACAGCATAATAACCTTTAAACAAAAAACATTTCTTTGTTACAGCTGATACAAATCCTGCAATAAATCTGCGCTGTTTCTTCTTCCTGCTTTCATGGAAGCAGACATATTGTTAACCTCCTGTGCTTTCAAATGAGCGTATCTGCCACCTCTGCCATGGCAGTCAGGTGACATGGGGAGAGATCAAATTACAGCTTGGGATTAGACACAAATGAGGGGGAATTAAACAGGCTAAAGTCCCTAAACACATACAGGGTACATTTCTCTATGTTTTCCTCCTGTCCTGTGCAAAAGTTAAGGTCCACTTTAATGCTTCTGTACTTCTCTTCTTTTGATTATACGATCAAAATGTTAAGATAGTACTCTTAAAGCGGATCCGAGATAAAAAAAAAAACCTAACTATAAGAAGTAACTTGTCTGTATATCTTATCTAAAGTTTAGATAATTTACACAACAAATCTAGCCCAGCGTCCAACACCCCCCTCCCCCCCCCCCCCCGCATAGCAACACAGCGCGTCATCAGCTACTCAACTGACACAAGTGTGTGCAGCCTGGCCCAGAGGACTTCTGGATGAGCTGCATAGCAAACATCCTTTTCCATTTGAACCAGCCCTTTACATGCAAGATTATTACACTTCAATGCTGATCTCATACTTTGCAATCTCTTCAGTGCACACAAGCTGAAAAGACTAATTATTCCTTTCTTGTCTTGTGCTTTTTAGAGTCTGAACAAGAAGATTTTAACCAGAGTAAATATTTCAGTAGAAGATAAACACATAAAGGCTGAACTTCAGAAGAAGAGCGCTGGAAGTGCCTCTGACATCAGTCTCACCCTCCAGCATAACCTAAGCTCCATTAATAGTGTGATACCATCCAACATGAAGGTTAGATTCATAATCAGCACACGTGCTCTGCATAGGTTAATGCCATTTGTCATGCTGCAGTCTGGATGCTGAATTGCGGGGTAGTGCAGAGGTCACACTCATTAAACATATTAGCACATTTGTTATTTTAGTGGAGAAGTACGACACATCATCTACTTCATTCCATAGAAACACTCTGGACTGAATAACTGAGCACAGAATATAATGAGAAATAGCTGTCCTTTACTTTGCTTCTCAGTAAAGGTCATGCCGAGTTAAACAAATGTCTAACATTTGTTCTGAGGAAACTGAGACATCCTGCTAACCCTTCAACTGAGGGATAAAAACGTTCCACATAGCCCTAGACAGTTGTTTAAAGATCTGGTCTAAGTTTGCTGGATGACTTTTGATGTCCCAACAGGACATTCTATGAGATCACTGGAGAAGCCATACACCATTCAACCCAAATATCCTACTTTTGAATAGAAATCAATTGACAAAATGTAAAATTAAATGTATTTTTTATGGAAAATAACATTTTCCACATCTTTTAATCTATGTTTTTCATGGCGGAAAATTCGGATTAATGTTTAGAAAAAAATGAATAGTGTATGGTGGATTTGTTTGATTTTTAAAGCAATATGATCAATTGAGAAAACTGAATTGTATTTAAAAGATCGAAAGTAAAGAGAAAACGTTATATTGTGTATGAGCATCTTTACTCTGATGAAAATAAAGGACAAAGGCCCATATTCAAATCAAGGTATCTGAAGATATTGTCACGGGACATATTGGTGTGGGCACATTTGTAAAAGGTAAGTATTTATGGTTAATTAAGGACATTGAAGAACTTTTCTAAGTTAAGTGGTACTCAGTGCTCCTATACTCATTTTATCTGGGAAAAGGGGGAGCATCAGGGGGGTCCCGTCCTTAAAGGGGAAACCTAGATACCACCATGAACCCCAAGCCCCACCCCCTAAGGAGTTTGGCAGCCCCACCTCCTCCTGGGCTCTGGAGGTGAGGAAGAGCCCTTTGTCCATAGACAAGGGCTCTAGGAGAAAGGGGAAGGCTTGCTGGCCCTCTCTTCCAGAGCCCGCCCATACAATTGACCATGCGGGCTGGCATAGTTCGGAGCCCCACGGATTAAAGAAGCTCGGAAGGGGGAATCCCACATATTCTTTTTTATTCCCCACACTCTGAACAAAAAACATTTAATTGTCCAAAAAAAAGGTATAGTTGCAAGGGATCTTTATATAACTATATTGCGGCTGTATAGTGATCCCTGGCCAAAGCATTGCCACATTTCCACGGTGTTTCCAGATAGTCATTACTCACTGTGTATTGACCACCTGGAAACCTTGTCAGGAAAATCCACTGCTCTTTCTTTTGGTATATGTAAATTTACACACATGTGGAGCTCTGCACCCTGAGCTATATTAGCCCACATGGTCCTGGTATGGGGGGGGGGGGGGGGGGCACTGGAAGAGAGGGGCAGCCAAGCCTCCCTCTCTCCCCCAGAGCTCTTGTCCAATTCATGGACAAGGGGCTCTTCTCCACCTCCAATGCCCAGGAGGAGTTAGGGGCCTATGACACCCTGGGGGGGTTTCATGATGGCACCTGGGAGTCTCCTTGTAGAAGGGGACCCCCAGATGCCTGCCCCCCTCCCCAGGTGAAATTAGTATATGGGTACTGAGCTGTGTTGCCAACCATCAGTAAATTTACAGATTTTCCATAAATAGTTACATTTCTGTGCACATGAAATCCATAAGCTAATTGGCCGTGCCCATTAAAGAGTACTGATTTGCACACATGCGCAGCCCCAGTTGTACACTGATCAAATTTAGAAACTTTCTGGCTGCTGTTTATGTTACCAGGTATTAGTCTCACCCCTCGTGCCATCATCTGCCACCCCCAGGCCCCAGCTAAAGGCTTGCAGGCTGATATACTCCCTCCTCCTCATACACTGCCCTTTATTTACTATTGGCTGGCCAACTTCATCCCCTTTCTTTCCCAGCTTGGTCAGTCAGCCAGCCCTCAAGAAAGAATGCACGTGCGGCTCGCTCAAGTGTGACAGGACTGTGAGTCGGAGACTCCGAGTTTTGTTTTCAGATGCCCGGTCGGCTGCTGGCTGGGGGACCAGCCTCCGGAGCCACCAGCAGCAGTGAGCAGGGACTCGTAAGACAGAGACTTGAGAGGAGGAGTCCGAATGGTGAGGAGAGCAGTTAACTCCTTTCATACCAGCCAGGGTTTTGTGTTATACTACATTGGTGGTGAAAGTTTCAGGCTTGAGAATACATGAAAGCTAAACTATTCTGCTTATTGCTGTTTAACCCCCTTGGCATTATGATTCCTCCCGGATTTTAGGGTCTAAAAGCGGTGCAATTTTTTTGCATGCTTTTAGATCCTAAAACCTGGAAAAAAATCATGCTGCTAAGGAGTTCTGCAGCAGCCCAGCACTCACTCATCTTCTTGGGATCCAGCACTGCAGTTTTACCTCCGTCCTCCAAGTGGTGGTGTAACCCAATAGTGAGATTACTGACTGTCGTCATGACGACAGACCACGATCTCACCAGGAAGGAGCCTCGGAGGAGAGAGAAAAGAATTGCGGCCGATGTCAGGATCCGTCGGGAGGTGAGTTAAAACGCCCTCTGCGTGCATTGCTCTGTGGTAACCTACCGGTGGGATACCGCTCTTGGCATTTTTTTTCCTCCCTGAGCCGAGCTCATGATTACTGCTAAGGAGGAAATAACGAAAAAACGTGCTTTGTTTATTTATTGCATTTGTTTCATTTCAGCAGTTGTGGCAGGAAATTAAAGTGTGTGCCTGAGACAAAATAGTTGAACAATTTTATACATACCTGGGACTCCCCCCAGCCTCCTTAATGCAGATTGCTTCCTTGCCGCCATCCTCTGCCTTCTCAATGGTCCCATTGATGCCTCGTTATCTTCAGCCAGCTGGCACAGGTGCAGACCGCCTGCGCACTCCCTCATGGGACTCCTGCGGCCCGGAGCATTCTGCGCCAGCTCAGCAGGGTGCATGCAGCTGAGCTATGCATGCGCACTACGCCCGAGTGAGCGATCTGCATGAAGGGGGCTGGAGGAAACCCCAGGTATGTGTAAAACTTCTCAACCCTTTTGTCTCAGGTTTACATTAGCCCAGACAGAGCATGCATGAGAGAGAGTTCAGTTAGGTACCTGGCATGACTACTGAAAAGGACTGAATGCAAGTGTGTCCCTGGGCACTGTGGGTTTGGTGAAATGCTGTCAAATTATGTGTATTTTGGGTGAAATTCAGTCAGATTACGTTTTTTTTTCAGTGAAACACAGTCCGATTACATATATTTTGGATGAAAAACACTGCAGCAGTGCTCAATCTTTCCTGGCAAGCCCACTTACACCACTAAGATCAAGTATTTCTGGCCCCACCCATAACATGCCTATGTTCTGTTTTGTGCAAAACATTTTCCCACACTTGGAACAAGATTAAATTCCTGTGCAAAACATTTTCCAACACTCGGAACAAGATGGATTTTCTGTGCAAAAACATTTTTCCCACACTTGGAACAAGATTAAATTCCCCATGCAAAACTTGTTCCCACACTTGGAACAACATGGGACTTCTGTGTAAAACATTTTCTCACACTTGGAACAAGATAGAATGCCTGTGCAACACATTTTCCCACACTTGGAACAAGATTAAATTTCTGTGCAAAACATTTTCCAACACTCAGAAAAAGGTGGGATTTCTGTGCAGATTTTTTTTTCCACACTCGGAACAAGATGGGATTTCTGTGCAAAACACTTTCCCACACTTGGAAAAAGATGTGATTTGTATGCAATTTTTTTTCCCACACTCGGAACAAGATGGGATTTCTGTGCAAAACATTTTCCCACACTCGGAACAAGATGGGATTCTGTTCAAAACATTTTCTTATACTCGGAACAAGATGGGATTTCTGTGCAAAACATTTTCCCACACTTGGAACAAGATGGGATTTCTGTGCAAAACATTTTCCCACACTTGGAACAAGATGGGATTTCTGTGGAAAACATTTTCCCACACTTGGAACAAGATTAAATTCCTGTGCAAAACATTTTCCAACACTCAGAAATAGATGTGATTTCTGTGCAAAACATTTTTCCATACTCGGGACAAGATGGGATTTCTGTGCAAAACATTTTCCCATACTCTAAACAAAATGAAATGTCTGTGCAAACCATTTTCCCACACTTGGAACAAGATTAAATTCCTGTGCAAAACATTTTTCAACACTCAGAAAAAGATAGGATTTCTGTGCAAACATTTTTTTCACACTTGGAAGAAGATTAAATTCCTGTGCAAAACATTTCCCAACACTCACAAGACAATGGCCTCAATTCAAAGCTTAACTCCTGTCTTTAATAACTCTTCTGAGCTGTTTTACAGTTATCACCTTGGTGATATAATTGTAATAACTGTAAAACAGCTCAGAAGAGTTATTAAAGACAGGAGTTAAGCTTAGTGAATTGAGGCCAATGTGATTTCTGTGCAAAATGTTTTCCCACACTCGGAACAAGATGGTATTCCTGTGCAAAACATTTTCCCACACTTGGAACAAGATAAAATTCTTGTGCAAAACATTTTCCCACACTCAGAACAAGATGGGATTTTTGTGCAATTTTTTCCCCACACTCAGAGCAAAATGAGATTTCTGTGCAAAACATTTTCCCACACTCGGAGCAAGATGGGATTTCTGTGCAAAACATTTTCCCACACTCAGAACAAGATAAGATTTCTGTGCAAAACATATTCCCACACTCAGAACATGAATAGGGATTCTCAGCAGTGTGAGCTCTCTCATGCATGACAAGATGTGATTTCGACACACGTCAATCCTTCGCCCCGATGACCGACGAACAGTGCCATACACGTTAATTCCAGTCCCAGCCTTGAACTTGCTATCCCACAACTGAAGCAAGATAGAATGTCTGTGCAAAAACATTTGCCTACACTTGGAACAAGATTAAATTCATGTGCAAAACATTTTCCAACACGCGGAACAAAATGGAATTTTTGTGCAAAACATTTTCCCACACTTGGAACAAGATTAAATTCCCCATGTAAAACATTTTCCAATGCTTGGAACAACATGGGACTTCTGTGTAAAACATTTTTCCCCAGTTGGAACAACATAGAATGTCTGAGTGAAAAAAATTCCCACACTTGGAACAAGATTAAATTCCCATGTAAAACATTTTCCAACACAGAAAAAGATGGGATTTCCGTGAAATTTTTTTCCCACACTCAGAACAAGGTGGGATTTCTGTGTAAAACATTTCCCACACTCAGAACATGAATACGGATTCTCACCAGTGTGGGATCTCTCATGCATGACAAGATGTGATTGCGACACGGGTCAATCCCTGCACCGATGACTGACGAACAGTGCCATACACGTTGATCCCATTCCCAGCCTTGGACTTGCTATCCCACAATGGAAACAAAATAGAATGTCTGTGCAAAACATTTTCCCACTCTTGGAACAAGATTAGCCACTTTGTCCTCCTTGACGTATAAAAACGTCAAGGAGGACATGCGCGCTCCCGCGGTGCAAGCGCACTCTTGGCCGCGGATTCGGTAGCCCAGGAATCAATGTATTGGGCTATGGTGCCCGATCACTGATTCCTCTCCCCCGCAGAAAAAGCGACAGCTTCTCTCGGAAGCTTCGCTTTTTCTGACTCTATGTCCCTCTAAGCGTACATTGTACGCTTAGAGTGACGTCATGTAAACAAACTCAAGGTTGCCATCTTGTGACCAAAGAGTAAAACTACATCTAAAAGTAAAAAAAAATTACACTACACAAATATTTCCCTAAATAAAACACTATTTACTTCCCACCCTCCCAAAAATACCCACATAAAATGTTTAATAATAAAAACCAAAAACATTACAATAAAAAAACACATAAATATTTACCTGAGGGTCTAAACTATTTAAATATCTATGTAAAGATGAAATATTTCTATATATATCTTTTTTATAAGCTTGTGAATAGTGAGGGATGCAAAACGGAAAAAATGCTCTTTTATTTCCAAATAAAATATTGTCGCCATACATTGTGATGGGGACATAATTTAAACGGTGAAATAACCGTGACAAATGGGCAATTACAATGTCTACTTCTAAAGATCTACTTACCTGGGGCTTCCTCCAGCCCCTGGCAGCCTATGTGTCCCTTGCCACCACTCCACTCCCAGCCGGTGGCCTAGGGTCCCCACCATTGCAGATGCCAACCTCGACAGGTCGGCATCGCCTACGCAAGGGTATGGCCGTGCCGATTGCGATCACGCTGCTTGCAATCGCACACACTTGGCTTGGATTGTGAGTTACTAGCTGGGTCAGAGCTGAAGATAAATACATAACACTTGCTTGATTTACTGAATGCTGTGTAAATCTTTGTAAATTGCAATTTCTTGATATTTCCTGAGGTATTTACCACATAAGTCAGTAATTTACCTTACCAGTCAGTAATTTTACTTTTCAGTGCGATAAAAGGTTTAGTGAGTTGGCATTTGGCAAGGTGATTGGTAAAATCAGCTGTTTTCGGCAATGCAGCATGCTTGGTGAATTGAGGCTTTTATGTCCAGTACTCAATGAGCCAAAAGCTTGGCAGTGCATAGGTTAACCCTAACATCTACCAAGATACTGCATTTCTTTTCAATGTAGAATATTTACTAGATATTTCAGTGGTTTCTAATTGGCTTGGCAACACAGATACTTTCCCAGACATTATGGAAGTGGTCATTAGTGTTTCACCAGCATGACTTGCATACAGTGATGCTGAGTGGCACTATGCAAGCACCTAATTCATACTGCTTTAGTTTGTTGCTTATTTTTCACTTCTGTATAATGTTGTTGCTCAGAGATTCTATCACTTTTAATTCTACTTTCACCATTAGGTCATGTGCAATGGAGAAGTTGCCAACACCTTGTTTTATGGTCACTGCCATGGTGAACTTATAAGGAAAGCATCGGAGGTATAAATGGCATTTTTACAATCTTTACTAGCATTTTAACTGTAGATCACATTAAGGATACTAGTATATTGACAAGTGTGTTACTCAGTATGATAGGTGACTCTTTCATAAATGAGCATTTATCAGAATATAAAACTAAACAGTTTTGCTACTTAAATTGTTGGAAATTAGAGTGATAAAACACTGAGTGGCAATATTGTCATCAAAACACTCTTACCTATAGACATAGCACACATTTATAAGATATACAATTTCAAAAAGAAAAGCAGGTTGGGCACCAGTTCTTAATGCTTCAGTGTTAGTTTAATCCAAAAAGGTACAGTAAATTACATCAGACAAGTGAACAAGGTGGTTGTCGTATTCACTTGGCTGATGTAATTTACTATACCTGTTTGGATTATCATTAAACTAACACTGAAGCATTAAGAACTGGTGCCTGACCTGCTTTTCTTCTTGAAATTGGATGATTGATTCTTCATTGGGGGGTGAGCACAGTTTGGACTTCAGAATCCAAAGTGCAATTCATCCAGTGTGCATTCGAGTGCTAGTCACTACTGTCTACTGCTCTCCTTACAATTTATAAATATATTTCTTATCTTTCAGTGGCATAGTCATGTGTATATGGTCATAGTCTGGCCTTTTTACGCTTTTCTCACATAGTTTTTTATTTGACAAAGTGGCTTATTCCTATGAGTATATTCCTATGAGTATACTCAGTTTGTAGGGGGAGACAATCTCAGTGGTCGCTCTCTCTTAAAAGATGAATTAGGGTTGGAGGCCCATCCCTCCTGAGGAGGGTCAACAGCTGGTAAGCAGATTGGATGAGAGGCACCCAGTGTACTGTGTAATAGTTATCACAATTCAGTAAGAAAGAATGACCTCAATGAGTAGTCTAGACTTTATATTTGGATAAAGCAATTTTATTGTGCACTTTTAGACTGAATTGTCCAAAGGGCATATTCTCTTTCCTTATTTTTTGACGACAGTCAAAACTACTGTTGTAGTGGTTATAAGCATTCAAATCCACTGGTTTCAATCTGTTTCTAGTTTTTATGTGGCCGTCTTCAATACATATAGTCAGATTTAAAAAAAATTGATTGTTACCAGATCCTGATTGTATGTGAATGTTAGGCCTCAGTCTTTGAATTGAGATAAGCCTGAAGTTTGTTGATAGACTCATTGTCTTCTTCCCAGATAAATATACGATCATCAGTATAGCGTAGGTACTTGATTAAATGTGTTTCAAAATGGTTGTTAGTACCTAAGTTCACCAAGATGCCCATGGTGATATTTTATAGGCTGGGGCAAAAGAGGCCCCCATGGTTGTCCCTTTGGTCTGAAAGTACACTTCATCTCGATCTTCTTAATAAGATCTTCTTAAAGTTTTTGAACTTTGAACAAGCACCTAACTCCCACCCATAATTTATGCATAATCCCATTTTGCCCAATCAACATAGCTTTACTTTGGATAACCCAGGCACAAACTCTTCCCAATCATAATCTTTCTACTTTATTTCCAAGCCTAATGCTCATTTTGCAGCCAATCACAATGTACAAATGGTCATAGGTGAAAGGTTTCAAAGTTTCACATGTATGATGTCATATCATACAAATACATAATCACAAAGGAAAAGAAGTGCTCTCAGAGATTAATAGTCAGAAATGGAAATGTTCCCTGGACAGGTCTCACCTTTTAGAAATGTTGTCAAGGCAGCAGTGTAAGCAATACCTTACTTTGGCAGCCCAGGGACCAAGGTTGTATGATGTGGCTGGGTCTGGTCTGTGAGTTGGGGGGCATTAAAACTCCCTGTGCCATGCACAGACCTCCCGATGTCACATCACAGATATTTACAAACCAGCTATTTACATAACCACATTGCAAACGCCATTGAGCTGATTGATACTAATCAGTCACTTGCTTATTGCTTGAAACGTTTTTATATTTAATGTTTATTTGTATATTCAGCATCACCTGATGAAAAGAGAGGATAGAAACGCGCTGTGAAGCCTCAATAAATTATTTAACTTTAGCCCACTCTGCTTTGCTAGTCAGTGCAGACAGACCATGTTAATTTCCTCTATACAGTCTTGGTACCTGGGCTGCCAAAGTGGGACACTGCTTACACCACTGCCTTGACAGCATTCTCAAAAGGTGAGACCTGTACAGAGAATGCTTCCCTTTCTGACTATTCGTCTCTGAGAGAGCCTTTTCCTTTGTGATTATAGTTTACTTGCTTGCACGAGGAGCAGCCCGGAGCGTCATCTTCCCGCCTGATCACTTATCTTCCATTGCTATACATGTTATGCATAGGATTAGCTGGTAGTGATATTGTATGGCTTATAATAGTGTTAAATAGGAACACAACTTATTACTGTGGATTTAACTTGAGGTAATGAAGATGTTAATTCTTTAATTCACAGCATCATACATACTTTGAATATGTCCTTCTATATCATTTCCTAATGTACTATTGCATAAATATCATACCAATATTAACCCTAGCACTGCAGAATTCTTATAATTCACAATCAGTAACACAGACAGTGATAAAAACCACTAATGCCGTTTAAATGGAAGATACAATGTTAGTTTAATAAAAAAAATTGCAGGGATTTGCTTGAAACCAGTTTTCCTCAATGCAGTTTGCTTAGCTCAGGGGTGTCTAAACTTTTTAGGCCAAGGGCCATATCGCCATTCTTGAGAGTGCTTTTGAGCCAAAATCTATCAGCAATTGGCCTAGCGCCACCTGCCTGGCTGCCCCCAAGTGTCAAAGTGTCCCTCCAGGTGCCCATGCCCAAGTCTCACTTGTCTGTTGGTGCAACTAATATGCACATGTGCCTGGTGCCTTGTGGTTCAGGCACTAGCTGTGACCACACACACCAGAGGAGGCTAGTAGTCACCCTGGCAGACAGGTGAGGCTTTTGCACATGGGCACAAGGGGTCACTTTTACACTTGGGGGTCCATCATGTACATTGGTTGTTGTGATATTGACCGCCGTTGCCGCTGCGCACCTGATCAAATACTTGCGACCGAGATTTTCCTGCATGTCTATTCGATCATTTCAGCCCCGAAATGTATCAATTGATTGGCCGTGTTTCACACCAATTCTCTTCTGATTTGCTAAAATTATAGAATTGAAAGGTTGATAGTTCCACAAGATTGAGTAATGTATGAGCTCCTTAAGTCATTTAAGCTTAGCTAAATGCTGACAGCATATACTGCATGTACTGTTTAAAAGGTATACCTGAAAGTTTGTTTCCTAACTGATTTTTTTTTCTATTGTCACATTTTATTCAGATGTCAGCTTTTGAGAAATCTGCATTTAATGGATCCCTTCTAACTACAGGCTATAAGACAAATATATTTGGGCTGGCAACCTCCGGGGATGCATATATCCGGCTTAACATCAACACTGAATGGGGCTTACACAATACTATTGAGATAGGGTTGAAACATGCAATACCTCGGCTCCAAAGCCTGGGGATAGCCAAGGAAAACAAGATAAAGATTGCAGCCCTCAGGCAGGGTAAAAATGCTGCTTTACTTGATATAACAGCCGGGAAATGTATATTTAAAGCCAACTGTGAAGCAAGAACAGATAGTGATGTCAATAGCCCTTCCACGATAAACTGGACCAGCTCGGTGATAACCTCTTGTAATCTACTGGAGGTAAGACCTACACTGTAATTGTAAGTCTTAAAGGGAACCTTAACTGAGAGGGAAATGGATGTTTCCTTTTAAACAATACCAGTTGCTTGTCAGTCCTGCTGATCTCTTTCGCTGCAATTAGTGGCTGAATCACACACCTGAAACAAGCATGCAGCTAATCCAGTCTGACTTCAGTCAGAGCACCTGATCTGCATGCTTGTTGAGGGGTTGTGGCTAAAATTATTAGAGACACAGGATCAGCAGGAGAATCAGGCAACTGGTATTATTTTAAAAGGAAAAATCCTTATACTTCTCAGTTTAGATTCCCTTTAAATTAATGTGCAGTACACAGTGTAATTCAAATCAAGTTGACTATTTTCCCTTTTGAAAAGAGCAGGGAGAGGTTGAAACTTCTGTCTGGCTTTTAACACGTGTCCACTGTGAAGATTTCCTCTTGGTTCCTATGCTAGGGACAGGAGATATCCCCAAAAGAGACAATGGTTTTGGTGAAATTTTCAAAAATGGGGTTTCTCTTTCCACTAGTGAGATTTCATCAGACTTCATGTTGTGACTCCAGGGAAGGATGAGAGGGAATGTATCCCCAATGTGGAAAAATTCATCAATTAAACCTAGCAGAAATTCTAACCCTCCTCTGCTTCTTTCAAAGCAATTTTTTTTAAAGATTTTCATGTAAATTGACAATTTGTTTATTATATATCAAGTTACCCTAGCTTGACCGTATACACAGTACGTGGAACAAATATCAATATCTATTAATAATTGGCTATTGACTATAGTTTGGGCACTGTCTTTCTTATAATATTTTTGGGTGATTTATTGTATATTTCTCTAGATTTCCAGTAGCAAATTCCTTAAATCACTATTAATAATCCAATTGTGATCTCAAGTGCTTAAAGGGATTTCCAAACCAAAAATAAAAAGACACATCTAATGAACCTCCCCATACAAGAGGTATGTAAATAGTTTGGGCTGTCGATGGGGCATTTTATTATCTTTGGGAGATGCTTCCATGACCTCCATCTGTATGCATGCCTTTGTCTTTGTTTTGATTCTCCCAGATGCAGCTACTGGCCGAGAGTTGTAATCCCATTGATGCTCTTATATACAGACAATACAGCAATAGTACCAAAAAGACACCTAAATGCAATATTCCTTATGTGTGGAATGGAATTTCTTTTCCCCAAGGGGGATATTACACAGAAATATCTGATTGATGCAGTCTGTTGGGTATAATAATAAAATAGTCCACACATCAAATACTGAAACACAGTTCAGATAGATGAGCTTCTAGTATCAGAAGAGCAGTTCATGAATGTGATTATTATGTATGTTCCAGAATCCAGATAGCGCTTCAACATCAAAATGGGTGGTAGTGAAGGAATACTATGCACTTTGATGTTGAAGCTCTATTTGAACAGACATAGTAATCACATTGATGGACTACATCTCCCAGCCTGCATTGTGGAGGCTGTTGCTGCATGAAATCACCATGGACCACTTATAGTTGAGGCATCTGCGGCTGGAAGAATCAAGATGGAGGACTGTATACACATGGTGGTTAGGAAGCAGTCCCCTGAAGGTAATTTAATGCTTGCGGTACCCCTCAACAACTCACACCATTATTGAAACTCACTTAGGGGGATGAGATCCCTTTACTGTTTATCCTTCATAATGTTTTCTGTTCCTATTAATTTCAGCAATATAGATTGGGAATCTAAAGTCCTGTACTGCTTTAAAGAGAGTCTGAAGCCAAAATAATGTTCTATTTTTATTGCCCACTTATGTTAAGCAATAAGACCATAGCTGATTCGCTGCAACAGCATGACAAAACAAGGTCTTATCCACCCAAAAACCTGGGGGCAAAATTCCATGACTTTCCAGGTTGTGTATTTTCCTGCCCGAGGTAGGCAGAGCTTTGCGCTGTAGCTCTGCCTCCAGTCCAATCAATCTCCGCCGATCGCCACCTCTTCCTGCCCCTCTCAGTCTTCTTTCACTGAGAGGGGCGGGGAGAGGCGGAGATTGACTGGAGGCAGAGCTACAGTGCAAAGCTCTGCCTCGTCCAGGAAGCAAGGGGAGAATTTTGCCCCGCGGATTTCTGGGGGATAAAAAAAACCTAATTCTGCTGCGCTGTTGCGCCTGAATCAGCTATGCTCTTATTGCTTAACATAAGTGGGCAATAAAAACAGGAAAATATTTTTGCTTCAGACTCTCTTTAAAGCAAACCTAAAGCGAAAAATGATAGTATGATATAATGAATTGTACGTGTAGTACGGATAAGGAATAGAACATTAGTAGCAAAGAAAAGAGTTTCACATTTTTATTTTCAGTTATATATATATATTTTATAACATTGTATCATACTGTCACAGTTGCAGTTTTAAAACCACATTCTGTCTTTTAAGCTTTAAAACAAAAGCAATAATAATGACCCTTTGAACTTTCCTGCAGTAAAACCTTATCTCAAGCTGTCTCTCAATGATTCTTGGCTGTTTAAGTGCTTCAGAAAACAGGACTGTATTCAACCCAGGGGGTTGAATAGCCCAGAGAAGCTCTTTTGCATAGATAACAAGTTTTTTTTTTGTTGAAGTTGTTTTTTTTAAACTCTTCCTATACTGGAAAACAATATGAGACTCTTTTCATTGCTACTAACGTTCCATTTCTTAGCTGTACTACACATACAATTCATTATCTCATACGTTTATTTTGGCTTCAGGTTTGCTTTAAATGAATGATACTGAATACCATGTTGACATGACCACACAAGCCGTTCATCGCTGTTAATAAAACTTTACCTTTACACTGTATTATGAACCCGGCAAAAAATGGTATACATGACTTTCCAGAATTTTCATCTGTTTTCATCACAAAGATTATATATTTAAAGAGATGGCCTCATACCTAATGTTATCTGTTACAGCATAATACTGGTTGAATTAGATAGAGAAATATCTTGTTTTCAGCCAAACTAACTCTGTAACTATGATCAGGTTAGTACAGGATGAACCACCCATTTAGCCATTCTTGGCCCCTGTTCAATCAACTTTTTTCTTTTCCTTTCACATGGGCAGCTGACAAGTGGTGAAGTCACCGACCGCCTGTCAGCTGTTCTCCTGCTTTGGCCTGACGCTTGCTAGTGCCCGGTACTGGTGCTGTACAAGCATCAACCCCACGGAGTGAGATCTGAGAGCAGCCACAGCAGCGCTCACACTCGACATGTCACAGTTCTCCGCCACCCTGTAACACCACCGCGTGTCAACGCTTGATTCATGGGGTGTTACAACCGCTGCAATTCGGCTGCATTTAAATTGCACGCGAATTGCACTAGTGGGCGGCAGATGGGAGACTGAACTGCTCGGCAATTCCACAGTTCAGCCGTTCATCTGTAAGGAGCCTAACAGGACAGATTTTAGCATTGTGTTAATACAATACATTTCAAACCAGTTGCAAGCAAGAAAATACTCCGCATAAATTTGTGATTTCCTTTTAATTGCTAGGTGCAGAAAATGTATTTTGTAGGTAAGATGAAAAATTATTTCCTGGGTAGAAAAAACCCAGGACGAAAGATAATAATGACCCCTGTCGGGATTCATTGCAATAGTATGCATCAGTAAATCCATGACAGAATAGGAAACAATCTGCAATGTTACTAAAATATTCTCACAATATTGTGCTGAACTATTTTTTTTCTTAATTAAAGCTGTATTTTGCTTTTGGTTAAAACAGTAGACTTTTATTGTAACAAGTAATAATAATAATGATTGCAGTATTCGTATAGCGCTTTTCTCCTGTCGGACCCAAAGTGCTTGCGAGGCAGCCACTAGAGCACACTCAGTAGGCAGTAGCAGTAGGAGTCTCGCTCAAACAACTCCTTACTGAATAGGTGCTGGCTTACTGAACAGGCAAAGCCGAGATTTGAACCCAGGTCTCCTGTGTCAGAGGCAGAGCCCTTAACCAGTACACTATCCAGCCAAGTATAAAAACAAATCAAACATTATATTGTTGTGTAATTTTTATTATAAAAGTATTAACATAATAAATGTATACTACACCCTTACTTACTCTAAGCATACCTGAAGTGACGTGCGGAATGATGACATTAACACAAGTACAGTACATATAGTACAAGTCCTATCTACAACCTTCCTATGTTTTTTTGTCATTGGAATGGGCAATAAACCACCTGTACTCTTTCGAAGAGCTCTCCTGATTACTTAACCTCTTTGTGGCTGAGTGGGAACTGAATAAACAGCAGTTGTGTCATTGGGATATTAAAGAAATTCTGTAATAAAAAAAAAGACACTTACCTCAGGTGGGGGAAGCCTCTAAAACTTAAAGTGAACCTCCAGACTAAAAATCGACTCAGCAGCACTGAAAAGGCCTGGTGTTTCTTTAACAGTTTCACAGCATCAGAACTTTGTTTCTCTTATACAAGCCTCATTTTTAGCTGCACAGAAGAAAACTGCCCGGGCATTTTCCCCTGATGCTGTGCAAAGCATGATGGGATTTCTGATGTTGTTGTTCTCTTTGTGCTGTTTTGGTGCAATTTTTTTTTTTTTTTTTTTTTTACATCTTGAATTTGACATTTGAAGCCTAGCGCATGCAGCTGGGAGGGGTTTTCACGACAAAGGACAGTTGGAACTGCGTCCCCTGCTCCCAGTCACCTCCTTTCAAACAAAAAGATGGCTGCCCCCATGACAAAGATGGCAGCCCCCATGAATCACAAACATTTGCCTGTTATTTTAAAACAGGGTGGGTAAAAGATTATATTACCTATCTATTCTAATTAACATAACTAATGTAACTTAATGACAGTATGTTTGCTTAGGCTGAAGTTCCCCTTTAATGAGGCTTCCCCCGTCTCCTTAGCCAGTCTGATCCAGCCCTGGCACCCCAAACAAACAATAATAATAGCAGTGGCCTGTCTGCACAGACGAACTAGTGCACTAGCGTCAGCTCATGCCTGCACAGTAAAGCAGACTCAACTGGGCTCGGGTATTTTACTGGAGCCTAAGCGGAAAGCTACTTGTTCACCTGTGCACAGCGCCAACAAGCATACTTTCGGGGGTTCCACCGCTCTATCGCCTCTGCTGAGGAGGACGAATCCAGAGACTTCCCCCTCCCAAGGTAAGTATCCCCCAGAGACACTTTTTTTGCTACAGGATCACTTTAAAGCTGGCTTAAACTTCAGATCTAGGTTTTCAACCCTTAAAATAAAAATAGATATCAAAGTCTCCAGGAAAGTTTATTTTACAATAAGTCCTACAAATGCAATTAGCTATCTCATAAGTTTATTTTCACTTCAGGTTTGCTTTAAGTATTTGATTATATAACCAGAAGGCTCGAGTCACACTGGGGCCAGATTGCAAATGGCCAGCCGGAGCAGACAGTGCAAGAGCCATTCTGGTGGTCAGTTGGGTTACATTTCCAGGCCCACAGTAGATATGTTTCCACCATAGGCTCCTATGGGGAACTACTTTTCTCCCTAAAGTGTGGATCAAACCTAAGACATTTTCCTGTTGTTTTTTTTCCCCATTAAAGAAACTATGTTTTCCAAAGAGACTGGCTGTAAATGGATCTTTGCATAGAAGTAATTGTGATATTGGCCTTTCGATGAGAATAGACTATGAAGGGAAAGATCTGAAGGCATTGCTGAAGACTACGTGTGATCCTTACACAATACAAGGGGAGCTGAACCACTCTGTGCCCTATCTGACGATGCGTGGCCTGCCACCTGAAAACCACATCGTCATCTCTGCATTGTCAGGAACCTCCATTGGTGGCCTGGTTTCATTTCATTCCGGTACCTGTAGAATTAATGCAAAGGCTGACATCAAAACCAGTAATAAAACAGAATGGATATTACAGACAGAAAGTGACTGTAAATTATTTAAGGTATGTATATTATTTATTTATATTATTCAATAATACATTTATTTTGGGTAGCTAATTTTGGAGTGTTACTTGTCATGAGGCTTGGTTTGGGACTGTGACTGGCATGTGGAGCAGTTGAAATTAAACAAGGCTCTAGAGCAGATTAACAAATTATTCGAGGGACTTCCGTATTCTAGTAAGAGTATTTAGTAAGAGTTTTTTTGGTCTTTTTTGCCTTTTACACACTCCTAGATGTTTCAATTTGCCATGAGCTTCCTGGGCAATCTGTAACTCTGGGTGTTTTTAGTCCTACCACATAGAGCCACATTAATCCATGCCATGTACTGATGTGCATCAACCAGTCTGAAACATTCTGTATGCATTCTGGATTTCCATAGAGAAAAAATCGGTACTTGCTATCCTTACATTGCCTTATTTTTAATTAAAAAGAGTTATACAGGATGGCATTTGAGGGAGCAAAACCTCTCTCTCATCTTCATTGTGTTACTTAGATTCCCAAACATTCCTAAGTTATGACTGGCAAATGTAGCAAGCAATTCCTAAGAAAGCTTTAACAAGCTTGTCAATAATGAATCACTTTATTGGTGCACTGGGACAGAATTGAGTTTACCAGCCTCCCGCATCTCTCCAGGCCTGTGAGTCACTGCATGAAACACATTTGGCATACAAGCTAACACAGTACTTAAATCCTTTAGCAAGAGTTGGAGGATCTTATGTGAACTAAGGCTTTGCAGGCCAGTTTACTCTGGACTGGTGACCCGCAAAAGCTATGTTTATGGTTTAAGGAGATACAGAAGCTATGTGTATGGTTTAAGATTCTCTTCTAAGTCATAATAATTTTGTATTTTAAAGGATTTTTTATAAATATTTTACATAATAAAAATGCAGAAAATTAATTAGAGACTACATGGTCAAGATTTACATTCACTTTGGGATTTTTTTGGCAAAAAGATTTGCTGTTGGATTGTCATAAATTAGCTAGCATCCCTGTGAGACCCTCCTGAAGTTGTAATTAAGGCATCTAATTACATTTATTTATCTTTGCAAAAGATTGATTCCCCCACCTTGTTAATATCCAGGAACAATGTCTGAAGAAGACTTATTAGCCAAAAGCTTACTTTTTATTTAGTTGTAAATAAGACAATAAATGGTATCATCCTGATTCAAAACTTCTTGCAGTTGGACAATGAAAGTGTGTTTAAACCTGCTTAAAGGGCCATACATTATTTTGAGGCATGTATTTTCTTTTTAATAATATGTGAGTTTTATGGTAAAAAAAATGTGCGGATTTATCATTGTAGCAGGAAATATTTCAATATCTTGACTAGTAACAGGATCAGTTATAATTATTACAGGTTTTAAAAGGTTCACTCTAAGTTAATGGTTTAACTTGTGTATTACAAGCATTTAACAACGTTTAACCAATACATGGAAAAAAAATATACAATTCAATGCAATAATTGTGATACTCAGGATGCCTTATATCCATGATAATTGTCTATGGCACAAAGTATTTTTCAAGTTGCAAAAATATTTTTTATTTATTTTTTAATAAGTTGAGTTGGAACTGTGTGTATCTGCCTTGCCTGATTTTCGTCATAATAATAATAATAATGTAAAAGCTTTTATTATGCTTAGCTGGATCTTGGCTAGGTCTATATGTCACTCTGCTGTGTTATTGTTAATTATTCTTTTCTTTTGTCAGGTGGGCCCCACCCACTTGCATGATGTCATCTGCTTGATAAGACAGTTCCAAAGAGGGATTAATAAAATAAGTCAAAGCCAGTGAATAATATAAATTACATTTTATTTTTGAAGAGTCTGTTTCCATTTATTTAGCAGGGTCATTTGTTTTTATGAGTGATAGTGACCGCAGAAGATAAATATGTTGTTTTTTTTACAATTTCTTTGACAGGACCTCAATATCCCATCCCAGGCTCAGATTAATGGCTCTACTGTGATGAATGGCTGTGAGGCTGCGTTGCGCTGTGCCCTGACATTAGATGGCAACACAGCCGAGCTTCAGATGAAGACTGAGTGCCAGCCAAAGATAAAAGTGGAATTTGTATTCAGGCATAATCTGCCCACATTGAAAGAAATCAATGAGGAAAGCAAACTGACTATCAGTATTGGCAAACAGGCAAATTACTACATTGACATTCTGCTAAAATCAGGAGCTTGTGCCATAGAAGTGAAAGGAGATATTAATGCTGACAACAAGCTCCAGTGGAAAATGGTTGTGGAGAACAAGTGCAAATCTTTCCAGGTAATACCTGATCAGTGAAATATAGTTGTCATTTAGTTAAAGAGGCACTGTGATGACATTTAGTAGAATTATTCAGGATGCACACCTTTACATTACATATCCTAGTTTCAGCACTTCCTATGTCTATATGTTGCTGTATTATTGGTGTGTAGCCACGTCCTCCCACTGAGGTTTAGCCTAGGCTGTTTATTGTGTGGAATGCCCCAAAGCATTCTGGGAGACCAGAAATCTTTTCTAATGGCTTTAAAAACACAAACTTTGCACAGAGATCACTTGCCAGGACTAAAGAACTAACAATGTTACTACCTGTGGTAAATTTCAGAAACTAAAGGGGGGGGGGAATGGGCAAACACTGACTAAAGAATTTATATTTTTTATTAATAAAACAATAAATAAATGATTTATATTGTAAAAAATAAGCACTTTTTTCATTGTTATTTTTACTCTAGTCTTTAACTGAACTGATAGCTGTGGCCTTGGGTGGCGTCTAATGGGTCATATTAACCAGTTCCCATCCTGCATACAGTATAATCACGTCATCTGAAGTGGCTCCTGAAAGCCACATGACGTGAAAATAAGTTACTGCAATTTTATGAGCACAGGGTGCGTGCTAGCACACACCTGGGCTCATCAACCTCTATAATCCATCCTGCACTAAATAAGGATCCCCTTTCTGGGGTCTGATCCTACCACCCCCCGCCCGATCCCCTGTAGTAAGCCCTCTTCCCCCATGCAGCGATCGGGCAGCAGGCAAATTAGCAGCATGTAAACAACATACCTCACCTCGTTCCAGCGCGATCAGCCTCCCTTCCGTGCATCACCACTGCCTGTCTCTTAATGCCGAACGGATCGAGTCCCGGCTTGATGACGTCATCAAGCCGGGACTCGATCCGTTCGGCATTAAGACACAGGCAGCGGTGATGCACGGAAGGGAGGCTGATCGCGCTGGAACGAGGTGAGGTATGTTGTTTACATGCTGCTAATTTGCCTGCTGCCTGATCGCTGCATGGGGGAAGAGGGCTTCTGCCCAATCGCTGCATGGGGGGGGGGGGGGTTGTTTGAGTAAGTCCATATAGCTAGGGGCACATCTACCATTAATGGGGGGAGGGGGGCATAGAGACACACCTGGCTATCTATGGGGCATAGAGGCATACCTGGCTAGCTATGGGGGGGGGAGCAAAGGGGCACTCCTGGTTATCTATGTGGAGGGGGGAGGGGGGGAATAAATCTGCACACCAGGCTGTCCATGGCAGGGTCAAAAGGGCATATCTATGTGTAAAACTATATAGAAAACTGCTCAGGATTTTTAGGGGGAAAACACCAGGGACGCGAAGTGGTTAAATAACGGAAACAGAAACTGGGTCGGGTAACAACTATGGCAATAACACCAGGAAACATTGCAGTACTTACGTTGTGCCAGTATATATATTGCGCACTGAAAACTTTTTGCGAACCAACACGAAAGTCAGCAGCAATACATAAACTTCTGTGTTCCACATATTTGCTTTTAGGAGGTGCGGTGAGCATATGCTGGCTTTGTGTGAGTTGAGTTTGGGATTTTTAGAATTTTGCTAAGCAGACTTTGTCCCTGATTGACTAAGATTCTTCATGTTGCAGACCAGCAAGCATGAGCTGAGCTTTTTATAAAGTGTTTGCAATTAATTTAAAAGGTTTGCAATCCTCCCCTGGCTCATATCACACAGTGGTGAGGATTGCTGAAAGTTTACTGAAGTAGTAATTGTTTAACTATACTTGTAAGGACACATCTGTAGTGCAGTTATCTAAAAAAAATCCAAACTGTCTAGTATTTACTACAAAAATGTTTTGCAGTGGGTATGTGCAGCGCTACTACAATGTCACTATCACTGTTTCACTAACTTATTGCCAGTCTTTTCTTTGGCCTGATGACATCTAGGTGAGGAATGACAACTTTTCACACCTAACTCTTCAATTATCATGCAGCCTTGGAAAATGTTAGTAAGGCTCAGTTCCCACTTGCGGCGGAGCTCATGGGGCCGGCTGGTGTTGTGTCTGCTGTGGTCTGGCTGGAGCCCGGGGCAGATGCATTACCACAATAAGCTATTGTATATGGTGAATGCATCCACCTGCCCGAGATTATCGTGGTCTGCACAGAATTGCCACAACGGATCTTATAGATCCATTGCAGAGTGACATGTGTGAATGGGCTCTAATATATAAAAAAGTTCAGTCAGTTTTGCAATGAATGGAGAACGGACAAAAAATGCCCGTCCTCAGCTTAAAGGTAGCCATACACTGGTCGATTTGCCATCAGATTCGACCAACAGACAGATCCCTATCTGATCGAATCTGATCAGAGAGGGATCGTATGGCTACCTTTACTGCAAACAGATTGTGAACCGATTTCAGCCTGAAACCGATCACAATCTGTTCCCTGAGCCCGCATACATTACCTGCTCCGCTGGTGCGACTGCCCCCGGTCACCGCTCTTCTTCTTCTTCTCCGTCTCCGCTCTGGTCTGCTCTGGTCTCCTCCGGCATGCTTCCCTTCTTCCTGTCTGGGGGAAGTTTAAACAGTAGAGCGCCCTCTACTGTTTAAACTTCCTGCCGGGACAGGAAGAAGGGAAGCATGCCGGAGGAGACCAGACCAGAGCCGATACGGAGAAGAGTGGAGACCCGGGAGTCGCGCCGGCGGAGCAGGTAATGTATGCGGCTCTATTGCGTCGGTCGTCGGGCACTCGAACGCCGCTAGCGATGTGCTCTTTACCCGCGGGCGATCGACGGTTATTTTCCGCACAGCGCGATCGACGGGATCGGACGGAATGGATCGAAATTCGGCGTGTAGCATGAACGATTGGCAGCAGATTCGATCCCAGTGATCGAATCTGCTGTCGAAACGGGCGCAAATCGGGCCAGTGTATGGCCACCTTAAGTGAGAAAAGAGCCTAAAGGTGGCCATACACTTATGGATTTGCAGCAGATTCGACCATCAGATAGATTTCTGTCAGATGCCTGTCAAGTCAAATCTGACAGGAATCTATCTGATGTGCGCCACACACTAGGAACAGATTTCCAATAGATTTCAGAATGAAATTGATCTAAATGCATTATTGGACCATTAGATCCAATGCAACGCTATGGGCCATCGATCTGCTACCATCAGCAGATCAACCTAGATTTTTCATCCTGTCAGATAGATCAAATCGATCTAAATCGGCCACAAATCCATTGATCGATAGAATTGATAGAATTGATTTCTGATCGATCGATTCCAGATTCTATAGAATCAATTGATTGATGGCTGAAATCGACCAGTGTATGGGCCCCTTAAGTCAGATCCATTTATTCTAAACCACAGCATCAGTAGTAATACAAAGACATAAAGAAAGAGCATTAAAACATTTTTTTCTTATAGCTGTGCTCAACTGGGACAGACTACAAATAACCACAGGAATGTTGGCGAGTACACAACCCCTCAAAAACAGCTTAACGTATCAAGAGCTCATAAATGAATAATCAAAAGCAAATAAAAAAACAATATGAATTACTGTAAGGTGACTGAAAAGTGCATTCATTTAAGACTAATCACTAAAAATGTGTACAATCTGTTTTGCAGGGTAATAGCATAATCAAACACCATATTAACTGAAACTATAAAAAAAAATAATCCAATAAGAAATTACTAATTTAGCTTTCCTATCCTGTTGTTTTAAGTGTTCAAGGTCAGATTTGGGAGAAATGATATATTGAAAAAAGAAAAGGATATTTCTGGTTGCTTTTGTATAACTACAGGAATTGTGCAGTGCCAGCAGGATTGTGGGACTTTTTTTTTTTTTTTTTTTAGCTACAGTAACAAGTGTATCTCAGCGTGCAAATAGCAGTATGCTTCCTATTTTGGATAAGATAAGGACACTATGACCAGAAGGAAATACAATTCCCCTCCCTTTGAAGAGTGTACACAGTAATGTAAGCCTGTTGTCTAGGTGATGTTTGCTGTAGGAGGGACAGTAAGCTGTGGCTGTGGAGAGGGAAAAGTAGTGTTGATCTGGGTTGAAAAGAAAAAAAAAAAGCAAAGAAAAGGGCAGTGAAAAGGGCATCCCTGGGAAATAGTAAAGAAGGAAATCCGCTTACCAGTTAAAAATATTTTTTTTTTTAGAAAAAAAGGGTTTGCATATATTTTGGAGGCACTAACTTTTTTTTGGCATTTTTGTATTTTTGGATGTTACAACCCCATTGAAAATAAAAATACAATGTACAGAAAAATAACTGTGGCAATATTAATGAATGAAATTATTGGTACATTTCAGGCAGTTTAAGGCACATCCTGTGTCTAGCTGAATAATTACCACAGAATTAGCTATCTCTAAACACAGAACGCAACAGTGATTCTTTGGCTTTGCTGGAGATCCTCTGAAATGAAAGTAAAAGCTTTTATAGGTTGGAGTAGCTGTGACTAAGCCCTAAACCATTTGAGGTCTGGATTACACAGACACCGAAGGCTTTATGTAGAATAGATAGGATTTATAAGGTAATGGTGAGAACTTACAGAGAATAGGAATTATTTTATCTGAGCTCACATGTCCCAGTTCATCCTCTGGCTTTTCTCTTAAGAAGAAACACACATTGGAGAAAAGGAATGCATAATATGCTAAAAGGATTCAATATACTGTATATGCATGTCTTAAAGCTTCAAGATGCATTATAAATCTCTCTGGCTCTGTTCGGACAGAAAGATACCTCCCTGATTATCACACATAACATAGCTTCACCATATTGTTATTCACAAAACAAATTCTGTCTTCACAAAGGAAATCTAGAATCTTTAAAAAAAAATCTCACCATATGGATTTGCCTGCAAGTATTGCAAGGCTAGTCCATACTGTGAATGATTGTAAATAGTTTTAGCTTTTCTACATGAAGATGAAAGTTATACCATTAATAATCAATCATTGATTATTGGTGTTGTGATCAATGAGAATACCTCTTTGAAGGATTTTTTTTCCTTGCATGGTGTGTGATGGACAACCTCTTTGTTGGCATGCTTATGAACTGAACCCTACTGAGCAGCAGACCTGTAGGATTAATTGCCATTTCACCATTTTTATATGACACAATTAGTGGTTGTAACAATTATGCTTCCCTTTGAATTGGGGATGGAAGGAATGGGTGAGTGGTCTAAGTGCAAAAGTGTAACATTATTATTA
Organism: Hyperolius riggenbachi; assembly: GCF_040937935.1. NCBI lineage: Eukaryota > Metazoa > Chordata > Amphibia > Anura > Hyperoliidae > Hyperolius > Hyperolius riggenbachi. The sequence continues at coordinate 139,966,677 of NC_090652.1, read as the reverse complement.
CTTGTATTTATATAGCGCTAACATTTTCCACAGCGCTGTACAGAGTACATGTCTTGTCACTTAACTGTCCCTCAGAGGGGCTCACAATCTAATCCCTACCATAGTCATATGTTCAGTATAGTCTAGGGCCAATTACAATGAAGAATGCAAAGTCGGCACTGCTGTGTACTGTGCATTTATTCACAGGTGGTATTCTCATCACATTGCGTGCAGTATACAAAAGATACACATGCCGTGCGTTGGAAGCTGAGGGCTGTGAGCTGGTGGTGTGCGCTGGGTGCACCCAGCCAACCCAGTGCCGACTTTGCATTCTTCATTGTACCTATCTGACCTCTGTTTAACTTCAGTCAGAGCACGCTGACTGTGCCATAAGAGTGAAATGTGCTGTGGCCCTGCTGGTCCTCCATACAAACGGATGTGGATCTAACTGTAGTGCCGACTCCCTCTTTTCCCTCTCCTATGCTTTCCCTATGAATGGTTCTAACTTATTTGTATGTTTTTGGGAAAGTGGAGTGCCTGAAGGAAAGCCACGCAGACACGGGGAGAGCATACAAACTCCTTGCAGATAGTGCCTTGGCTGGGATTCAATCCGAGGACCCAGCGCTGCAAGACGAGAGTGCTATCCACTATGCCTCCATGCTAGAGTGGGGTGACCAGGTCTCCGATGATGTGGCTGCTTGCTTCCAGAAGATGACGTTGTTCTGATAACGAATTAGGCCATTAATGGAACTTTGGGGGTCCAGTTGAGTATAAAGGCTGTTTTTCCACTAAGAAAAATGATCACACTGTGATGCCGCAATTCCACTACCACGATTGTTGTGTGTACAGCCCAATTGCGATGCATGTGCGATTTCTGATGGGAGAAAAAAAACAGGGCCGTAGAAATATCACATAGCGGCATGATGGAGCCCGAATGGAGGTTTGAGGACAGGCTACCCTTCTTAGCACTAGCTGGGAGAGCAGGAGGGAGGGGGCCAAAAATGTTGTAATGAGTAGATGGACTTTAATACAAGCTTGCAAGCTTTAGAAGCATTCATGTTCAGCCTCATTTGTCATGTAATCACATAGTATTTTTGTTTGTGTAAATTAAGCTTCAGTAGATTTCTCAAAACTACATTTTGTGCCACCCGCAGACACAGAGATGGTACTTTTCATCCTTGATATCGCTAATGAACAAAATAGGTTTCAATAATTTTTATTGGGGTTTTTAAAATTTTTAAATACAGCCATTTTCATATGCTAATGAACAAAATAAACAGTAAGGGCCCATTCACACTTGAGTGTTTTTCCGGCGATTTCGGCAAACCGCTCAAACGCTAGCGCTTTTCAAAGCGCTAGGGTAATAAAAGTCTATGGGCCTGTTCTCATTTGGGCGATTTGCGCTAATCACCACAAATCGCCCAAAAACGCTAAACGCAAACGTGTAGCCTGCACCATTTTCAGCTGATTTCCCAGCGATCGCGTTTTAGTGCTATAGAAGCGCAAAGCGCGTTCGCTAAAAAATCGCCAGGTGTAAATGGTGATTTTTTTTGGGTGTTAATTCGTCAGAAAATGCCAGAGCAAAACGCTAGCAAAATTGCTATCGTTTTGCGATCACCAAGTGTGAATGGGCCTTAAGGCCTGAGACACTGCAGAGTGCTTTTAGATACGTCAACGATGCATTTGCATTTCTTTTTTTAAATGTTCCCATTGACTTGCATAAAAATCGCAGCAAAATCAAAACGATTGCAATTTTTAAAAACTTGATTACTGCAAGCTTGCCACAATTTTACTGTGATTTTTATATAAGTCAATGGGAGCATTATTTTTTTTAAATTGCAGACGCAGTACTGACAAATCAAAAAGCGCTCTGCATTGTGTTTTATGCTGGGCATACATGGTTCGTTTTATATTATCAATTGAGCCGCTGATGGCTCGATTGATAATATTCAACCTGTCCGATCACTGCGGCGGGTCGATACCGCGCTCGATCACTGCTAGCGGACAATGGTAGAAATGAAAGGCAGATAAGGAAGTGCCCGCGGGGACGAGCGGGGATCGATCAGCGCGCACGTGCGGACGAGCGGTGACCGCTGGCTTGATACCGGCGCATAATCTAACCATGTATGCCCAGCATTAGGCCTATAGGTCAGGGGAGTTTGCATCTAATACTATTGTCTACTAAAATAAATTCATACTTTATTTATCTGAAGGGATAACATGCAAAGATGCTGCACATGAGAGTAAATGAGGTTTTAAGATCAATTATACTGTCTAGTGAGAGGCCCCTCTCTTAATGACAGTTTTGATGTACAAATCCTATATAAAATAAAATTGACTGCCAGGGAATGCTGGGAATTGCTTAAAATTAATTTTAGTTTAATCACGATTTACCATGAAACATCAATGTTAAATCAACCTTCTAGTTTAAATTGATGAGCACTGGATTTATTTATGGTGGAGTAATGTCAAGACTTCATTTCACAATATAACTGTAAGAGGTCGTTGTGTGTAAATGGTGTAGGGAAGATTTATATCAGAAACACCATCATTAAAATGTCTTTTAATGTCCAAAAATACATTAATCTGAGTAGAAAATAAATCAAGTATTTTAGGCCTGGTATTATAACATGAAAAAGGCCATCAAGGTAAATGAGATGTCACTGATAATTATGGCCCTAATTATAGCCCTGTATAAAAAATCAATTCATAAATGTTCTTTTATGAGAAAACATTCTTAAACCAGGGAGCTATGCGTGATGGAGGCATTACATTACCTAAATATATACCTGATGTACGTAATATTACCTAAAAGCCTGAAGGGAAATCAAAATACCTGTGGAAAGATATCAGAAGGTGTCACTGCTACTAGTGGTGGTAAAACAGTAAGTAGTAGCTGTACTTCATTTGTATTGCTCAGCTACATTGCATTTTGAATGTGTGTGTATATATATATATATATATATATATATATATATATATATATATATATATATATACATTATATGGCAGCAAAAAACTTTTCGAAATTGGCCAAAGATGTCATATATCATAATCTAGTGTGTAGACTCCACCTTTGACATAGGAGACCAGTGTTTGAATCCTGGCTGAAGCCGGTACCTATTTAGTAAGAAATCATTGGGCAAAAACTCCTAACACCCCAGAGTGGACTACTGAGTGCATCATTAAAGAGACTCTGAAGCAAGTCTAAATTCACTTTTTTAACTTGTATTCATGTTTAGCACTATAAGCACTGCTAAACCGCCGCATCCCTGTGGCAAAACGAGGGGTTTATACCCCCCAAATCCCCTCTGCAAAGTCCGGGGAGCGCTTCCTGTTTGAGGCAGAGCTTAGGGCTGTAGCTCTGCCTCTTCGCGCATCAATCCCTGCTGATCTCCGCCTCTCCCCACCCCTCTCAATATTCCTTCACTGAGAGGGGCAGGGAGAAGAGGAGATCCGCAGGCAGCGCATGGAGGCAGAGCTGCAGCTCAAAGCTCTGCCTCCATGAGCAGCAAAATCCACAACCAGGAAAGTTGTAGATTTTGCAGAGGGGATTTGGGGGGTATAAACTCCCCGTTTTGCCGCGGGGAAGCGGCGGTTTAGCAGGGCTTATAGTGCTTAACATGAATACAAGTTAAAAAAAGTGAATTTAGACTCGCTTCAGAGTCTCTTTAAGGTGCCCATTAATGGCACATAATTTTCCTTAGATGCAATCATACAATCAGTTTTTTAAATTTACTTTAGTAGACAAATGACTGTCTAGGAAACAATTTGCTTTTTTGTTTTAAGTTACAGTAATTTTGCAAGTAAATTAAGGCATCTTAAAAAAATACATATTATTTTACTGTGTATACATCTTGAGTTTAACTATTACCATTTTTGGTAAGTGTGAGTAGATTTACTTATTAATATTGCTGGTTTATGTATTATTGATGGTGTTTGGATGATATCTTGAAGATGTATGTATTGGTTAATTAATAAAATAGTGCATATATAGTGCAGATTTCTAACAAACCATTTAACATCTTAAGTTAGTTCATACTTCTTTTATTTTTCATCTACCTGTATGTTAGCTTAATGCAATTATCTTAAGCAAACAATTCTTATACAATCACAAAGGAATCTAAAGCAATCATTTGAGTGCTTTATGAACTATTTCTTTGAAAACATTTAGATTCAAAAAGCTCATATCACGAATTATCACCCCTTATGCATTTTTACCTCATCTATAGTAACATTTCAGGACTTTTAAAGGGGAAAAAATTACATGAAATAATTTGTTCCAGATTAACTTAATTTTGGCACCACTTTTTCTACAGTATTTTCATACTTTTTTATTGCTTCTTGGAAGTTTAGAAGGTTTTGCGTAGATATGGTGAAAAACAGATGGGCCATATCCTATTCAAGGTGATAGGTAGCTTGCAGTGGACCAATGGGGGACAATGCACCCCCCATTGGCCCACTGGACTACTAAAAATGGTCCAGACAGTCCAGACTGTAATTACAGCGTCAGGACTTGTGGCAAGAGGCGGCGGTGGTGTCCAGGGGCGGTATGTAAATTAAACAGGGGTGACGGTGCAGCTATGGGGGCGGTGGGAGGCTTTGGCAATGTGCGGCAGCCGGACAGTTTGGGTCTTCTTAGTAAAGGAGACTCCCAGATGCAGCATGGGTGTCACCTGGTTTAGACCAGCTCTTCGCAGGCTTAAGCTAACGCTGGTGTCTGATGGGAAGCATTTCTTCTAGGCTGCATGCAATATGTAATTGAATTGAGTGTAAAGAACATGCTGGCCGATAATATCGACCTAGCAAGTTCTTTACCGAAGTAGTTTATAGAAGTAATAGGATTAGGTAAAGCTCCCATTGCTCATTTTCAGAACTCACATATCAGCAATAGAACATTTTTTAGATAAGTTTTATGAACCCCATTGTGTAGCAAAATGATTTTATCTCTTGACTGGGTTGATTCATACTAATTCAGTTGTATACTGGGAATCATTAACCTGAAACATGTAAAACTTTATTACAAGTGGCTGGTATACTGATCCAAAAAGTTTGCATAGTATTAAAAGCTAACTCTTTACACATTTAGCCAGAAGGAACTGAACTAAACTTATACAATTGCATAAGGAGTAGTACCTTTTGATAAAGCTGCATCTCCAAATGGTATCCAGAGTTACAGGTTGTTGAATTCAGTTGAAATCTAAAATGGAGATGTCTCTCCTGGATTTCCCTAATGGCTTGAGAGGAGGAAGCAATGGATCCAAGGTTTTTCATTCACGTATTGTTAGACTGCAAGCTTGTAGTTTAGGTTTGCTTAATTTAGTTGATTACTTTTCTTCAGCACAGTATATAAATGTTTACATTGAAATATTTGATATGAATGCATCTGTCTCGGTTGCAGGACTTGGGAGCGCCCATGAAGATAGAAGGTTCGGGCTATATTGTTATTAACAAGAAGGCAAACTTGGACTCACAGATGTTGGTAGTCGTTGATGAAAGTACTTTGCAAGGGTTATTGATCTTAAAAGCAACAGAGGTAAATGGGCAACAGTCTCAATCCTAATAATCCATTACAGGACTAACATAAATGCACAAGGTTGCTATATAAACAGAATACAAGAAAAAAAATCTATGCTCACACTTTCAATAATTGTCTCTTGAAAAGATCATTCTCAGAATGAACCGGATGAAGGTTGGATACAATAGAAGAACAACAAAAACCAGTTGTTAGTTATTCAACATAACGGATCATGTTGGTGGTTCATCCCTTTAAATACTGGCACATCTAAGTTATATAGGTTCTGGGGTTAATCTCACACATAAGCAATATCTTACCTGCAAGTAACTGGCCACATGACCTGTATAATGTACATGTCATTAATTAAACGATTGATATAGCAGCACTGGCCTATTCATGAGCCATAAAGACGGCAGGCAAGGTCTGGTGAGAGGCAGAACTAATGTAATGGATGAAAACAAGAGCATCCAGGAGTACGGATGATCAATGTGATGCCAACCATGTCTCCTTGCTTTCAAATTTTATGTATTAAGTGTTATGCAACTTAAATTTGAACCAATAAAAAATAACAGGAAATTCTCCAGTTTGGTCCAATTCTAAGCTGCATATAATGTACATGAAATATGAATGCAAGAAGAAATGGTTGGTATCTCATTAATCATTCTTATCCAGGAACCCATCAGTAAGATGGCACCCAAACATGAGCTGCTAGAAAATGCCTAAGGGGGGAAGTTTGAAAATCAGAATAATTTTGGAACTACCGTAAGAGATGATTAACTATCACATAACTATGCCAGAGATCATCAACAATCATAGACGAGCCTTCAGAACCAGCCACCACTAGATTTCCAAAAACCCCTCTCACTGCAGATACATCCCCCAACCCACAAGGCACTAGCACTTAGTATGGTCTGGTATGAATATGTATATGTAAGTACCTAATAGCGATAAATAATACTGCCTTTTAATGTTATTTTGTTTTAAGTTTTTAAACAGTTCTCTTGGTTATAGTAATATTAATCATCACTTTTTATATTTCATGAACAGAAAAAGCAAGAGTTGGATGCTGTAATCACTCACAATGTTCAGCCAGCAATAAGTCTTGGGATACCGATAAGGACCATGGTGGACGTGACAACTGAGAGAAGCAATGAGCTCTATAGGAGGTCATTTCAGCTCAGTTTTGATAACAAACAGGTAATGGAAATAAAATAATGTGATAAAGTGAAATCTTAGCAGTAACTCCTTTATTGTCATTAAGGAGCAAAGAATTGTGAGAGTTAGAGGCTTGCCATCTGTCTTGCCATTGAAGTGATTTCCAATCACTTTCTGTCTTAACTTGAGGACCGCAGTGTTAAGCCCCCTAAAGACCAGGCCATTTTTCAAGAAATAGGCCACTGCAGCTTTTAAGGCCTCGCTGCAGGGCTGCACATGTCAGCACACAAGTGATTCCTCCCCCTCTTTTCTCCCCACCAACAGAGCTTTCTGTTGGTGGGGTCTGATCGCTCCCCCAATGTTTATTTATTTTTTTATCAATATTTATTTGATTATTTTTGTAAAAATTACTTATTTTTTTATTTATTTTCTATACCCCTCTCCCTCCGTCCCTCCCCCTGCCAGCCAATCACAGTGATCGGCTATCATAGGCTTCAGCCTATGACAGCTGATCACCCCTGAGCCTCTGGAGGGGACAGCCAGGTCACACGCTTGTTCCCAGTACAGCACTGCCTTAGATCGCAGCGCTGTATGGGGTAATTAGAAGGCATTTAGACTAACAGTCTCCTAGCAGCAATCGCCGATGGGAGACTGAAGGCGGGGTGGAGCTCCGCCTACCAAGCGGAGATGTGCACACATCAGCACGTGGGATCTCCTGCAAAACAGGTCCGCAGGACCTTAAGCCGATCGGCGTTAGGCAGTCCTGGGGCTGCCGCTGCGGCCACGCTCATTGGCGTGACAAGGTCGGCAAGTAGTGTTTTGAAACTCAAAATTAATTTTTTTCTCTAAAACACAGCAAAAATGAATATAAAACGTAGAAAGACTGGTCTAATAGTATTTGAAGGTATAGTTACATGTCACTGAAGCCAGTTTATAACATTGCCACTTGTAGAACAAATAATCAGATTGTTGTGTAATTAATTATGGTACAAAATAAAAAAAAAAATACTTTTCATCTTCCCTAAATACAACAGAAGACTTTCTGTACTGTTTACATAGTGTTGTGTAGCTGAAAACAAGCTGACAATTTAGGTATGCCAACGATAAATGTATCAATTCTTCTGAGTGAAGTAGAGGTTTGATTATAAATCATTCCAGTAGCTTCAAAAATCATTTGTATCTGGTTCCTATTAGTTTTATGTTGTGTTTAATACTCTTGACCATAAATTAATTTTGATTTAATTTATAGCCATACAAATTGCATGGGAAGCTTACTATAGAACATGTTGCTATTTTAGAAAGGATACAATTGTGTGGGAAGTCAGCCCGACACTTGGGAGCAATAGTACCTTGGGCAAGTGACTGAGGAAAGGGGCTGCCCCAGACATACGCAAGCAATTTAAATCTGATGGGTGGGGGGAAGTAGAGAGCACTTTAGCATCTCTGCTTTAGGTGCTGGAGGACTTTGTTCTGGGCCTGCCTGACTACCTGCCTGACACAGACACTTCCCCTATTACGTTGTGATATCCTGCTAGTACTTTAAAAAAAGAGCAACCCAGCTAGCGAACTGATGGTCTCAGCAGCATCCCTATCTTACTAGGTAGATCCAATCGCACTAGAATACAGATAGTTCTCAAGAGGTCACACAGATGATCAAGCCTGAACTGACAGAATTTGGGTTGGATTCACCTTCAACTCAAATCCAAACAGTGATACTAATCATGAATCACTAATCCTGCAGCAAGAATGGCCTTTCTGGAGCAAAACTAAATGTACACGAACCTTTGAAATGACCTTTTCTACTTTTCTGCTCCTTGAAACCAGGTAACTGAAGAAATGAGCGTCATTCACAAGGATGAACACATATCTTTCAATTACAAGATCACACACAATATAGAGACACTAAGAAAATTACATCTGGAAGACAAAGTTGAAATCCGGGTAAGATAAATCAACCCGGCTTAACTGCATGCTGTAAGCTTTGGGTAACTGTTTTAATGTCCATTTATTTGCAATGGCATATACTGTACCACAATGACATTTAACAGTGAATGACTATTCATTATCCCAGTTTTATGTACATTGCTGTGTTTATTGTTCTGTTTCTATACAATACCCTAAAACAGTATTTTAGGACATGTACCACAATCAAGGTCTTTGCTGTATCCAAGTGACCGCTATATTTAAAATGACTGCACCACCCACTTACCTTGCAAACATTCATTACAACATGCTTACCCAGGTTCAAATTGTCTATTAGAGCTTATACAGAAACCATCCATACAGCAATGCATTTCAGGTGGCTTGCACTTGGTTGAACATATTCATCCATATTGCAGTGTGCACAAAAGTTCTCAGCCTCTGCGGGACCTCACCTGAAGTGGCCATAAATTTCCAGATGTTCAATGAATTAGAAAAGACTTGCACCATACCATCCTGATGCAATCATTGTTTATTGCATCCGTCTGTGTCTCATTCAATCCATAGCATTGAATCACTCATAGTGTACATCCAATGAAGTGAACAGCTATGGCAGCCGTGGGAGTGGAGGTGGAGTGGCGGGCGCTGAGATGGGACAAGTGATGGCCGCTTTGCGTCCTTCTTCTGGAGGCTTGGTCATGCTGTGTGGAAGTGTCACACTATCTTTTATCTGCTTTTACAACACATAAATCTCAAGATGTTTGCAACTGGGTGTATTTTGATTTTGCACTAGTGAATTTAAAGAGTAACTGTCGAGCATAAAATAAAAAATCAATTATTTATTTTTATCTGGTAAACAAGTAATAAGGATGCTAACCAGGCAATCCAAAAGTTAAAATCTCTATTACTTTTCTTATTTATAAATGATCATTCCCCAGTTTACCTGACTCTTATTTGGTACGTTGCCGCAAAAAGGAAGTTGCAGGGCATGCTGGGTTGTCCTTTTATGCTTCTGTACATTAGTTAAGTCTGAGGGGAAATAAAGAAGCAGAAAAGGACAACCTAGCATGCCCTGCAACTTCCTTTGTGCGGCAATGTACCAAATAAGAGTCAGGTAAACTGGGGAATGATCATTTATAAACAAGAAAAGTAAAAGAGATTTTAACTTTTGGATTGCCTGGTTAGCATCCTTATTACTTGTTTACCAGATAAAAATAAAGAATTGATTTTAGATTTTATGCCCGACAGTTACACTTTAATGGAAGCAACTAATTGGCTGATTGTTGTTAATGTCATAATACTCAGAGTCATATTTTGGCTTGTGACACAGTTTTCAGTGGTGATTTTGGCATGTATCCTTTATCGATCACCTTTTTATAACTAATTCCCTTTACGGTAAATATCTTTCCTGATGCTTAACCCTAACCTCCTCCTTAACACTAACTCCTTCCTGATGCAGAACCCTAAACACCTCCCCAAGCGTAAACCCCATAATGACATCTAAACTTAGTCTCTAACATTAACACAGAAATGGAGAAAGCACAGCACCTACCAGGCCAATCTGCATTTATACTGTGTTTCTGCAAAACATTCAATAAATAGCACAACTAAAAGATACTGTTACGTGAGTGCTAGTGGTTGCACGGATATGGATAAACATAGCTGATGAGTGTTTTTCCCAACCACTTTTTCTGTGCCAAACTGTGCACAGAAGAAGTGTAATTAGGGTCAGAAGGATCGGTTAGGTAATATGATTGTCGACTGTGTTTCTCCCTCACCCTGTGTACCCACCAGCACTGTAGGCACGTGCCTCCAGGTGCCTGATGATGGAAAGGCAGCTCACTCCTCTTCCTAAGTGCTCCCTCCTGCCTTACATATGGAGAGTCCCGAGTGGAGTGTAAATGAGAGGTTAATCACCCGGGTCTCTCCATTCCACTGACCAGATCTCTCTTCAGTCAGGGACACCTCTAGCTACCGAATACTTAGGGAAATTTCTAGCTACTTATTACGAGGTATAGCTCAGGCTACCTAATACTAAGGGGCACCTGTAGCTACCTATGACAGGCAAGGGAACTAAGGGAGAAGTGAAAGTTGGGCCAGTCAGCACACTTGCAGCCGGATTCGGCGGGAGCTTGTAGATTCATGGAAGGCAACGTCTAGAGTGCCAGGACTTCTGTGCTTATAGGCTCCTGTGATGTAAATCCGGGCCTGATAATAGCGTTTCACATTCTACATGCTTCTTTTAAGAAAATAACATTGACAGTTCAGTGGTTTTGATTCTTGGGCATTTGATGTAACAAAGAACTCTACTTTTGCTTCAATCAGTTAAGCAAGACTGATATCATTCTGCATTGCCTTTTCTTTTTCAGGCTCTAGCAGTACATGAGGATGAGGCAAGAAACATGAGCATTGCAGCTTATTTCGGGCATAATTTTATAAATGCTTGGGTCAGAGAAAAAGGAAATGAAACAAGTACCAACCTCACCAGCACTATCCAGCATAACTGGGCATGGCTGCTCCGCAGTGGAATTTCTCCTTCAATACAGGTAGTGTACATTTCTTTAATCAAAGAAAGTGCATGATGGGATGCACGCTAGAAACCAGTTGCATAAAGTGATTTGCACAGACCATCGCCATTATGCATTGTTACTGACAGACGTACCTTGGATCAAAACATTGCAGAAAGAAGCTAACACATTTTTCTTGTACCTGTTTGTATAGCAATGCATTTTAACTATATCCTTTATCTAGATTTTGTATCCATCTGCCCATTATTTGACCATATTTTTGCAGGCATCCTCAAACTGTATATCAGTTTTTGTGATCTGCAGCCAACCATTTTAAGGATGCACATTTTTTAGCTAGGAAAAGGCTTCCGCATGGCAGCAATTTGTAAAAGATATCTTCAATTACATCCAACACAATGGGCCCAATTCAATTCACTTTTTCTCCTAAGTTTTCTCCTAGGTGAATTCTCACTTCTTATCAATAACCACCAGCAAGCAAAAAAATACACAGAATAATTTTGACAGTACTTTTTCACCTACTTCTAGGTACTTTTTCAATTGCAGAGTGCTGAAAAGTTATTTAAACAGAAGATGAAAAATGATCTCCCAGGAGGAGACCTAGGGCTTGTTTCCATTTCATCAGCGCGGCTCTGCGTTGCATGTGACTCCCCGGGGGGTGGCGATTCCTTTCATTATACTGAATAGGAGCGCAATCACCCCGAAATGCAGGCAACTATGTGTTGCGATTCAGTGGTGAATCATAACGCATGTATGGAAACATCAGAGAGTGCAGTCTATGCACTGTCTGATGTTCATGTGATCGCATTTCCATAAAGTGCGCATATAGAAGCAAGCCCTTAGGAGAAAAAGTGAATTGGATCTTGCCCAATGGCTTCTATTTTCTTCTGAGTTTTCTTACAGGAAATGTTTTCATACCTTATCAATTAAATGACGTTTCAGCCCACAACAAGCAAAAACTTATTGAAAATAAGTTGCCCCAAATTAACTTTAGTTTCACATTACTTATCTTATGTACATTTAGTGCTTATTCACTAGCTAGGTGGAGAAGACATAGGAAAAAACTTTAATTGTATCAGGGCCATTGGGATTAAAGTTAAAGTGTAACCAAAGATCAGGTGAATCCCCCCAAAGTTCTGAAAAGGGCTTGTTGGAAATCTGAATTGGGACCTCCCACACTCCTCTTCAAGCATGAGCGCAGCCATACTGCCTCTGCACAAGTGCAGCCACGCCTGCTCAATAAGCTGGACTCGCTCCATGCTACTGTGCGGGCGGGACCAAGCTCACATGGCTGCAGGATGCCCATGCTGGTGCCAGAAGAGAAGCATAGTCCAAATGTGCAGGAGCGTTCCGGGCAGCGGCAGAGGTGCGAGGACAGCAATGGAATATTATTTAACATATGAAAAGGGATCAAACAGTTTTGGACAAAGTGATATTTTTCATGAGAAATGTTGAAGTGCTCTATAAATGGTGGTGAATTTTGTTGTCAATGTATTATGAATAATGGTTAATCTGTGTTGTTTTGTGTTCTCAAAACTAGCTCCAAATTCTACCTGTAAGTCCAAATGTAGAATGCTACTGTTACTAACATTAATCACAAAAAGGTTCCCACATTAGTGCATAGCACCATTCTTCATTGCATTTGAATTTTGCATGAAGTCATTCTGCCTGCAAATTCCTTCCATCTGCAAGCATGATAACTAAAATTCAGGAAATGTAAACTATGTACAAGGTATATGATTTGTGTTCATCCTTTGCTATAGTTTTAGCTGTTTATTTTTCTATTTTCAGACATCTCTAGATATCCAAGCCCTGGATGGCAAACATGAGATCTCACTGGAGGCCACAACAACCCAAAACTCATTTTCATGCTCCATGTCATCTGTTTGCTCCGCAAAGCAAAATAAATTAAATTTCAAAAGTGCTCACAACATTGACTCTTTGCAGAAATATGGCTATCCAAAAATCATCCGTGCAGTGGGGACATTGGCTAAAGAAGGTGTGAGCGGTATTTTATATGCTTGTTATTGTGCCAAACATAAGAATGGAGAGGGGATGTAGATACTCCCAAGTAATATTATGAAACTGCACAGGATACTGCATCAGAAGAGTTCACCATCAATGCACACCCGTGTTTACACCATATTTATGTTGTTTTCAGAGTAAAAAGCTGCAGATACTGTATACTTAAAGCGGAGTGAAACCCAGCATTTCTACTTTGCTCTAATAGATTATTTACAGCATATTCTATACAACCAGCATTTTTTTTACTAGAACTGCATTCAAGGGGTTAACACAGGCTTTAGAAGCTTCCCTTCCAGCAGAGCTGGCCGCTTCCAAACTTTACATAATGTTATCTTGTGTTTAATTGTATCAAGTGAGAAATGTGAACAATAGCCTTCTCTCACACTGCCTGGTCCCCTGAACAAAGTCAGACAAGCATAAATGCTTTCTGATTAAGTTAGAGGATGAATAAAGAAGTTATAAATAAAATGCAAAGTCAGCTCTCAGAGTAAAATAAGTGTAGTTTAGGAATGTATATTTTCTAAATGAATAATAATACTTATGCACAAAAGCAAATATGCTAACCACATGGCATATAAAAAGTAGGAAAACATGTTTTTATTTTATATTCTGTCAGAGTTTTATACCGCTTTAAGAGTAAAGAAAAAGAAAAGGCAGGGGAGAGGCGCTATATGCACAAACCAACAAGGCTACATCTGTTGTTTCTAACACAACATTATAAATGGAAAGCTTAAATGTAATTGTTTGGTATAAACAGACATTTGCGGTTACACAGTTGAGATTAGTTACATAGTGTGAAAAAAATGTATCAGCACACCGATTTTCCATGAGTTCACGCTCTTTTATTGAGCCATGCGTTACCAAAAAGGTATAAAGCCTACAATTGTTTCGGGGGCCGCACAGGGTCCCCCTTCCTCAAGGCGTATAGTTACAATGCATACAATTCAAACCACCTATATAAACTAACATAATCCCCAATGACCACACCCCAAATAATGCAAAACAGTGATGTCATCTCCGTTGTTCACAATATAAACATGCCACATTAACAGTTATAACCTGCAATTAAAGTCATTAATTAAGTGGTAATATGTGTCAGTGCGCACAGCGCTACTGTACTTTATGATTCATACCTCTCGAGGGATTCTCCAGTCATGCCCTGTTGTAAAGCTGTGGCTAATAGCCTATGTCCCAGTGTCAAGCACCCGACTATATTTTTGATGGTGTGCCCTTCATAACCTTTTTCATGCTAGTTACATAGTGAGGTTAAAAAAAAATGTCTGTCAAATGGACAAGCCTCACTGCATCTCAATGCAGAGAGCCACAAGGGCAAAACTCTCTGGCTGGATGGAGGTAACACCATCCCAAACCTAGCAATCATAGCTGAGGTTGTCCTTCAAGTCAAGGAAAGCATTCAAGTCCCTTGTAAATTCCAGTATAAAATTTGTCATAGCCACTTCCTGTGGAAAGATATTCTACATATTATCCATGCTTACAGTGAAGAACCCCATTGTAAATAGATGGAGTGTAAAAGTACTTTTCAGGGTGACACCAGAAGGAGCACAACCACATGAGCGATCTCATGCTTTACCCATGATGAACAGGAAGCATTACCTGGGACAACTCAGGGGAAAAATTACACCATAACAGTGAAACAAAGACTGTCTCTATGTTCACCTTATTATACTTGCTAATGTGTGCAACATGTATTTTTGAATTTCAGATAGACATCATTAATGTTAATATTTGATTGGAGGATCATAGAGTTTTTCATTTCTTTTTTTCTTTCTTTTTTTTTTTTTTTGCAATTTTCAAGCCTTACTTAAGGTTCATACTATTTTTCTTTTTTCTTTTTTGCAACTCAGTTTTTATTGTAAAGATCTGTGTATGAGACAAGAAGAGACAGAGCGCACTCAGGGGAACAGTACAGCAGTAGATTGGGTGAATTCAGAATAATCTCACCTCTAGAAGTTGCTGGCGAACCTGTACAGGAGTAGCCAGCGTGTAGGCTTTTATCTCTCTAGCCAGGGATCAGGCACAAAGGCAGCTGGATTACTCCTTCACTTGAATGGTTGTTGGCAGGCAGCGAGCGGCTCTGAGGTTGTACACCCTGTCTGTGTGCAAGTCCACTATATGCGGTTGCACAATCAGATTGTGGTGGATTTCAAAGCATCAGCTACAGCTACAGGAGTGAGGGATCTAAAAGCAAAGCTCCAAGCTGCTCCGTGAGTCTTGCACAGGCAGTTCACGGGCAGTTGAGGTGGTGGTCTAATTGTAATGCAGCAATGCGTGTAGGAAAGAAGAAACGGTAGCTGCCGTATAGTGTTGATCAGGGATGCTCGGGTAGTGCTTTTTAGTACCCATCCGGATCCGGATACCCAGATATCCGGATCCGGATATCCGGATCCGACCTTGCGGATATCCGGATCCCGGATATCCGACCAAATTACCCGCGGGTACCCGACCTATTCGGGTATCCGGATAGAAAACCCGGAAGTGCCCTTTAAATAGCTTTAAAATGGTTTTTAGGGTAAATGATGCATGCAGCATCATGTTTTTTTTAAAGGGAAATACTAATTAATTATTTGGTGGACATAAAATGAAAAAAAAAAAAAAAAAAAGCTGTCAATTAACATCAGGACTAGGTTGCAGACAGCGGTCATGCAGCCCACATTGTGTCCAAAGTCCAATCGCACAACTAGGACATGACAGTTTTCAGCCCAGACACCTCCAAAAAAATGACACCGCAATTGTGTTTTGGGTTGAATATAGGTGGCAGTATCAGCAGCAGTGGCCTGTGGCACCGTGGCTGCCAGATTGGGGAGGGAAAGATTCTCCTGCGGCCTGAATGGGATGCTGCGGCTTTTCTCCCTGTGGCGGTTGGGGGTTGAGTGGTGCGGCTGGTGGTAGCGGCAGAAGGATGTGGTGGGTCCCGCATTTCACGGCCACTGTCTGCAATGCTGATCCTCCGTGCCAAATCCACCGACGGATCCTCCTCCTCAGAGTCAGAGCTGACATCCCCATCCTGTGGATGATAGTCACGGTCCTTCATCCCATCATCAACATCATACCCCCCCTCCTCAAAACCCAGAACATCCTCCTCAAACTCCTTGCGGCTAACAGCCCTGTTCAATCGCGGCGACTGGAGCGAAAAGCTCGCTGACTGAGGGTAGGCTGCCCGCTGGGGTCGACACTGACACGGCAGACCTTCTGAGGGTGGCTGTAATGTTGCTCCCTATCCTCTTGCCCTTGCTGCCCCTCCCCCAGCTGCCGGTGCCAGCAGACATAGTACAACTTATATGTGATGATGTCACCAGATGATGTGGGGTACTCTTACTTTAATAAAATCGGGGTTGGGCTTTACATCAAATCAGCACGGAGTGACAGACCGCAGAGTAGAGTACAGACAGTGCACACTGTGTTATGGTGGCGGCCTGGCGGGTACACGTGGTACGTTCCTGCACTCGATTTCCCGCTCGATTCCCGTCGACTCGATTATTTCCGACATGTCCGATTTGCGTTTCGATGGATCGTTAGGTCGATTTGGCATACTTTACATGCGAATCGACCTAACGATCCATCGAAACGCAAATTGGACATGTCGGAAATAATCGAGTCGACGGGAATCGAGCAGGAAATCGGGTGCGGGAACGCACCGTGTGTACCCGCCAGGCCGCCGCCATAACAACTAACTGCAGTACTAACTACAATACAATAACACAGTAATCCTCCTATTCCCTATACTGTCCTGCTGGCCTACACAGATACAGACAGGACCTAACTGAGTGAATGAAAGCAAACAATTACAAGCTAGCTAGCTAAAAACACAATAGAACAATAGTGTAGTGAAGGTGTTTAGCACTCAAAGCTTTAGATTTATCACTGTATACAGCACTTGCTAAGCCAGCTCTGGACCAAGTCTGTCAGTGACCAGCCAGCCACACAAGCAAGGACGGTCTGTCTCATCATGCCAGCCCTCCTTGCTATACAGGGGGGCTGGCCAGGGTTCCCTTCTGTGATTGGGTGCCAGGACTTAGGCTGGGAGGCCTCTGATTGGCTCAATGAGGTCAGGTGGGGCTGGCCAGGGTTCCCCTCTGTGATTGGTTGCTAGGGCTTCTGCTGGGAGCCCTCTGATTGACTGAATGAAATCATCTCCTTACTAGTTGCACTATCCGGATCCGGATATCTGGACGGATACCCGTGGGTATCCGGATTATGCAGCTAGCTATCCGGATAGAATCCGGATAGTGATATCCGGATAGTGGCCCAGGTATCCAGGGATCTGGATCCGACCCGGATAGCGGAAAAATGGTCGGATACCCAGGTTAACCCGGATACCCGGATCCGGATGAGCATCCCTGGTGTTGATTGAAGTTTATTAAAGTATATTGCAATATACAGGGTGTACAATCTCAGAGCCGCTCGCTGCCTGCCAACAACCATCTGATTGAAGGAGTAATCCAGCTGCCTTTGTGCCTGATCCCTGGCTAGAGGGATAAAAGCCTACACGCTGGCTACTGCTGTACAGGTTTGCCAGCAAGTTCTAGAGGTAAGATTATTCTGAATTCACCCAATCTACTGCTGTACTGTTCCCCTGAGTGCGCTCTGTCTCTTCTTGTCTCAAACACACAGATACTTTTGCCACTGAGGTGGATACCAAGAGCAGCACCTTTATCCTCCCCCTCTTCCACCCTGCCACGCTAATCGCTCCTTCTGTTTGCTGGAAGTAAACCACCTGCTTCTTTTTCTAATATCTTTATTGTAAAGATCACATCATAAAAAAGGTTACATATACATAGCAAAAGTCTCATAAAGATCAAACATTGACCATAGTGTACAGAAAAGTAATAAACAACCTTCCATTATAATCCACACATACAATCAATATTTACTATAATTTTGATATTATTTTAACAGATTTTATAACGTAGTATAGGTTTCTAGAAATCTAGAAAGTAGAAAATCTATAGAACCAACAATACTCCCCGTTGATAGAAAAGAAAGTACAGATAAAAAGGTAAAGATGACACAACAATTATCAGTCGTTCGGAAGTTCGAGATTAATATCCCAATCATCCCTAACCTTCAGAAATTGCGCAGAGGCTTCATTAACTAATAATGTTAAGTACTCCATTAATCTAATCTGTCGTATCCATTAAATAACCTAAGGTGTTCCTTACGCTTTCAGGATCATATAGCCATGTAAGAAAGCAGCCCAAGAACTAGTATGATCCCCAAAGGGCAAGGCTAATGCTGGGTACACACATTGCGTTTCCGCGTCGATGCGCCGCTCAATTCGCGTCGATTCGATTATTTCCAACATGTACGATTCGCTGGATTGATGGATCGTTAGGTCGATTTGCCATACTTTACATGGCATTCGACCTAAAAATAATCAAAATGCGCTCGGAAATGCTCGGAAATAATCGAATCGAAGCGGAATCGCAACGTGTGTACCCAGCATTATCCTTTTGTCAGTAGAAATGACTAGTATCTTCAGTTCAAGCTCTGCATACGCTTATCAGGGTACCCAGTAGTGGGCTGATGTGTTCACTGGTGAGCAGGCTGGTTTGTAGACAGTTGGATTATGGGTCTGATTGCTACTGTTCACCTGAACTGGAGGACATAAAAGATTGTGTAGAACTGGCATAAACGTATTGAAAAGTTGTCTACTATTTGGTGACAGTAGCTTACAAAGCTTACTTGGATCGTATCAGAACACAGTAAAGGCTGCTGAAAAGTTTGTGAATTATTACTTTACTGCAACTGCAGTTACTTTTTTACACTCACACAGAAAAAAACCCAGAAAGTTTCTGATTGCTAAACTGCTAATAACTCACTAACCTCTAAGCAGCCCCTGCAATTGCCCAATTTTGGATAAGGGTTACAAATTCCTGACATCTAAAAACAAACACTTTGTATTCAATAAAGGCCAGATGTGCAGAATCACTTACATCCCCCATCTCTGGAGAACCTCAGTTAATCAGGCGTAATATGTCTAATACGTTTTGTATTAAAAGATGGGACTTTATATTGTTGCTGCTATGACTTCAGCTCTGCTTTATCCATGTTTTGCTGAGGTTTTCAACAGTCTGTGTACTTCCAGAAAAGTCTGTTTATGATTCTGACGACATCTCCTTTCTATTGCTTTGTTGCATTATCAGGAAACAATGTCAGCTCCACTCTGGATCTGGAAATGGAGAAGAAAAAAATAAACATGGATTTGAGAGCGTTTACAGAACTAAGCAATACGTTTGGCATAGCTGCAGGTGTAAAGCATTCTGTTCCTATTTTGCTTTCTTGGTCAGTACCCAACTCAACGCAGGTAAGTCACTTCGCATTTTTGCTCAGTATATACATTCTAAGTATGTTATGTCTTGAAATAAAGCAATAAAGCAATATTTTGTCCCTGGTTAGCAATGGTAGGCTCCATTCTGATGATTTTGGCTTTCCTATAAACATTTATGGATCTATGGTTTGCAATCGTAGCATGTACATGTTACAAAGAAAATAATGGTTGTGTGCAGAGGTATCACTACTGGGAATCAGCCCCCACAGCTGCTAGGGAGCTTGGGAGCAGGGAAGCAAGGAGCCTTATTTTCTTACCCTCACTCCGTCTGATCCAGCCCATACACGGGAACGAGATGCTTCACCTTCTTACCCTCACTCCCTCTGATACAGCCCATACATGGGACAAGGTCCTTCACCTTCTTACCCTCACTTCCTCTGATACAGCCCATACACAGGAACGAGGCTCTTCACCTTCTTACCAGCACCCCCCCTGATACAGCCCTTACACGGAAGTGAGGCTCTTCACCTTCTTACCCTCACTCCCTCTGATACAGCCCCTACACGGGAGCGAGGCTCTTCACCTTCTTACCCTCACTCCCTCTGCTACAGCCTCTACATGAAACAAGGCCCTTCACCTTCTTACACTCACTCCCTCTGATACAGCCCATACACAGGAACGAGGCTCTTCACCTTCTTACCAGCACCCCCTCTGATACAGCCCATACATGGAAGTAAGGCTCTTCACCTTCTTACCCTCACTCCTTCTGATACAGCTCCTACACGGGAGCAAGGCTCTTCACCTTCTTACCCTCACTCCCTCTGCTACAGCCCCTACACGAAACAAGGCTCTTCACCTTCTTACCCTCACTCTCTCTGATACAACCCCTACACGGGAACGAGGCTCTTCACCTTCTTACCCTGACTCCCTCTGCTACAGCTCCTACACGGGACAAGGCTCTTCACCTTCTTACCCTCACTCTCTCTGATACAACCCCTACACAGGAACGAGGCTCTTCACCTTCTTACCCTCACTCTCTCTGATACAACCCCTACACGGGAACGAGGCTCTTCATCTTCTTACCCTCACTCCCTCTGATACAGCTCCTACACGGGACAAGGCTCTTCGCCTTCTTACCCTCACTCCCTCTGCTACAGCCCCTACACGGGAGCAAGGCTCTTCGCCTTCTTACCCATACCCCCTCTGATACAGCCCCTACAGGGAAAAAAGACTCTTCACCTTCTTACCCTCACTCCCTCTGATACCGCCCCTACAGAGGAACGAGACACTTCACCTTCTTACCTGCACCCCCTCTGATACAACCCCTACACAGGAACGAGGCTCTTCACCTTCTTACCCTCACTCCCTCTGATACAGATTCTACACGGGACAAGGCTCTTCACCTTCTTACCCTCACTCCCTCTGATACAACCCCTACACAGGAACGAGGCTTTTCACCTTCTTACCCTCACTCTCTCTGATACAACCCCTACATGGGAACGAGGCTCTTCACCTTCTTACCCTCACTCCCTCTGATACAGCTCCTACACGGGACAAGGCTCTTCACCTTCTTACCCTCACTCCCTCTGCTACAGCCCCTACACGGGAGCAAGGCTCTTCGCCTTCTTACCCGCACCCCCTCTGATACAGCCCCTACAGGGAAAAAAGGCTCTTCACCTTCTTACCCTCACCCCCTCTGATACAGCCCCTACACAGGAACGAGGCACTTCACCTTCTTACCTGCACCCCCTCTGATACAGCCCCTACACAGGAACGAGGCACTTCACCTTCTTACCCTCACTCCCTCTGATACAGCCGCTACACAGGAACGAGGCTCTTCACCTTCTTACCCTCACTCCCTCTGATACAGCCCCTACATGGGAGCGAGGCTCTTCACCTTCTTACCCTCACTCCCTCTGATACAGCCCCTACACAGGAACGAGGCACTTCACCTTCTTACCCTCACTCTCTCTGATACAGCCCCTACACGAGATTGAGACGCTTCATCTTCTTACCCTCACTCCCTCTGATACAGCCCCTATACTGGAGCGAGGCTCTTCACTTTCTTACCCTCATTCCCTCTGATACAGCTGCTACACGGGAGCTTTAAGATGCATGATCATATATACTGTGTGGTATATATTTACTCCTATGTGCACAGGAGGAGCGATCTGGATAGGTGGTGTGGATTTTTAGAGGCAACAGTTGTATGATGGTGGCGTGGGGCGGCTCTATGATGACCATTCACTGTGGTTAGTAGAATATCTGTGTAGACAGGGATGGGGTAGGGACAAGACAAAAGGGGAAGTGCGCACTCATTTTCAAAACAATATAGGTGACTAGCCTCTCCGTGGAAGATTCTCACCTCTATAAGTTGCTGACTCACCTGTATGGGTTGGTCAGTGTTAGAGCTTTTGTCCCTTTGTGGGCCAGGGACATAGGCTCTGGATACAGTGTTGCCTTCGCCTGCTGTCTCCTTTCGGTCGCAGGATAACTCTGCCTTGGTACTTCCAAGTGTGGTCTCCAAGCTGGCTGGTACTTGTAGTCCTCCCGGTTTGGGGATACAGTGGCTTGCAAAAGTATTCGGCCCCCTTGAAGTTTTCCACATTTTGTCATATTACTGCCACAAACATGAATCAATTTTGTTGGAATTCCACGTGAAAGACCAATACAAAGTGGTGCACATCTGAGAAGTGGAACAAAAATCATACATTATTCCAAACATTTTTTACAAATCAATAACTGCAAAGTGGGGTGTGCGTAATTATTCAGCCCCTTGAGTCAATACTTTGTAGAACCACCTTTTGCTGCAATTACAGCTGCCAGTCTTTTAGGGTATGTCTCTACCAGCTTTGCACATCTAGAGACTAAAAACCTTGCCCATTCTTTTTTGCAAAACAGCTCCAGTTCAGTCAGATTAGACAGCGTTTGTGAACAGCAGTTTTCAGATCTTGCCACCGATTCTCAATTGGATTTAGATCTGGACTTTGACTAGGCTATTCTAACACATGGATATGTTTTGTTTTAAACCATTCCATTGTTGCCCTGGCTTTATGTTTAGGGTTGTTGTCCTGATGGAAGGTGAACCTCTGCCCCAGTCTCAAGTCTTTTGCAGACTCCAAGAGGTTTTCTTCCAAGATTGCCCTGTATTTGGCTCCATCCATCTTCCCATTAACTCTGACCAGCTTCCCTGTCCCTGCTGAAGAGAAGCACCCCCAGAGCATGATGCTGCCACCACCATATTTGACAGTGGGGATGGTGTGTTCAGAGTGATGTGCAGTGTTAGTTTTCCGTCACACATAGCTTTTTGCATTTTGGCCCAAACCTTCTTCCACATGTTTGCTGTGTCCCCCACATGGCTTGTGGCAAACTGAAAATGGGACTTCTTATGTTTTTCTGTTAACAATGGCTTTCTTCTTGCCACTCTTACATAAAGGCCAACTTTGTGCAGTGCACAACTAATAGTTGTCCTATGGACAGATTCCCCCACCTGAGCTGTAGATCTCTGCAGCTCGTCCAGAGTCACCATGGGCCTCTTGACTGCATTTTTGATCAGCGCTCTCCTTGTTTGGCCTTTGAGTTTAGGTGGACAGCCTTGTCTTGGTAGGTTTACAGTTGTGCCATACTCCTTCCATTTCTGAATGATCGCTTGAACAGTGCTCCATGGGATGTTCAAGGCTTTGGAAATCTTTTTGTAGCCTAATGCTCGGTCTACACGCTGCGATGTGTCTTATCAATCGAGCTGCTGATGCGGCTCGATTGATAAGTTTGACAGGTCCGATCTCGCCGCCGCCGATTCCCTGCTCGTTCCCCACGAGCGGACAATGGCAGGGAATCGAGCGGGAGATAAGCGGCACCGGCGGCTGCGAGGGGGGATCGAATCCGACGCACGCACGGGCGAGCAGGGACGTGGCGGGCACACGCGGGGATGCAGCAGAGGGGATCCAGTGGCTGATCGAGCTGCCGGATCGCTACGTGTACACCCAGCATAAGCTTGCTTTAAATTTATCAATAACTTTATCCCTGACCTGTCTGGTGTGTTCTTTGGACTTCATGGTGTTGTTGCTCCCAAGATTCTCTTAGACAACCTCTGAGGCCCTCACAGAGCAGCTGTATTTGTACTGACATTAGATTACACACAGGTGCACTCCATTTAGTTATTAGCACTCATCAGGCAATGTCTATGGGCAACTGGCTGCACTCAGACCAAAGGGTGCTGAATAATTACGCACATCCCACTTTGCAGTTATTGATTTGTAAAAAATGTTTGGAATCATGTATGATTTTCGTTCCACTTCTCACGTGTACACCACTTTGTATTGGTCTTTCACGTGGAATTCCAATAAAATTGATTCATGTTTGTGGCAGTAACATGACAAAATGTGGAAAACTTCAAGGGGGCCGAATACTTTTGCAAGCCACTGTAGATGATGGTAGAATGTGCAGAGTATTAAAGCAGAGAGGTGAAGAGGCAGGAATGGATAGCAGTGCGGCACAGGTGACTATGCGCCCAGTGCCCCTTGTAGCCAGGTATATGCAGCCTCACCTGTGGAACGCCGAGAGTGGTTTCCTGGCTGGTGAAGCATACTTGTGCGGTGTCACTGGCAGTGGAAATGTGGAAGGAAGAACTATGGTATATCTGCCCGGAGAGAGCTGGTCACATAGGGGATGAGCTGGTGCACTTGCAGTTCAGGCACTCTGCCTGCGTCGGCTGTGTGAAACCGTCACGCAGATGAGTGCTGTACGTCAGTGCTCCAAGTGGAGGTGGTTGAGCGACGCAAGACGCTGGCACGCTAGCTGGAGTTGTCGCTCCCCGCTGCATGGGCTGATCTCCCCTGATGGTCCTGTAGCGTGCCAGCGTCTTACCCTCACTCCCTCTGATACAGCCCCTACATGGGATCAAGGCTCTTCACCTTCTTACCCTCACTCCCTCTCAGTGGCGGACACAGCCAGCAGTGAGCCCCTGTGCAAAATTTGAATTGTGGGCCCCTGAATAGGTGTGGATAGAACCTGCGTGGCAATGACCGGATGAGGGCGGAGCTAACTGTAATTTAAAGTGAACCCGGGGTGAGAGTGATATGGAGGCTGCCATATTTATTTCCTTTTAAACAATACTAGTTGCCTGGCGGCCCTGCTAATCTATTTGGCTGCAGTAATAAACTGAATTACACCAGCAACAAGCATGTAGCTAATCTTCTCAGTTCTGACAATATTGTCAGAAACCCCTGACCTGCTGCATGCTTGTTCAGGGTCTATGGTTGAAAGAATAAGAGGCAGAGGACCAGCACAGCAGCCAGGCAACTGGTATTGCTTAAAAGGAGAGAAATATGGCAGCCTCAATATTATTCTCACCTCAGGTTCCCTTGAAAAGTGCAACGCAAAGACAGTGGGCCCAAGTTTTGGTGACCCTTTGCCCAGAAAATTCACATAATTTTGCAGGTTTTCTCAAGAAAATACACATAGGCCTGGTGCACACCAGAGGAGTTTTTCTGAGCGTTTTGAGTTTTTAAATCTGCTGCTAATGTTATCCTATGTGTCTGTGCACACTGGAGCAATGAGGTTTTGTAAAAAAACCCATAGCATTACATTGGGAAGAGCTTTTGAAACCTCTAAAAGCTCTTCCCAATGTAATGCTATGGGGTTTTTTACAAAACCTCATTGCTCCAGTGTGCACAGACACATAGGATAACATTAGCAGCAGATTTAAAAACTCAAAACGCTCAGAAAAACTCCTCTAGTGTGCACCAGGCCTTAATGTGAGCAGATATGCCCAGAAAATACATTCAATCATGTCGGCAGATATGCCCAGAAAATACATTCAATCACGTCGGCAGATATGCCCAGAAAATACGTGCAATCATGTCGGCAGACCTGCCCAGAAAATACGTGCAATCATGTCGGCAGACCTGCCCAGAAAATACGTGCAATCATGTCGGCAGACCTGCCCAGAAAATACGTGCAATCATGTCAGCAGACCTGCCCAGAAAATACGTGTATTCATGTCGGCAGACCTACCCAGAAAATACGTGCAATCATGTCGGCAGACCTGCCCAGAAAATACGTGCAATCATGTTGGCAGACCTGCCCAGAAAATACGTGCAATCATATCGGCAGACCTGCCCAGAAAATACGTGCAATCATGTCGGCAGACCTGCCCAGAAAATACGTGCAATCATGTCGGCAGACCTGCTCAGAAAATACGTGCAATCATGTCGGCAGACCTGCCCAGAAAATACGTGCAATCATGTCGGCAGACCTGCCCAGAACATACACCTGCTAATATATATATATATATATATATATATATATATATATATATATATATATATAAAAAACATTTACTCACCTGCAGCAGCAGACCTCCTGTCCCAGCCTCCATCCGGCGTGCAGCTACCATGGGTGGTTGGGTGGATAGGTAGCCTGGTGGGTGGGTGGATAGGTAGGTAGCCTGGTGGGTGGGTAGGTAGGCAGCCTGGTGGGTGGGATAGGTAGGTACCCGGGTGGGTGGCTGGGTGGGTAGGTAGCCTAGTAGGTGGGTAGGTAGGTAGCCGGGTGGGTAGGTAGCCTGGTGGGTGGGTAGGTAGCCAGGTGGGTAGGTAGGTGGGTGGGTAGGTAGCCGGGTGGTTAGGTAGTCTGGTGGGTGGGTTGGTAACTAACCCGGTAGGTAGGTAGGTAGCCGGGTGGCTAGGTAGGTAGCCGGGTGAGTGGGTAGGTAGCCTGGTGGGTGGGTAGGTAGCCGGGTGAGTGGTTAGGTAGCCGGGTGGGTAGGTAGGTAGCCGGGTGGGTAGGTAGGTAGGTAGCCGGGTGGGTAGGTAGCCTGGTGGGTGGGTAGGTAGCCGGGTAGGTAGGTAGGTAGCCAGGTGGGTGGGTAGGTAGGTAGCCGGGTGGGTAGGTAGCTTGGTGGGTGGGTAGGTAGCCGGGTGGGTGGATAGGTAGCCGGGTGGGTAGGTAGGTAGGTAGCCTGGTGGGTGGGTAGGTAGCCGGGTGGGTGGGTGGGTAGGTAGCCAGGAGGGTGGTTAGGTAAGTGGCCGGGTGGGTAGGTAGCTGGGTGGGTGGGTAGCTATCCGGGTGGGGGGCCCGACTCCTATCCTATCCTCCCTCCCTCACCTCAGGGGGCCCCCCTCCTGGTATGCGCGGCGGGAGAGCGGCAAATACAGGAAGTCTCTGGGGCTCCAGCAGGCGCTAGAGGCTCAGCCGCTTGGTCTCCCGTGTCTCCAACTTTGTATACTGCTCGCTACTTCCTGGTTTAGTAGCGAGCAGTATAGAGTTGGAGACATCGGAGACCAAGCGGCCGCTGAGCCTCCAGCGCCTGCCCGGAGCCCCAGAGACTTCCTGTATTTGCCGCTCTCCCGCCGCATGAGGGCGGGGCCCCGAGGTGAGGGGGGGAGGATAGGAGTCGGAGCCCCCCAGGGAAAAAAAAAAAATAATAATAATTTAAAAAAAAACAACAGCAATACTTAATGGGCCCCTGAAGCAACGGAACTTCAGGGGCCCTCGTGCGGCGGCACGGCCTGCACGGCCGTATGTCCGCCACTGCTCCCTCTGATACAGCCCCTACATCTGAACTGATGCTTGCAAGCAAGGGAGCAAGGTGCCTCACTTTTATACCCTCAGTCCCTATGATACAGCCCCTACAGCTGAAATGAAGCTTGGGAGCAAGGGAGTGAGGTGCCTTACCTTAATATCCTCATTCCCTCTGATACAGCCCCTATAGCTGAACTGAACATTGGGAGCAAGGGAGCGAGGTGTCTCACCTTTATATCCTCACTCCCTCTGATACAGCCCCTACAGTGGAACTGAACCTTGGGATCGCGAACCACCGCACCGTTCGGGCCATCTCTAAAGGTGAGGCACCTCGCCTCACCTTTAGAGATGGCCCGAACGGTTCAGTGGTTCGTGATCGAACGTGAACTATGTGAGTTCGACCCGCCCCCTATACTACATCATTAGGGTCAACTTTGATCCTCTACATCACAGTTAGCAGACACATAGTAGCCAATCTGGCTACACACCCTCCTGGATCCCCCCCCCCCCCCCCACCTTATAAAAGGCAGGCAGCATCGGTCATTTCCCTCACTCGTGTGGCTGCCGGAATTAGAGAAGGGAGAGAAACCTGCTGTAGACAGGGAAAGCTCTTGTTAGGCTTGTTAGCTTGCTCCTTGCTAATACGTATTGCTAAAAAGCACCCCTCAACAGCTCTTTTGAGATCTAATGTTGTTCTTGTGATCTATTTTTTGTGTGTGTGTGTGTGTGTGTGTGTGTGTGTCCCACAGACACTTGCATATACAGCCCTGTCAGTCAGTCGCAGCTGGCTCTTGGCCCCTCAGTAACTGCCACTGTGCCACTGCCAGGCCCAGCACATTCAGTTCACCGTACCTATGTGTGTGACACACAGTGATACCAATCACTGCATACCTGTTCAGTGCACCTACCTACGTGACCACACACAGTGTTATATTATATACCAGTCACTGCACCTGTTCATGGTACCTGTGTGTGTGACAGCTGCACATTTGTAATACCAATCGCAGTGAAGGTGCCATCAGTGACTTGATCCCATATGCTTTCTTCCTGGAGCATGCCGTGTGTAGAGTGGTGGATCAAGCTGTGGAGGAGCGTGAACAGGAACAGTTGCAGGAACAGGAGGAAGAGTTGTGGGATCAATTCTCAGCAGAACCAGATGTTTCCTCAACACCTGCGGCAGCACAGAGGGGGGAGAAGGAGGAGGAAGAGTTGTGTGGGGAAGAGGAGTCAGATGATGAGGAAGGTTTTGTTTTTTTAGGAGAAGGAGGAAGAACAACCCGCATCAGGCATTGCAGGGGACTTGTGCTGCTCAACGTTCCAGTGGTATTCTTCATGGCTGGGGGGAGGAGAAGAACTTACCTGACATCACTGAGGAAGAGCAAGAGGAGATGGATTGTACATCTGCATCCAAATTTGTACAGATGGCGTCTTTCATGCTGTCCAACCTATTGAGGGCCCCCCGTATAAAAAAAACTCAAGGGGAATTACCTGTACTGGGTGGCCACGCTACTAGACTCTCGGTATAATCACAAAGTGGCGGTGATGTTACCAACTCACCTGAAGGCAGAAAGGATGCAGCACTTGCAGAACAAGCTGGCAACTATGCTTTACAGTGCGTTTAAGGGTGATGTCACAGCACAACGGAATAAAGGTACCACTGCTAGTAATCCTTCTCCCATTTCCACGTAGGCAAAGTCGTAATGCTCCAGCGATCTCATGGTGATGTCGGACATGCGGACATTCTTTAGTCCAACATCTCGCCTTAGCCCTTCTGGATCCACCCTCTACCAACGCCTCGACCTGTAGGTAGCCGACTACCTGGCCTTAAGTCTGCATGTAAACACTATGAGAATGAATGAGACATGAATCTCGGAGGGCTACTGCCCGCCCACGTCAGTCCCCACACGCAGCATCTCTGCCTGCACGCCGTGTGACTGCCTGCCCCAAGATTAATTTGCTCCCCACACAGCATCTCTGCCTGCAGGCCACTTCACTGCCTTCTCCGCCACCACCAACAGGGTCCAGGACTCCAGGCGGATTCATGCATTTTTAAGACCACTGCTAGCAGTGGCCGCTATAATAATGTTTCTGCTGCGTGTACATGCCTGCCTAATGTTTCTGGCTGCACTGCAGCTGCAACAACAAAACAAAAGGCATGTACATGTGTCAATTCCCCTTCGTGATCGTTACCTTGCCGCGGTGAAGGGGCTTGTGTATCACAATGAAGCAATGACCACCAGCTGTATGAGTGTCTCGGGGGGGGGCACACCCAAGATAATAAGGTCATTGCTTCATTGTGGACAGACCAAATTCAATCAGCTGGACAGTCACTGCTGTTCTGTCGTTGAGCTACCTCAGCCCGGCGACCATATGGGCTTGAAAACCGCCATGGCCTGCACTCTCACCATGGTGTGCACCAGTCCAGTACGCCCATCACTACACAAACAACCGGTGGGTTACACAGTGAGTTTGGTCTGTCAGTGTGAAGCAGTACACTAATTACACTACCTAATTGATGTATACACATGCAAGATGTTTTAAAGCATTTTAGGCCTCCAATTTAGCATGCAATGTGATTTCTGCCCTTAAAGAGACACTGAAGCGGAAAAAAAAAATATGATATAGTGAATTGGTTGTGTACTATGAATAATTACTAGAAAATTAGCAGCAAAGAAAATATTCGCATACTTTTATTTTCAGGTATATAGTGTTTTTTCTAACATTGCATCATTCTATAATATGTGCAGATTACACAACACTCAGCATTCAAAATGAGTCTTTCAGAGCAGTCTGTGAAGTAATGACCTCTCCTCTAGCAGAGGAAAAGTAAATAGTCCAGGAACAGTTGAGATAATAAAAGTCAGATAACAGCCCTCTCCACGACTAACTTAATCGGAGAGCTTAATGGCTTGTTTGCATAGAGATAACAACTGGAGTTTCTCAACTCTTCCTGTACTGGAAACAATTACACTGATGTATCTGATCTTAATGTTTTATTTCTTAGCTGTGCTACACATACAAATCATAATATCATCATTTTTTTTTCGCTTCAGTGTCTCTTTAAAACGCTGCTGTGCGTCAAATCCTGATTTTTCCCAGGGACTTTTGGCATGTATCCCACTCCGCCATGCCCCCCTCCAGGTGTTAGACCCCTTAAAACATCTTTTCCATCACTTTTGTGGTCAGCATAAATGTTTCTAGATTTCAAAGTTTGCCTCCCCATTGAAGACTATTGCGGTTCGCGAAAGTTAGTGCGAATCGAACTTTTGCGGAAGTTCGCGTTCAAGGTTAGCGAATCGAAAATCGTAGGTTTGAGCCATCTCTACTCACCTTTATATTCTCACTCTCTCTGATACAACCCCTACAGCTGAAATGACGCTTGCAAGCAAGGGAGCAAGGTACCTCACCTTTATACCCTCACTCCCTCTGATACAGCCCCCACAGCTGAACTGAACCTTTGGAGCAAGGGAGCGAGGTGCTTTACTTTCATATCCTCACTCCCTCTGATATAGACCCTACAGCTGAAATGGGAGCATGGGAGTGAGGTGCCTCACCTTTATATCCTCGCTCCCTCTGATACAGCCCCTACAGCTAAACTAACGCTTGCAAGCAAGGGAGCAAGGTACCTCACCTTTATATCCTCACTCCCTCTGATACAGCCCCTATAGCTGAACTGAACATTGGGAGCAAGGGAGCGAGGTGCCTCACCTTTATATCCTCACTCCCTCTGATACAGCCCCTACAGCTGAACTGAACCTTGGGAGAAAGGGAGTGAGGTGCCTCACCTTTATATCCTCTCTCCCTCTGATACAGCCCCTACAGCTACAAGGGAGCTTGGGAGCAAGGCACCTCATCTTCATACCCTCACTCCCTCTGATACAGCTTCCCTCCCCACTCCAGTGCATAGGTTCTTCTAGCCATACTTGTTTGGACGAAGGGTGAGTCATGGTGGCCACACTGTTATGTGACCAGTGGCAGATGGACATCTTGGCTGTAGTGGTCTCTACAGGGAGGAGAAATAGACAATGCAGGAAGGTCCTTCAAAGTCTTGCCAGGGGCCCCAATGATTTGTAGCTATGCCCCTAGTTTTGTGAAGGAACAGCCAGACAGGTGCTAGATTTCATCTAAACATTTTGCAAGGTAAAAGACCAGAGCTTATTCAAAGGATCGCAATCACAACAAACAGTAAATTGTAATCATAATTATACACATTCACATAAGTGAAATGCATTGTAAAATTAACTACTTCTTATTTAGCCGTCACTATTACATATATTATAAATCTGGCAGCTTTGACCTGCTTAACCACAGGCTTTGGACTAGTACCTCTCCTCATAGGGGATTTTCAAAGTCTCCTTTATTCATATTTATGATAGGGGCCCTTAAAGTACTGTGGGCAGCAGCACTTTATGTGTATTTTCTTCTGTATGATCCACTGTATAACTAGAACCATATATGCCACCTGTTTGGGACTGTTGTTCATATGTTCTATGTGACTTTTATACTGCCTTTTTCTTCTCATCAGGTGCTACTACAAATCACTGCAAGCGATGCAGATACTGGTGGATCTTTCAGAATCAACTGTGACCAAGGCACAAGCGTATTCCTTGTTGCTAATGTCAAATCTGAGCAGCAGAGGTCAGTATTTCCATTAGATAGATTACTGATTAAAACAAAAAAAGAATGGCTGTCTTCCAGCTACTTGCAAATGGTAAAACAGACAAAACTTTTGGATTACGTAATTGTCTGTTAATGAAGGAATAAATGTAATCTCTTTCCACTGGTTATTCCAGCAGAACATCTGATCAGGTCATAGAAACTACCAGTTCCTAATTATGGTGAAGTGGTCAGAAAGAACCAAAAACAACCAAGAAAAAAAACCTCTTCTGCCAGAGCTGAATGGTACTTGGCTATATTATAGCCAAGCGTCCATTGCCACAGCACTGCCACTATGGCAAGGTGGAGGCCAACTATTCAATAGCCAAACTTTGTACGTAGTCACAGCTGCATTCACTGCCACTAGCTATTCCATAGCCAAACTCTGGCACTTCCATCTCCACTATAGTCACAACTTTAATTGTGGGCTATGATGAAGCCCAGTTTACTCGGCATGCATTATCCCCAGTTCACCTGCTTCGGCTTTAACAAACAGGGCCATTTTTAACCAAAGTCATTTGATCACCTGCTTCTGCGGTTTTTGTGCAGAAGCAGGAAGTTTAGTGTCCTGAAGAGCAACAGCATCACTGGTCCCTGGAGAGCAGACACAGGATCCAGATAGTGTAAGTTGCAGGCAGCCGCCACTGTTTCCCTCTGTGACCCCTCCCCCTTGCATCCTTCTGTCCCCCTTGTGCCTTGGTCAGTCTCGCTGTGCCACCTTTGCTCTCCTGTATGTCCCTCTGTTCCCTTGTGCCTCCTTCAGTTCCCCTGTGCCACCTCTGCTCCCCTTTGTAACTCCTTCTTCTCCCTGTGCCTCCCTCTGTCCCCTTGTGCCTCCTTCAGCACCCTTGTGCTGCCTCTTCCCCTCTGTGCATCCCTCTGTCCCCCTGTGCCTCCTTCTATCCCCCTGTTATTCCTTCTGTCTCCTTGTACCTCCTTCTGTCCCCCTTTGTGCCTCCTTCTGTCCCCTATTGTGTATCTTTCTGTCCCCTACTGTGCCATATTCTGTCCCCCTTTGCACCTCCTTCTGTCCTCTTGTGCCTCCTTCTGTTTCCCTGTGCCTCCTTTTTTTCCCTTCTGGCCCATATGCCTCCTTCTGTCCCCCATTTTGTCTCCTCTGCCCCCCCTTTGTGGCTCCTTCTGTCCCTCTTCCTGCCTCCTTTTGCAAGAAAATATATAATTTAGTGTCTCTCCTGACATATGACTGAAATTAAGTGCTGTCATGTGCTGCATAAATTCCTCCTACCTAGTAGATTTTACAACAGAGAGTAAATCTATGTTTGCATAAATAGGCTGCTATGAATTCCATAAAATTATCAGTTTCCTTGTTCATTATACATCACTTGTATGACCCAAACCTGCAATAGAGGTGTGCACAGGGGCAGAATCTCCACCCATGTCTACTCATACCCATCCTATGGGGTGAGATGATCCAGAATAAATGGGGATGTGGGGAGATGAGTGGAGCGCATGTTTTCATGCACACCTCTCTCCTGTTGTAATATGAAGTGTGCCTAGAATCTTGGAAATGTTCCTTCCTATATTGTATATCCTGTTAAATAGCTACTTATTTTCCTTTCTTTCAGTGATGAAGTTATTGTGAAAGCAACACACAGCATATCTGCACTGCAGTCCTACCTCCCGACCTCTAGCAGCTTAATCACTGCGGTGAGTGCACAGGAGCAAGTGCAGTGCATCGAGTATGTGTCTCCTGTTATCTAAGGGCAGTCTCCAGATTGATGAAGTACTTTCTGATAAGTTAATTTTACAACTGATAGATGTTAATTTTGACCTAGCTAAGTGTTGATACGTACATTATATGAGCTATACACTGACATGGGTTACATAAGCTGAAAAACTGATCCCAAGGAACACAAAACAAAATCTCAAAGGGGCAATGGTCAGTGTGAGAGATCGCCACTGTGAGCGCTCCGGGCTGTCCCCTATGCTTAGGGCCCTTTTACACTTAATCAGTTGGTATGCGTTAGTGTGCGTTCGTATGCGTTAGTACGCGTTAGTGCGTATTGGTATGCGTTTTTTCCATAGCAATACATTGGGAAGAAAATTTCAGTTAAAACGCGTTAAGTGTGAAAGGTGCCATAGGAAAACATGGGCATTACTTTGAAAATCAGTTTTCTTTCAGTTATAACTGAGAGCAACTGATTAAAGAGGAACTCCAGTGAAAATAATGTAGTAAAAAAAGTGCTTCATATTTTACCATAATTATGTATAAATGATTTAGTCAGTGTTTGCTCATTGTAAAATCTTTCCTCTCCCAGATTCACATTCTGACATGTATTACATGGTGACATTGTTACTGTGGGCAGGTTATGTAGCTGTTTCTAGCTGTTTTGGCTGTTAGAGACAGCTGTAAACAGCTATTTCCTGTCTGTGAACATTGTTACATTGTGGCAGTTTGCCCAAAGTACCGCAGTATTCAGAGCTTCTTGTGGGAGGGGTTTCAGCACAAAATCAGTCATACAGCACCCCCTGATAGTCTGTTTGTGAAAATCATTATATTTCTCATGTAAAAGGGGGTATCAGCTACTGATTGGGATAAAGTTCAATTCTAGGTTGGAGTTTCTCTTTAAGTGTAAAAGGGGCATTACTCCCGCACTCGTTCATGTTGCCGTTGGTTGGTAGGGAGATCAGTGAATGGGAACACAGTTCCCATTCAGTGATCTAAATTTCAGTGTCAATGATCACCAGCATCGATGAGATGCCTGCATCATCGTATCTAAGGAAGTAACACTTCAACGCATGACTTCCTGTTTGTGGCCAAATAGTAAAATTTCACACACATACTTTTGTTTTAATAAAAAGACCCATACTTCCATTTAAAATTAACTCCTTCCGGGGGGCGTGGCTTGCTGATGGCGCGAGCAGGACTTGCTTGAGCTGAGCTCTGCTTCACCGTCGCTCCCAGGCTATAAACAAGCACGTTTCAGCTCACCGTTTCAGTCCCACATGGGCGGTAGGAGAAGCAGGAAGGAGCGGAGACATTCTGGACACTCTCGTTCTCCCAAAATCCAAAGTTATTTTCGTCCGACCACCCGCTCGCTGAGCGCCGCTGATGGTTCCAAGATGGAGGAGGGGCCTCCTGCACATGACAAGGCCGCAGCCATGCCTAATGCTGAGCAGATATCAGAGGCAGACGTTTCTAACCCTCCCTCCCCTCCAAGGTCTGAAGGCTCGGACTCTTATGTAGACACGGACCTCCATGACTACATCCGCTCTCTCCCGACCAAAGACAACCTGGAGAAATACGTCAGTAGAATCTAGGCTACCTACCGCAGGGAACTGGAGGAGGTCAAAACAGAGATTCGCCATATTGATCACAGAGTAGAAGAATCAGAGAAGGAGATAGAGAAGCTGGAAAAGAAACAGAAAGACCAAGACGCAATCCTGGAGAGACATTCCAATCAAATTAAGGATATCTACATGAAGATCGACAACCAGGAGAATAGGCAACGTCGCAACAACCTCCGGGTCAGAGGGATTCCGGAATCCACCAAGGTACAAGATTTAATCCACACACTAACGGGCATCTTTAATATGTTCCTTGGAAACCCCAGTGACACTCCCATTGAAATGGACAGAGCTCACTGTACCCTAGGCCCCGTGAGCACAAACCCAGACTGCCCGAGAGACGTAGTGTGTCGCTTGCATTACTATACGGTAAAGAAAGCTATCTAGCTAGCTGCACGGGACAAGGGCCATATTGATTTCGATGGCGCCAAAATCACCATATTGGCAGACCTTTCCCGCCTCACCTTGCAACTATGAAGGGCGTTTCGCCCGCTCTTGGAGGCCTTAAGAGCAAAGCATATCCCCTACCGCTGGGGATGCCCTTTTCAGCTCCTAGTACACCATGATGGGAAATCGGCTTCCTTCTCCTTGCCGGATGACCTAACGAAGTTCTGGGAGAGCCTTGGGAGCCCAGGTGTCGTAACCTAGTGTGTTATCGGTCTCCTCGCTCCCACTCATCATAGTCTAGTGTACCTAGACTTTCCACTAACCGTGATTATTAACTTTAATATGATTATTAAGTTGTGCATTTTGATGTGCTATGTTCCTCTTGATTTTTATATATCTCACTTTTTCTCAGGAAATGCTTTGCTTACATTACTTATGCTTACTGCATGGCCGGGTCTCAACATTGCTAATTGGTACAGAGAGGTCAATGAGCGTTACCTCAAGCTACATTTATCTCAGCTATGGCAGCTAACGTGAGAAGAGGTTCAGGGGGGGAGATGTGTGGATGTGCCTCCTTTAATGTGAAAGGTTTTAACAACCCTACCAAATGATCCCAGATCTTACATAGCATGCATAAAGCCAAATTTAAAATCTTAATGTTACAGGAAACTCACTTCAGGTCCGATAACTTCCCTATGATTAAAGACCGGAACTACACCACATGGTTCCACAGCACCTTTCCAGACTCTAAATCAAAGGGTGTCTCTATTGGCCTCCACAGGTCTCTCCCCTTTTCAGATGTAGAAACTCTAGTAGACCCCCTGGGTAGATACATTTTCGTTCACTTGAAAATTTGCATCAAACAATATACAATTGCCTCCCTTTACTTGCCTAACCAGAACCAGGGCCAGACCCTCTTAAGATACCTCTCCAAATTAGAAAAAATCGCCAAAGGTCAAGTGATCTTAGGAGCAGATCTGAACTTATGCTTAAACCCAGACATTGATTCCTGTGGGACACTCGAGTATACTCTCACACACGCATACAAATTTAAAAAAACTGTTGGCGCTCAGGCTAGTGGACTGTTGGAGAGTACTTCATCCCAAGGACAAAGACTACACATTTTTCTCAGCCCCTCACGGGTCGTTTAGCAGAATTGATGTTGTCCTTCTCTCCCATAGTCTACTGGATAAGGCTGTCTCATCCCACATTGGGGTTAGACTATGGTCTGACCACGCTCCGGTCTCTTGTGTGCTAGATCTACTGGGAGGATCTAGGAGCTCATTTTCCTGGAAACTAAACCCCAATCTTTTGAAAGATCAGGAGTGCCTAGATGATGTGGGTAGAGCAATCAAAGATTTCATCAGAGTTCATGAATCTGACAACACTTTGGATACCTTTAAATGGGAGGCACTGAAGTGCACCATTAGGGGGGTTCTTATCTCTCATAGGGCCCGACTAAAGAAGGCAAAGGGTGCTAGGTTATCTCAACTGTTCGCTGAAATTGGAGAATTGGAGGAGAAACTTAAAAGGGACCCCGCCAATTCTCAACAATTGACTCTACACCTTAATACCTGTAGACAATCAGTCCTATCTATTTTGGACGAGCATACTTTGGCTCAAAGGGAGAGGTTCAAGGGGGTCCTATACGAAAAGGCTGATAAGTGTGGTACAATATTGGCAAGATATCTTCATCCCAGAAAAAGTGCTACTTACATTCCTTCTATTGCCACAAAGCGAGGTCCCCAAGTAAACAGGGCCAACCAAATTGCAGACACGTTCAAAGCCTATTATGAAGAGCTACTGTATACAATATCAAAGGAAAGTTCTGTGACATGAGTCCACAAGAGCTGTCCCAAAAACTGATAGCATACATACAGAAAACCGCACTTCCAACTCTAGATGAGGCCACAATTAAAATCCTGCAGGAGCCATTTTCAGAAGCAGAGACCCTTTCTGGCATAGCTATGCTCAAACCCGGGAAGTGTCCAGGACCAGACGGCTACTCTGCTGTCTTTTATAAGCGCTTTGCTTCTGACCTGGCCCCCCTGATGACTAAGGTGTTTAATGCTATATCTGAACACAATCCCTTCCCATATCAAGCTCTACAAGCACACATCGTGGTCATCCCCAAAGAGGGCAAAGATCCCAGTTCCTGCAGTAGCTATCGTCCCATTTC
The DNA here is from genome assembly GCF_040937935.1 of Hyperolius riggenbachi. Classification (NCBI taxonomy): domain Eukaryota; kingdom Metazoa; phylum Chordata; class Amphibia; order Anura; family Hyperoliidae; genus Hyperolius; species Hyperolius riggenbachi. The sequence continues at coordinate 139,929,211 of NC_090652.1, read as the reverse complement.
TCTGATTAATTTAGATATCAAGGTGTTCTCTAAGATAATAGCAGAAAGGCTGAAACCCAGTTTACCATACCTCATACACACTGATCAGGTGGGTTTCACACTCTTCCGTGAAGCAAGAGACAATACTCTTAAATCTATCTCAATAATTCACAGAGTTCAGAGAGACAAAATCCCCCTGTGTGCCCTTTCAGTCGATGCAGAGAAGGCGTTCAACATGATTCACTGGGGATTTCTGAGAGAGACTCTCATACAAATAGGCCTAGGCCCTTCTCTCCTTCATAAAATTTTGGGACTATACAGCTCCCCCTCTGCCAAAGTTAGAGTAAACGGAATCCTGTCAAGCGCCTTCCACATTGGCAACGGGACAAGACAGGGATGCCCCTTATCCCCCTTGTTAGACATACTGTGTATGGAACACTTTGATAATGCCCTTCGAGCCAATCCTGATATTAAGGGTCTACACTACGGAGACCATGAAACCAAACTTTCCTTATATGCAGATGACCTGTTTCTCTACATATCAGAACCCCTAACCACATTACCCTGTTTCCTTAAGGAGGCAAGAGAATTTGGGGCCCTAAGCAATTTTAAAATCAACATATCCAAAACGGAGGCTCTAAACATCTCATTGCCCCCTGACATACTGCAGCATATCAAAACTTCCTTTCCTTTCAGATGGGTTTCAGGGGCTTTGAAATACCTGGGGATCCTTCTTCCATCTGACCTTACAACCATTTTTGAGCTAAACCTCCCTCCTCTGGTAGATAAAATAAATAAGGATCTAATGGCATGGAATAAACTTAACCTTTCCTGGCTAGGCAGAGTTAACGTTATTAAAATGGATATCTTGCCAAGGTTGCTATATGTTTTCCAAGCCGTTCCGGTGGAGATCCCCAGATCCTTCTTCAAAGGCCTCAGACGAAAAAATTGCTCTTTTCTCTCGCAGGGTAAGAGGTCCAGGACCAATATCAATCTTCTCTTTAGGGCTAAGGAAGATGGAGGGGTGGGATTACCTAACTTTGCTACATATCACGACGCTGCAATCCTGACTCTGGTCCTTGACTAGTTCTATGGCAGGGACCAAAAGCAGTGGGTTAGCTTAGAATCTAGCTTAGATTCATTTGACCAACGTGCTCTCCTATGGACTTCCAAGGCTAGGAGGCCTGCCCCTAATACTCTTCAATTCTAGTCCGGTGTGGTCTTGAGCAATTGGGACAGCCTGTCCAGAAAGTACAATTTTTCACCTACCCCCAGCCCCCTTACACCCATCTTAGACAACGCAGATTTTGGTCCTGGGGTGCTTAGGAAAGATTTCTTGGGCAGAGGAAGAGATAACTGGCCGCAAATCAGACACTATATCGGATCCACCTCCCTACAGCCACCAGAGAATTGGAGAGGATGTGAGGAGGCTTCACCCCCAAATTGGTTCCTTTCCATTCAGTTCCACCACTTCTACAACTCCTTGTGCGCCCAAGGAAATGTACACAGGCGCCTATCCCCGTTTGAAGAGCTCTGTTCTAGGGCCTCCAAGCCTCTTCACATGCTCTCTCAAGCTTATACAATTCTAATTGCTGACTGTGGGGACCTGGCTCTTCAAAAACTACAGGAAACTTGGCAGAGGGATCTGGGTAAGGAAATAGATCAAGAGGACTGGGACAAGGTTTATGTCTTATCTCACAAAATGTCTCCCTCGGTATTAGCCCAAGAAAGGAACTTTAAACTATATGCTAGATGATATAGAGATCCAGCCAGACTGGCTACATTTGACGTCAATACCCCTGATACGTGTTGGAGGTGTGGGACAGAGGTAGGCACTTATTTCCACATATGGTGGCAGTGTCCCTCCATACGCCCTTTCTGGCAGAAAATATTTGACCTGCACGGAATCATCTACCTGCAACCTATGCCCTGTACCCCTGAGATTGGTTTACTCTCCATTATCCCCTGCTCATTGGCAGTAGCCAAAAAAATCAATCTTTAGATATCTTTTGATATGCGCTTGGCTGCTCATTGCCAGAAATTGGAAACTACAATCTGCCCCCTCGATCCCAGATTTGATCAACCAAATGAACCACATAAAGAGAATGGACGACCTCCTCCTGTCTGCTCAAGATAAATATAATATATTTACCCTGAGGTGGTCAGTGTGGATTGACTTCTGTGACTCAGACGCCCTCCCCACCTTCCTGGCATAGGCACTTATCCACGCTGGTCCCCCTATCGCTAACTGCCATACAGACACATCTCCTCACACTCTCTGCATTAATATACATTGCCTCTCTGTACATTTCACCAAGTCCCCTCTTGCAGCCGTACCTTAGGCTTTCATCTTAATGTGTTATGCTATGAGCATCAGTCTTCCAGCTGTTTCCTGAGATGTTCCTGTTTTACCTCCCCTTCCCGTTTTCCTCATCTGTCCCTCCCTCTCCCCCCTCCCCCTCTTCCCTTCCCCCCTTCCTCCCTTCATTTAAAATAAAAATGTTAAATGATGACAGTGGCAATATGTTACCTACAAGATAGCTTTTATTATGCAATTTATCTGCAATTTGTTGACATTTGTATTTTGAAGCTTTACTTTTAATAAAACTGATTGTTGGAAAAAAAAATTAACTCCTTCCCTCCCCCACTCTCCCATAGTACCCCCCCCCCCCCAAAAAAAAAAATTGCATTAAAAAATGGCAAATAAAAAAAAGTGTAAATAGTTACCTTAGGGACTGAACTTTTTTAATATGTATGTCAAGAGGGTATATTACTGTTGATTTTTAAATTGTGGGCTTGTAATTAGTGATAAATGCAAAACTGAAAAAAGGCACCTTTATTTCCAAATAAAATATTGGTGCCATACATTTGTACTAGGGAAATATTTTAAACGTTGCAGTAACCGGGAAAAATTGGCAAATAAAATGTGAATAAAAAAATTCTCAGCATAATGTACCACCCAAAGAAAGCCTAATTGGTGAGTAACTGTTAGCCCCCAAAGTGAAATTTAAATCTCTACAGCAATGTTTTATTTAGTATTAAAGTGATCCAAAAAGCCAATGCAGAACTTAAAAATCAATATAATTTTGTTACTATGTAGCCTTTTGCCCAAGCTAATGACGCAAAGCCGCATATCTGATACTGATGAGCATGCAGAGCATGCCTATGTCTGCCCGACCCCCCTCTCCCCCCTCTCCCCCCCAGGACCAGGTGCCGATCTATTCGCACCACAAACAGCTGACCGCTCTGACAGGGAGAGAGAGCGGCAGCACTTCCAGCGCAGCCACGCAGAGCAGCCGCCGCCGAGTCACATGTGAGACATGTGAGAGAGATGCACGGCGGCGGCTGCTCTGCCGTGGCGGCGCTGGAAGTGCTCCCGCTCTCTCTCCCTGTCAGAGCGGTCAGCTGTTTGTGGTGTGAATAGATCGGCACCTGGTCCTGGGGGGAGAGGGGGGAGAGGGGGGTCGGGCAGACATAGGCATGCTCTGCATGCTCATCAGTATCAGATATGCGGCTTTGCGTCATTAGCTTGGGCAAAAGGCTACATAGTAACAAAATTATATTGATTTTTAAGTTCTGCATTGGCTTTTTGGATCACTTTAATACTAAATAAAACATTGCTGTAGAGATTTAAATTTCACTTTGGGGGCTAACAGTTACTCTTTAAAAAACAAGATATGGATCATTTTGTTGTGATTTGTAATGATTAAGTTATTGGCAAAAGAAAGGGAGGAGTGCTGAAAGATGAAAATTGCTCTGGTCCTTAAGGGACCCCCCCCCCCCCCCCCCCCCGTGGTCAAGTGGTTAAAGTGAACCCGAGGTGAGGGTTAGGCTGCCATATTTATTTATTTATAAACACCCTGCTGATCTATTTGGCTGAAGTAGTGTCTGAATTACACCAGAAACAAGCATGCAGCTAATCTTCTCAGATCTGACAATATTGTCAGAAACAACTGATCTGCATATGCTTGTTCAGGTCTTTGGCTGAAAGTGAGACAGAGGATCAGCAGGGCAACCAGGCAACTGGTAATGCTTAAAAGGAAATAAATATGGCAGCCATCATATCACTCTCACCTTGAGTTCACTTTAACCACTTTGGCACTTAACTGGGTCAATCTATTTATTGACTTCCACGATACATTGAGAAGAGGTAATAGATATGCCCTTGCATTCTGGTTTTGGTAAGACCTCCCTCCATCTATAACCCTCCTTTCTTCATCAAACCAAACCCATATTAACAGAAATCGGGTGAGAATCCATGATAGCTTATGTCCTTAGGACAGTGATCTGCAAACTTGGCTCTCCAGTTGTTAAAGAGAACCCGAGGTGTGTTTAAAGAATGTTATCTGCATACAGAGGCTGGATCTGCCTATACAGCCCAGCCTCTGTTGCTATCCCAAACCCCACTAAGGTCCCCCTGCACTCTGCAATCCCTCATAAATCACAGCCTCGCTGTGAGGCTGTGTTTACATCTGTAGTGTCAGTCTCAGCTGCTCCCCCGCCTCCTGCATAGCTCCAGTCCCTGCCCCCGTCCCTTCCCTCCAATCAGCAGGGAGGGAAGGGATGCAGGCGGGGACTGGAGTTCTGCAGGAGGCGGGGAGAGCAGCAGACTGACACTATAGAGATAAACACAGCCAGCTCTGACAAGCTGTTTGTCAGCAGCGTGGCTGTGATTTATGAGGGATTGCAGAGTGCAGGGGGACCTTAGGGGGGTTTGGGATAGCAACAGAGGCTGTGCTGTATAGGCAGATCCAGCCTCTGTATGCAGATAATATTCTTCAAACCCACCTCGGGTTCTCTTTAAGGAACTACAAGTCCCACAATGTACAGTATTTGCCTTTATGAATCATGACTGTGGCTGTCAGACTCCTGCAATGCATTGTGGGACTTGTAGTTCCTTAACAGCTGTAGCGCCAAGTTTGCAGATCACTGCCTTAGGATATAGGAGAAACAGATGACCAAATGGATTTTTATTAAAGTGAAAGAGGGGTAAAAAACATAAACTGCATTCCTTTGTTCATTGGTGTAAGTTAAACTGCTTCTGCCTTAGCTCAGAGACAAGACAAATATCCGATAATGGAACATTACAGGAGAGAAGATGATCTAACCTTGACTGGATATTAGTGCTTATGTGCCACCTTTATTAAAAGGGCATCTGCAAGGTTTCTAAATGCTCTGTAGCCAAAGGCTAAGTACTTCCTAAGTGTCTATTTGGGCTTAAAATAGTCTTTATAATCATCAGTAAGGTGAAGGAAATCAATAAAAGGCTTTGGTTTTATTACAAAGGTAGACAGACAATGGCACTTAATGATGGTTATTGTTAACTGACCATATGAAGGAAGTTCATATACTGAGACTTTTCCCCAAGAAATGGAGCAATGCTTCTGGTCTAATAATATTCTTTTATTACATTTTACTTATCTGAGTGCTGCTGTAATATTTGTTTGCAAACTTGGTTATATCCATAACTGCATTTCTTCTGAGTTTAAGGCAAACCTCATTGGAGGAATATGGATTCCATACCAATCAATCAGCATCTCTGTTTGCATTCGTTCAGTTGGGTGTGACTGTGAATTCAGGGACCTTGACATGTCAAAACTGTCTATTAATCACTGTCTCTTCGAAGTCTTGCATTGGCATGTACTGTACATGGCTTCACAAATGTTGTCAGTCCATCTTAGCCGATACTGCTCCTTTGCTTTATTCTCAGTTTTTCTGTATTATTGTCTATTCCAGTGAATATTCTCTTTTGTATTTTGTAGTGTGGGGTTCAGAGCACATGTTTTCTTGTTTCTGGTATGGATTTGGATGAAAAGGTCCTGGATATTGATTGATTTTAGAAGTTAGCAACACCACAGTTGTGCAGATTCATTTGGGACCCAGGACTGACGTGTATTGTGAGAAGGGTGGGCCTTACACGCCACTCCTCCAAGTCCAAGCCTTAGTCCGGCAGAAAGAAGGTTAATGGGCTCACCTGCATCAATTGCATAAAAGGCTGCAGCTCTATTTATGCAGTGGGCTGTGAGTGGAGCAAGAAGCTCCTGTGGAACTGTGCAGCACAGAGGCTGTCAAGTCTGATGCAGCAAAGAAGCAGCTGAGGTGCTGGAGGGAGTTGGACTCCAGTATTGGGAATTCATGAGAGGCCTGGATAAGTAAGAGGCTGAGGTCTGCTATTAGGCCCATGGCAGAGTGGCACTCAGGAGCCAGTGTGGCTGCTGATAGTAACAGGGCTGGTTGTCTCTGGGCACTGACATGGCAGCTCCCAGCTACTTATTATGTCAATCCTGGTGCACCATAATTTCCAAGTGCCACTTTTTAAAGGTATGCATTTATTTTTAACATAGTATTATAGTAGTAGTATAGTGGTGACTGAAGGTCTGCTTCAATGACAACACGATTTTGTAATGTGTCAAGTAGCCAAGTCATATTTGACTTATTTCATTGTTTGAGTGTTGTGTGTGCTATTTTATTATGTTTGGAAATCTTTATAAAATGCAAAATAAAAAAAACATAATGTGTCTTTCATATTGAACAGCATACTGAACTATGGATATAGCATGTTTCATTAGGAATAAGTTGCATATTAATATCCGTGTCTTTTTAGGTAACCTATTCTACAAATAACGCAGAAGGTAAACTCTTTCTTACCATGGAAGACAAGGAATTCAGTCTGTCCTCAAGAATAAATTTCACTGAAAACACATTCTCAAAAACACTACAGCTGAAACACTCTGTTCCGCAGGTATGTATAGGAAACCAGTTAGTGAAAGAAATGGTGTGAGTAATGTTTTATTTTCATGTAATATTTCCAAAATAAGATACACCAAGATCATCACATTACTCTAAAATACGCAAAAATGGTTTGTGTACAGATACAGTATATACGATACATGGACTAGGGCATCATAGCTATACACAGAGATACATGCTTTCACAGTAGGTATGTAAGTATTCTATCACTTGCATTGGATAATCTCCAGTACCCCAGCAAGAGTTAATATAGAAAGGTAAAATTGCAGAGTATACTATGTCCATTGTGTTAGGACGCAAGTCCGATCTTCAGAGACACCATACAATGATTTTGCCTTATTATCATCATTACTAACATATACATTGCCTTTTTGGATGTAGCTCAGGATATGTGTTTCAGTTCTATGTGTGATGTCATTTTTCTCCTGAACTGTGTACAGAGATTTTCAGTAACCAATACATAAAGGTTAGGCAATGAAAAAGCTAAGGCATTGGATGCTTACTAGCTGAACTTTCCACTGGTTTCTTTTATCTCTCAAAATATTTCTGTGGATGACTTCTTAGGGTCCTTTCACACTGTATCACAATGGACAATATAATAGCATCAATGTCTATGGCATGGTCACATAAGGGGCTTGATTCACTAAACCGTGATAACTCATATCACGGCCACGCTAGCGTTTTGCATGTGTTTTTTGCGCAAGCATGCTTTCATTGTACTGTAAGCTTTACTGTATGTGTCGTATCACATTCCTGATGCGTGATGAGACTTTTCACCACTGCTGAGATGAGATTTGTGGTTTTGCCCCTGGATCTGAGGCTAAGGGCAAGGAGGGTATCAATGAGGTTCCCAGAGTGGTAAATAGTATGGGTGGGTTATTCATCCTAGTGGTATCTAACAAAAACTGAAAATTCAGCCAGTCAAATATGCACCTGTATTCTCCACTGTGTGCTATGTGAGCTAGGAAATGTTTCATAGTTCCAATTCTATTTTAAGATCACTTAACCCAGGACAGGTCTTTGAATTGTAAGGAGCTTAGAGTTTGGGAGAATGCATATTTCAGGGGAATGTTGTTGTCTAATATAAACTGCTGAAATGTGTCTTCCAGCTAAAGAGCCTTCCGGTAATAATAGAGCTGAGGACTGTTTATGAAAAGAGACAAAAAACATTTGCACTTCGTCATGTAACACTTTGGGGAAGAAAAGAAGTGAGCCTGGCAGCATTCTACACTGGACAGTTTCCAAAGTTATCTGGAGGACACAAAATAAGTGGTTAGTTTTGTGTTAAAAAACATTTATCTGTCTGTTAAAGCTGTTTAAGCTGTCTGGATGACATAGGCTAAGAAGCTTGGCAGACCAAAAGCTCCTGTCTCAATATGGCTGTGTTCCTCTAAATCAAGAAAAGCTGGCAGAAGTGGTTTGGACAACCTACATATATCCCTCAGGAGGTTTTGTTGCACATGTCACAAGTATATCCAACTGGAAGGATATGGGCTGCCCCGGATTGCCTTGGAAAGCTTTTTAAACAAAACAAACCTAATAGTTTAAAGGAAATACTGTATACAATGAGAAAATTATGCAATCTGCAACTGATGATTCTTCTAAACAATGCTACTTTCCCATAACTGCTGTTGAGCCTTTGGCTCTACAAATATATTTCTGAAGGACCTGGTCGGGAAAGGCATGCACCTTGTAGTAAAGTATTGCCTCTAAATAGTACTGAATACAGCCAAGTGGCATCTCTAGAATGCGGCCAGCAGTGGCAGCCTACATATTTCTCTCAGCACAGGTTTCCTTCAGGATTGAACTTTACCTAAAACTTTAGGTTTACGTTAACTTTTTTTGTGTATCTGGAGCATTGTATAAAAGTGTCAATCTGCTCAGCAGTAAAAACCTAAAATTAAAGTTTTAAGTAATATAAAGTTTAACTTGTAAAATCATGTCACATTCTACTCGACAAGGCTATACAAGCCAGTTTGTGATTAAAAGTTAGTAAAAAAAACCTTTCAGTTTCAGTCTCCAGTTATCTCTAATTTCCCAGAGATGTCAAATGATGGAACGTAAGCTTCCTTGTAACTGTGGCGATAGTGCTGCATTTAGTATAAGGAAGTTCCCAATAGTCCCAAGTAGAGATTCATCATTTTGTTCATTTATCAGTTTCACCTGGAAAGAATCTTTTTTGTTTTGTTTAAAAATGATGATGCTACTGTTTTTTCTGCTGCTGTAAAAAAAGAAAGGTAACATGTGGGACTATTATTATATAGATTATATATCATTACCGGTATGTATTATAGGATAGCAATAAATACTAATTGGAGATTCTAACTCTTCCTCATGCAGAAAACCCAAATGTTTTACTTTGGGTAGATTCCTAGGTAAATCTCCTATCCAAAAGTAAAATAACTTAAAAATGTTTCCAGGGGTTGGGTTTTCGTTGATATTTTCTACAAATCTGTTTTTAGAAAAGTGTAGACAGTTTAGATTCACAGTTGTCTGTGTTAACAATGCGGACATTTTCCCTTACTGCTGGTCGTAATTATGAAAGTGAATGAGAACACAAAGGGTGAGAACATTTCCAAAATGGGCTTTACACAAAAATATGAACACTTTAGTGAAAAGTTAAAGCTTTATATTGTGCTTTTTTGGCTGGACAGTGGCTGGATAGTGTAATGGTTATGGGCTCTGCCTCTGACACTGGAGATCAGAGTTCAAATCTCAGCTCTTCATGTTTAGTAAGTCAGCACCTTTTCAATAAGGAGTTTCTTGGGCAAGTCTCCTTAACACTGCTACTGCCTTCTGAGTGTGCTCTAGTTGCTGCCACACAAGTGCTTTGAGTCTGACAGGAGAGAAGCGCTAGACAAAAAAAGGAATTATTATTATTTATTTCTCACTCTGTGCTTTATTTCTCTTCTTCTCACTCTCATTTCTGGTTCTAAATGTAACCAGCAAAAGGCAGTAAGAGGACAAAAGGCAACAGCAAAAAGCTAACAAAAGCCCATCTAAAGTCAAAGGAAAAAAATATATACCATTAAGTTGTACTCAGTTTGAAATTTCCCCTGTACTTTTGCCAGGCATAAATCTTGCAAGTGTCTACCAGATGTGCAGCACAGACCTACTCTCTTCCATATTCTGATACTGCTCAGTAGACGGTCCTTCCTAACTGTCACTGGTTTCAGCTTTCAGGAATTAGTTACATTTGATCTATGTTTCCCATGCTTACTTTTTTCTCAGCCTGTCTTCAGTGTCCCTTGGGGGTGGCTAAATTAGCAACTAACTAATAGGGAGTGAGTAGTAGTGAGTAGTACTAAAAATCACTTATCCATTGATGATTTATTTTTGTCTTTAGATGGGCTTTAACTGTTATCAAATGGTAAAATGATGTACTTTAACCACTTGACGACCGCCCACTACTGATGGGCGTCGACAAGTGGCACCCCTAAGACCGCCTAACCCCGATCGGCAGCGGCACCTGGGGGACTAATTAGCCGGGGATCGCACACATAAATGCGCGCGCATCCGCTGGCATTAGGCTCCTCCCACCCACAACGTCAACCCGCCGGCTATTTAGAAGCGCCAGTGGGTTGTTAACCCCTGATCTGCCGCATGCAAAGTGTATAATACACTTTGTAATGTATACAAAGTGTATTATACAGGCTGCCTCCTGCCCTGGTGGTTCCAGTGATCGAGGTACCACTAGGGCAGAAGGCAGCCCCCCTAGTAAGCACAACAGACCACTGATCCTGCCCCCCCACCCCCTGATCGCCCACAGCACCCCTCAGACCCCCTCCCCCCTGATCACCGCCTCAGACCCCTGTATGCACCCAATCACCCCCCTAATCACCCCCCTAATCACCCATCAATCACCCCCTGTCACTATCTGTCAACGCTATTTTTTAGATTAGGTCCTAAACTGCCCCCTGGGGGCTCCTGATCACCCCCCCCCCCCACACACACACACACACACACACTCAGATCCTCCCCAGACCCCCCCCTCCCTGTGTACTGTATACATCTATTCTCCTCTGTAATCACCCACTGATCACCTGTCAATCACCCATCAATCACCCCCTGTCACCACCTGTCACTGCCAACCATCAGATCAGACCCTAATCTGCCCCTTGTGGGCACCTGATCACCCGCCTACACCCTCAGATCGCCCGCAGACCTGCCCTCTGATCACCTCCCTAGTGCATTGTTTACATCTGTTTTCCCCTCTAATCACCCACTGATCACCCATCAATCACCTCCTGTCACTGCTACCCATCAGATCAGACCCTAATCTGCCCTTTGCAGGCACCCAATTACCCGCCCACACCCTCAGATCGCCCTCAGACCCCCCCCCCCCCCTGATCACCTCGCCAGGGTATTGCTTGCATCTATTCCCCCCTCTAATCACACCCTGATCATCTATTAATCACCCCATCACCCCCTGTCACCACCTGTCACTGCTACCCATCACATCAGACCCTAATCTGCCCCTTGCGGGCACACAAACACCCACCCCCACCCCCCCTTAGATCGCTCTCAGACCCCCTCTGATCACCTTCCCAGTGCATTATTTACATCTGTTCTTCCCTCTAATCACCCACTGATCACCCATCAATCACCCCCTGTCACCACCTCTCACTGCTACCCATCATACCCATCAGATCAGACCCTAATCTGCCCCTTGCAGGCACCCAAACACCCGCCCACACCCTCAGATTGCCCTCAAACCCCCCCTCCCCTTGATCCCTTCCCCAGTGCATTATTTACATCTGTTCTCCCCTCTAATCACCCACTGATCACCCATCAAGCACCCATCAATCACCCCCTGTCACTGCTACCCATCATACCCATCAGATCAGACCCTCATCTGCACCCAATCACCCGCCCACACCCTCAGATCGCCCTCAGACCCCCCCTCCCTCCCGATCACCTCGCCAGTTCATTGCTTGCATCTATTCTCCCCTCTAATCACACCCTGATCACCTATCTTATCACCCCGTCACCCCCTGTCACCACCTGTCACTGCTACCCGTCAGATCAGACCCTAATCTGTCCCTTGCGGGCACCCAAACACAATCTGCCCCTTGTGGGCACCCAAACACCCGCCCACACCCTCAGATCGCCCTCAGACCCCCCTGATCACCTCCCCAGAGCATTATTTACATCTGTTCTCCCCTCTAGTCACCCACTGATCACCCATCAATCACCCCCTGTCACCGCCTGTCACTGCTACCCATCAGATCAGACCCTAATCTGCCCCTTGCGGGTACCCAATTACCTGCCCACACCCTCAGATCACCCTCAGACCCTCCCTGATCACCTCCCCAGTGCATTGCTTGCATCTATTCCCCCCTTTAATCACATCCTGAGACACCCATCATTCACCTCCTGTCACCCCCTAGCACTCCTATCCATCAGATCAGGCCCTAATCTGCCCCCTGTGGGCTTCTGATCACCCGGCCAAACCCTCACCCGCCCCAACGCAGTGACAGAATTTTTTTTTCTGATCACTGCTGGTCTCTACGACTTAATTGTGGCTGAGACCAACTGTTGTGCCACACAATACGCAACCGCCAACTCAAGAAGCTACCATGCCCAGCCTTTTCAGTGGAAACCACTCCAAGTTTCCGAATGTAACATTTTTTGGGGCCTTCTCCTTAAAGGAATACTTAAGTCATCTAAAAAAAATGACTTCTACTCACCCGGGGCTCTCCTCAGCCCCCTGCAGCTGAACGGTGCCCTCGCCGTGTCCCTCCGATGCGCCTGGACTTGCCGGCGGGCACTTCCGGTTTGGCCGTCACCGGCCGACAGGCTGGGAACGCGGCTGGTTATCCGCGTCTTGGCCGCAATAGCATTATAGAGGGCGCTATTGCGGCCGGGAACGCGGCTAATCAGCCGCGTTCCCAGCCTGTCGGCCGGTGATAGCCAAACCGGAAGTGCCCGCCCGCGAGTCCAGGCGCATCGGAGGGACACGGCGAGGGTGCCGTTCAGCTGCAGGGGGCTGAGGAGAGCCCCGGGTGAGTAAAAGTCATTTTTTTTTAGATGACTTAAGTATTCCTTTAACATGGGTCTAGTCAAAAAGAATGTATTGCGGTCTTACTGGTCTACGCACCCAATATATCACATGCCCATGTTCTCTGTCACGATTTGAGAACATCCTGCACTTCCTGCACTTCAGTGCCAATACAACCTGTCATCTAAGAGGCCACCCTGCTTATGACCGGTTCCACAAAATTCGGCCCCTCATAGACCACCTGTCATCAAAATTTGCAGATGCTAATACCCCTGAACAGTCATTTTGAGGCATTTGGTTTCCAGACTACTCCTCACGGTTTTGGGCCCCTAAAATGCCAGGGCAGTATAGGAACCCCACAAGTGACCCCATTTTAGAAAGAAGACACCCCAACATATTCCGTTAGGTGTATGATGAGTTCATAGAAGATTTTGTTTTTTGTCACAAGTTAGAGGAAAATGACACTTTGTGAAAAAAAAAACAATAAAAATCAATTTCCGCTAACTTGTGACAAAAATAAAATCTTCTATGAACTCACCATACTCCTAACAGAATACCTTGGGGTGTCGTCTTTCTAAAATGGGGTCACTTGTGGGGTTCCTAAACTGCCCTGGCATTTTAGGGGCCCTAAACCGTGAGGAGTAGTCTGGAAATCAAATGCTTTAAAATGAGCTGTAAAATCCTAAAGGTACTCAGGATGCCCATGCTGGGTGGGAGAAATATCTCTGTAAATGGACAATTGTGTGTAAAAAAAAAAAATCAAAAATATCTCATTTACAGAGAGATTTCTCCCACCCATCATGGGTATGTGTAAAAATACACCCCAAAACACATTATACTATTTCTCCTGAGTACGGCGATACCACATGTGACAGTTTTTTGCAGCCTAGGTGCGCTAAGGGGCCCTTTTTACACACAATTGTCCATTTACAGAGATATTTCTCCCACCCAGCATGGGCATCCTGAGTAGATTTAGGATTTTACAGGTCATTTTAAAGCATTTGATTTCCAGACTACTCCTCACGGTTTAGGGCCCCTAAAATGCCAGGGCAGTTTAGGAACCCCACAAGTGACCCCATTTTAGAAAGACGACACCCCAAGGTATTCTGTTAGGAGTATGGTGAGGTCATAGAAGATTTTATTTTTGTCACAAGTTAGCGGAAATTGATTTTTATTGTTTTTTTTTTCACAAAGTGTCGTTTTCCGCTAACTTGTGACAAAAAATAATATCTTCTATGAACTCACTATGCCTCTTAGTGAATACTTTGGGATGTCTTCTTTCCAAAATGAGGTCATTTGGGGGGTATTTATACTGTCCTGGAATTCTAGCACCTCATGAAACATGACAGGTGCTCAGAAAAGTCAGAGATGTTTCAAAGTGGGAAAACTCACTTTTTGCACCATAGTTTGTAAAGGCTATAATTTTTACCCAAACCAATAAATATACACTTATTGGATTTTTTTTTATCAAAGACATGTAGCACAATAAATGTGGACAAAAATGTATATAGAAATTTTACTTTATTTGAAAAATGTTAGCACAGAAAGTTTAAAAAAAATCAATTTTTTGACAAAATTCATGTCTTTTTTGATGAATATAATAAAAACTAAAAATCACAGCAGCATTTAAATAGCACCAAAAGAAAGCTGTATTAGTGACAAGAAAAGGAGGTAAAATTCATTTAGGTTGTAGGTTGTATGACCGAGCAATAAACCGTTAAAGCTGGAGTGGTCTGAATGGGAAAAAAGTGTCTGGTCCTTAAGGGGTTTTATGACTGCTGTCCTTAACCACTTGAGGACCCACCCTTTACCCCCCCTTAAGGACCAGCGCTGTTTGTTGGGATCTGTGCTGGGTGGGCGATCAGATCGCCCCCCTTTTTTCCCCCCTATGGGGATGATGTGCAGGGGGTGTCTGATCGCTCCTGCCTGCAGGCATGTTGCGGGGGGGGCACCTCAAAGCCCCCCTCCGTGGCGACATTCTCCCCCTCCCTCTCCTATCTGTCTCCTCTGGGGATCGGGGCTGCACAGGATGCTATCCGTCCTGTGCAGCCAGTGACAGGACGTCCCCTGTCACATGGCGGCGATCCCCGGCCGCTGATTGGATTATTTCCGCTTGTGTTTACATTTAGCCTGCGAGCCGCCATCGGCGGCCCGCAGGCTATTCACGGAGCCCCCCGCCGTGAATTGACAGGAAGCTCGCGCGAGCGGCTGCTTCCTGATTAATTAGCCTGCAGCTGGCGACGCAGTACTGCGTCGCTGGTCCTGCAGCTGCCACTTTGCCGACGCACGGTATAAGCGTTCGGTCGGCAAGTGGTTAAAGGGAACCTAAACTGAGAGGGATATGGATGTTTCCTTTTAAACAATACCAGTTGCCTGACTCTCCTGCTGATCAATTTGCTGCAGTAGTATCTGGATCTCACACCTGAAACGGGCATGATTTGCATGCTTGTTCAAGGACTATGGCCAAAAGTATTAGAAACACATGATCAGCAGGAGAGTCAGGCAACTGGTATTATTTTAAAATGAAAAATCCATACCCTTCTCAGTTTAGGTTCCCTTTAAGTGGTTAAAGAGGAACTGTAGTGGAAATAATATAATGAATAAAATTACTTTTTTTTATTACAATATTTATTAATAGATTATATATTTAGCGTTAGCCCACTGTAAAATTCTTCCTCTCTCTGATTTACATTTTGAAATGTATCACTGGTGGTGTCCACATAAGTCCTGCCACGTGATCTTTGTAGAATGTTTGTTACTGAGAGTTCCTTGCACAGAGGGAGACACTACTTGCTTGGCAGCTGAAAAAAGCTGTTATTTCCCAAAATGCAATGAGGTTCAGAGACAGCAAACTCTCAGGGTCATGGTCATGACATCACACTATGGGAAGGGTTTCACCACAATATCAGCCATACAGACCTCCCTGATGATCTATTCGAGAAAAGGTAAAGATTTCTCGTGGTAAAGGGGGTATGAGCTACTGATTGCGATGAAGTTCAATTCTTAGATAAAGTTCCTCTTCAAAAGTAAATAAAAGAGAATTATTTGCATTGTTTAATTCAATGTTTTGAATTTATGGATTAAGACTTTACATTGTGGACATATTTTGGATATGAAGACCCACAGCTACTTATTGTTTTAAGAAAACAGTAATGTACTTTAAGACACTCAATAACTGTGAAAGATTAGTTACCACAATAAATGCTTTAACATATTACTTAGAGCTGAAATGAAACTAGCATTCTGTGAAATGTATTTTGCCTTAAATGAAGACTAAACTTTCAATTAACATAAACAATCAACATAAAAAATTCTTATTGCAGGTGAGTTTTCCCAATCCCTGCTGCTCTCTGCTCTGCGACAAGCCAATGTCAGTATATATACAGAGCATTCAACAAATATGCATCAAGACCACATACTCATTGGATGGAGCAATAAAAACCAGGTGTGTAAAAGTTTATAGATCATTTAGGTGTGATAAGTAGTAATAACATTATTGGCAAATTAATGGGAGGAGCACTAGCAGGGGAAAATTGCTTCTGTCTTTAAAGTGAACCTAAAGCCGATAAAAAAAAATGAGATTAACTCACCTGGGGCCTCCCTCAGCCCCCTGCAGCCGATCGGTGGTTAAGGTCGGGCTAAGGGAGGCCCCAGGTGAGTTAATCTCATTTTTTTTTATCGGCTTTAGGTTCACTTTAAGGTGAAAATAACTCGCAGGCTGAAGCGGTTAAATACTTTTTCTAAGTAGCGCTGCCTGAAGTTTCCCTGCTTGGCTTGTGGTTCAGTACTGTGGTATACATTTCTGTGGAATTTCCAATGTAGACGTAGTATTTCTGCAGAATAAGGAATCCGCGGAGGAAACGCACACCACTGTTGAGGTGCTGGACCTGAGAAACAGTCAATGATAAATCTAGAAGGTCCGCACACTCATATGTAGACCAAGTCTGCTGTTTTATTCAAAAAAACGTGACACAATTCCATTCCATAACCAACGATTCGTTTCGGGGACCCGAGGGGTCCCCTTTGTCAAGGTAAACACACAGAATGGTAACACGTGTAACTGACAAAACATTCTGATATATAGGCACTGATGGTGTCAATAACCCCACCACTCACATTCAAAATTGCCGCCCAGCCATTACATTTGCATATGATGTCAAACATTAGCATAATTGGTCATTTGCATGGATAAACAAATCAATATGCACAATTGGTCATTTGCAAGGATTACCAAACACACTGTTGTTGTACAACACTACTGCTTAAGTGGTCATACTCCCTTATGTCATACCTGACACATTAGCCATGCTCCGCTCTGCCGTTCAGCTGAAGACCCTCAATGACCCAGGATGCGACCGTACGTGCGGATATCCCGCCGCCATTTTGCCCGTGCACCGAGTCTGTGTAATAGACTCAAGGTGCTAGGGCTTCACTGCGCACATCACGCGTCACATCGTGCGCCCTGTGGAATGCCCACTCTCATTCACGCTGCGACCGTATGGCCACAAGGAATGCGACCATCACGCACAGTCGCTAGTGCGCATGTCCACCCAGCATAGACTGCTGCCGGGGATGCGCCATATCGGCGTGGTGTTCTACGCGGCGTCGCTAGTGCGCATATCCCGCCCAGCATAAGCTGCTGCCGGGGATGCGCCGTATCAGTGTGGTATCCTGGCAACCCACCGCCAATGCTGTGCACGCATAGTCCCGCTCAGCATAGGCTGCTGCAGGGGATGCACAGTGAACACACTGGCTGCCTCGTAACCCTCCGTGCACACAGTGCCCTTAACATGTCCCCAACCCCACAGCGCGATTTCATAGCCCAGCAAAATCGATTTAATCCCACCATCTGGATTTACATAATATAAAAATACACGACCATAGTTGCATAAGCAGTGAATAGATACCACTTGCCTAAGCACCACAAAGTTCTGACAACTCACATAATCAAAGGGCCTGCACCATACTCCCAGTGCTCAGATGAGCCACCAATGTCCCCAAGGACAGAACCTCATACTGGGCATGCGAAATGAGATAAGCATGTGAGGAAGGTAGCGAATCATGACATCCCAACTCACCACCAGACCAGACGAACAGAAGTGACACCAGTGCATACAGAAGAAAACACCAAGACCACCCATGAGAGAATAGGCACCAGGGGTGAGATCTGTAGGGAAAAGGGATATAGTTAGTACAATGTATTTTATGAGACCGTAATCTATATACAAAAAATGTACACATTCAGCAATTGCAGATACATCATCATCTTTCCTTCAGGAAACAGGTCAAACCATTGCTGCTATTCAACCCTGCTGGAGCTACTGTGTTCAGAGCAAAAATCCAAAACGCCTCTATCTGTAACAAGAGGCGCTTGCGATCACCCCCTCTCCTAGGCGCTTGTACCCATTCAATAACCATGCCTCTCAGGCTGTGTGCCTGGTGTTTATGTTCAAGGAAGCACATAGCCACTGGCTTAGTGGCATCAGGCGTTTTTTCTTCCACCATCGCAGCGTATGTTTTGCGAATATCGCTGCGGTGTCTCTGGAAACGTTTCTTGAAAGGGCCAGTGGTTTTACCCACATAAGCCAGACCGCACGGGCATTTCAGCATGTAAACAACGTACTCACTGTCGCAGTTCACATAATCCCGTATGGCATATTTTCGTCCACTGTGTGGAAGCACAAACATGCCACCTGTGATCAAAGAATTGCAAATATTACACTTATGGCACTTGAAGCAACCTGTGCGTTCCGAAAATTTAAACGCTTTTTTCTCATATTTCTGACAGAGGGTATCATTTTCAATCCTGAGGTTTCTGACAGTTGTATAACATTTCTTGATGTCAAAATCAGTAAAGGCAGAGACGGGTTTATTACAACTCTGTACCAAAAGCCCACTGATCGCAACAGTTTGTTGCGTGCTGAGAGTTACCATCCCCCCCACCTGATCGATTCATTGCCGATCTCCCAGTTTTTGAGGGTGCTGAGGATCTGCAATACCGATCAGGAGAGGGAATCACAGATTGTCGCCATGCACAACAGGTTTGTTGAGCGTGGATACTCAGAATCCAGTCTTGAGGTTTCCCTCGCAAAGATGAGAGAGAAAGCGCAGGGAGGGGGCCAGACCGCACGGGCTCAGAATTGCATACCGTTCGTGCAAACATATGGGCCTATGTCGCAACAGATTAAAAAAACCACGTTGAAAAACCAGATTATTCTGCTAGCAGACAAAAAACTTGCTCCGGTGGTCAAACAACGACCACTGTTTGCATACAGAAACTGTAAAAACATCCGCAGCACTCTTGTGCAGGCGGATCCCTGGCAGAAATATGAGAAAAAAAGCGTTTACATTTTTGGAACGCACAGGTTGCCTCAAGTGCCATAAGTGTAATATTTCCAATTCTTTGATCACAGGTGGCATGTTTGTGCTTCCACACAGTGGACGAAAATGTGCCATACGGGATTATGTGAACTGCGACAGTGAGTACGTTGTTTACATGCTGAAATGCCCATGCGGCCTGGCTTATGTGGGTAAAACCACTGGCCCTTTCAAGAAACGTTTCCAGAGACACCGCAGCGATATTCGCAAAACATACGCTGCGATGGTGGAAGAAAAAAACGCCTGATGCCACTAAGCCAGTGGCTATGCACTTCCTTGAACATAAACACCAGGCACACAGCCTGAGAGGCATGGTTATTGGATGGGTACAAGCGCCCAGGAGAGGCGGTGACAGCTCTTGTTACAGAGAGAGGCATTTTGGATTTTTATACTCTCATGGGTGGTCTTGGTGTTTTCTTCTGTATGCACTGGTGTCACTTCTGGTCGTCTGGTCTGGTGGTGAGTTAGGATGTCATGATTCGCTACCTTCCTCACATGCTTATCTTATTTTGCATGCCCAGTATGAGGTTCTGTCCTTGGGGACATTGGTGGCTCATCTGAGCACTGGGAGTATAGTGCAGGTCCTTTGATTATGTGAGTTGCCAATCAGAACTTTGTGGTGCTTAAGCAGGAAACAGTAGATTCGGGCGCTTGAGGCAAGTGGACAAAAAGGGTTCCGCCATTCACTCCCATAATAGATATCGTTTAATGGGCGCCCAACAGGAAAAAAGGGCGCCGGAGAAAAATAACGTTTTACAAGCGGCGCCTGGAGACTTTTAATGTTTTATAACTGGTTTTCATCATTACACATTGTTTAATGATTTATAATTTTTTAAACAATATTTTTAAAAGAAAAAGAGTACAATCTTTTTTAAAACATTTTTTTTAAACGAAAAACAGCACAATATTATTTTTCAAACGTTATTAATGCTTATCACAGGGGGGTCTTAGGTTTAGGCACCACCAGGGGGGTCTTAGGTTTAGGCACCACCAGAGGGGTCTTAGGGTTAGGCACCACCTGGGGGGTCTTAGGGTTAGGCACCACCTGTGGGTCTTAGGTTTAGGCACCACCAGAGGGGTCTTAGGGTTAGGCACCACCTGGGGGGTCTTAGGGTTAGGCACCACCTGTGGGTCTTAGGTTTAGGCACCACCAGGGGGGTCTTAGGTTTAGGCACCACCAGGGGGGTCTAGGGGTTAGGGGTAGGTACAGGGAGGGTTCTGTATGAGAGTAGGGTTAGGTATAGCTTTAGTAAAATTCTTATTAATCTTTTATAAAACGTTATTATACATTTCACTTTTTAAACAGGGAAGATTAACGTTTCTACAATTGCTGATTTCATACACATTATTTAATGATTTATAACTTTATAAAACATTATTTTTAAACAAAATATAGCACAATTTTTTTTAAAACGTTATTCATGCTTATCGTTTAAAACCCTGCGCCCTTTTTTCCCGACGCCCTTTTTTAACGTAACGCTTAAGCAAGTGGTATCTATCCACTGCTTATGCAGCTATGGTCGTGTATTTTTATAATATGTGAATCCAGATGGTGAGATTCAATCGATTTTTGCTGGGCTATGAAATCGCGCTGTGGGGTTGGGGACATGTTAAGGGCACTGTGTGCATGGAGGGTTGCGAGGCAGCCAATGTGTTCACTGTGCATCCCCTGCAGCAGCCTATACTGAGCGGGACTATGCGCGCACAGCATTGGCGGTGGGTTGCCAGGATACCACACTGATACGGCGCATCACTGGCAGCAGCTTATGCTGGGCGGGATATGCGCACTAGCGACGCCGTGTAGAACACCACGCCGATATGGCGCATCCCCGGCAGCAGTCTATGCTGGGTGGACATGCGCACTAGCGACTGTGCGTGATGGTCGCATTCCTTGTTGTGGCCATACGGTCGCAGCGTGAATGAGAGTGGGCATTCCACAGGGCGCACGGTGTGACGCGTGATGTGCGCGGTGAAGCCCTAGCACCTTGAGTCTATTACACAGACTCGGTGCACGGGCAAAATGGAGGCGGGATATCCGCCCGTACGGTCGCATCCTGGGTCATTGAGGGTCTTCAGCTGAACGGCAGAGCGGAGCATGGCCCAGCTAACGTGTCAGGTATGACATAAGGGAGTATGACCACTTAAGCAGTAGTGTTGTACAACAACAGTGAGTTTGGTAATCCTTGCAAATGACCAATTGTGCATATTGATTTGTTTATCCATGCAAATGACCAATTATGCCCCGAAACGAATTGTTGGTTATGGAATGGAATTGTGTCACGTTTTTTGAATAAAACCGCAGACTTGGTCTACATATGAGTGTGCGGACCTTCTGCAGAATAAGGCATATTATTCTGGATGGGGTAAGAGAGAGAATCACACCATCCCATGGTTTGCACATGAAACAAATTATAGAAAAGCGGACAGGCTATGCAATTAAGCAATTAAGAGCTCGGATAGGAATTTTGCAAATCTTTGTAGAAGGGGAAAAATATCAACTTAATGAAATTACCATAGAAATAACAAACAAGGCAGATCCTTTGCATTCTTTCTGTAAATATGACTAGTTTTGGTTAGTGGGATTTAAACAATCAGATTAAGAAAATATAGACCAATACAAAATGAACAAAGCAAAGTAAATTCCAAAGAGATTGTATTTCCTGGGACATTTAAGAGAAATTTTATAAACTATAACATAATGAATACAATTGGTTATTTTTACCATATTGTGTTATGGATTATAGTATTTGCCCATTGTAAAACCTTTTCTTGCCCTTTCCTCACCCTGATATACATTCTGAAATGTATAACAGGTGGCAACATCTTTAGTACTGTCAGGTGTATCTCTGCTGAATGTTTGGTAACTGTGTTTCAAAGTCTAGAGAAATTACACCACTGGTCTCCCAGAGTGCACTGGGATAAGAATTCTGCATAATTATTAAGTGCCCCTAGAATGTGCCATCACTTGCAGGGTGGAGTTACATACCAACATACAGAATTATATTGGTATATGAAGTGTTTTTGATGCTGAAACTCAGATAATCGACGCAAATGTGGGTATCCTGAATTTTTACTACAGTCTTATACCCGTATATTCCAGCATATACTCTCCCTCTCCCAAAGTAGATTGGTCAGTTCTCCTTGTCTACCTGTTTATCAGAGCGGTATGGAAGAATACCTTGCGCTGTGCCCATAAAGCACGCCTCTTTCACCTTTCTGGCCTTCCTGCCTCTCCTTCTCTGCCTCTCAGATCTCACACATGTGCGCCTGCGCCACTTCACTACAGTCCTCAGCAGCGAGATCTGAGAGTCGGTAACAGGATAGGGCGTATCACGCGGCATCAATGACACCCGGAGTATAAGACGGCCCCTGACTTAGAAGATTTTCAAGGGTTAAAAAGTAGTCTTATATGGCAGAATATACAGTATATGTCACAAGAGTTCCTCTTTAATATTGTGTTTGATCCATGCATTCAATAACATGGGAGTAGATATAAAACTAGGAGGGGGAGAGCTTGGCTTAAGTTAAAGTGGTTGTCTTGGTTCTCAAAAGAATTGTACCGCGCATACACAGAACAGTTCTGGAGATGGGAGATCGATAAAGGAGGCACACAGACAGGACCGGACATGCAAAGTAGGTGTTTTTGCACCTGCACATATGAATTTATAACTATAACTTTGTGCTGTAATTAGTAATTATGTGATAGCATGGATAGGCTTTGCGGCTCAGCATTGTGATTAGAGTTGAGCTGAAATTTTCGTAATTTCGCATTACTATAATTACGCATGCGAAATTTGCGATTACGATGCGAAATTAGCGTAGCGAAATTGCCATTAAAATCGTAATTGAAAATACCGTAAGCGTAATTTTCAACGCGAAATTTCGCGTTTCGTTCATGCCGTAATTTCGCATTAAACGCTACCGTAATTTCGCGTTAAACCGTAACGCTCCGTATAATATAAAAAAGCCGCCGACTTTAAGGGTTAATAGCAAAGCCCCCTTAAATGCTAAGAGCCTCAAATTTGGAGGATATATTAAGGAGATCAGGAGGAATAAGAGGAAAACATTTTTTTCAAAAAGACCTTATAGTTTTTGAGAAAATCGATGTTAAAGTTTCAAAGTAAAAATGTATACATTTAAAAACCCGCCGACTTTAACGGTTAATAGCAAAGCCTGCTTAAAGTTTAGGAACACCAAATTCCTAGGGTATATTAAGGGGATCAGTGGGAATAAGAGGAAAACAAATTTTTTCAAAAAGACCTTATAGTTTTTGAGAAAATCGATTTTTAAGTTTCAAGGGCAAAAATGTCTTTTAAATGCGGAAAATGTCAGTTTTTTTTGCACAGGTAACAATAGTGTATTATTTTCATAGATTCCCCCAAGTGGGAAGAGTTTTACTTACTTCGTTCTGAGTGTGGGAAATATAAAAAAAAAAACGACGTGGGGTCCCCCCCTCCCAGACCTCTTTAACCCCTTGTCCCCCATGCAGGCTGGGATAGCCAGAATGCGGAGCACCGGCCGCGTGGGGCTCCGCACCCTGACTATACCAGCCCGCATGGTCCATGGATTGGGGGGTCTCGGAAGGGGAGGGGCAGCCAAGCTTTCCCCTCCCCTCCGAGCCCTTGTCCAATCCAAGGACAAGGGGCTCTTCTCCACCTCCGATGGGCGGTGGAGGTGGAGGCCGCGATTTCCTGGGTGGGGGGTTCATGGTGGAATCTGGGAGTCCCCTTTAAAAAGGGGTCCCCCAGATGCCCACCCCCCCTCCCAGGAGAAATGAGTATAGAGGTACTTGTACCCCTTACCCATTTCCTTTAAGAGTTAAAAGTAAATAAACACACAAACACATAGAAAAAGTATTTTAATTGAACAAAAAACATAACCACGAAAAAAGTCCTTTAATATTCTTAATTAACCATTAATACTTACCTGTCCCTTTAAATAAATGATCCCACGCAATATCCTCGGAAATGTTCTATCAGTTACAATGTAACAAAGTTATTACAATGTAACAACTTTGTTACATTGTAACTATGCCGCACCCGACGTCACTCACCGCCGCCGCCACCGCGTCTGTGCTGCAGGACCCGACAGAGCTCTGAGCTATAGCTCAGAGCTCTCGAAAGCATCTTTGTATTTGGGCTCCAAGGAGCCCCATTGGTCCTTAGCAGACCAATGGGGTTCCTTCTGATTTGAAGGAACCCCATTGGTCTGCTAAGGACCAATGGGGCTCCTTGGAGCCCGAATACAAAGATGCTTCTCAGAGCTCTGAGCTATATAGCTCAGAGCTCTGTCGGGTCCGTGCAGGACGCTAAGTCCCCGCCGGCTCCGCTGCCCTCCCCGCCTCTCCCACATGTCACCCACATGTCACCCACATGTCACCCACATGTGGGTGACAGATGTGGGCGGGGTGGACAGCGGGAGCTGCGGGGACTTAGCGTCCTGCACGGACGCGTATGCGGCGGCTGAGCGGCGAGTGGCGTCGGGTGCGGCGTAGTTACAATGTAACAAAGTTGTTACATTGTAATAACTTTGTTACATTGTAACTGATAGAACATTTCCGAGGATATTGCGAGGGATCATTTATTTAAAGGGACAGGTAAGTATTAATGGTTAATTAAGAATATTAAAGGACTTTTTTCGTGGTTATGTTTTTTGTTCAATTAAAATACTTTTTCGAAGTGTCTGTGTGTTTATTTACTTTAACTCTTAAAGGAAATGGGTATGGGGTACAAGTACCTCTATACTCATTTCTCCTGGGAGGGGGGGTGGGCATCTGGGGGACCTCTTTTTAAAGGGGACTCCCAGATTCCACCATGAACCTCCCACCCAGGAAATCGCGGCCTCCACCTCCACCGCCCATCGGAGGTGGAGAAGAGCCCCTTGTCCTTGGATTGGACAAGGGCTCGGAGGGGGAGGGGAAAGCTTGGCTGCCCCTCCCCTTCCGAGACCCCCCAATCCATGGACCATGCGGGCTGGTATAGTCAGGGTGCGGAGCCCCACGCGGCCGGTGCTCCGCATTCTGGCTATCCCAGCCTGCATGGGGGACAAGGGGTTAAAGAGGTCTGGGAGGGGGGACCCCACGTCGTTTTTTTTTTATATTTCCCACACTCAGAACGAAGTAAGTAAAACTCTTCCCACTTGGGGGAATCTATGAAAATAATACACTATTGTTACCTGTGCAAAAAAAACTGACATTTTCCGCATTTAAAAGACATTTTCGCCCTTGAAACTTAAAAATCGATTTTCTCAAAAACTATAAGGTCTTTTTGAAAAAAAAATTTTTCCTCTTATTCCCACTGATCCCCTTAATATACCCTGGGAATTTGGTGTTCCTAAACTTTAAGCAGGCTTTGCTATTAACCGTTAAAGTCGGCGGGTTTTTAAATGTTTACATTTTTCCTTTGAAACTTTAACATCGATTTTCTCAAAAACTATAAGGTCTTTTTGAAAAAAAAAATTTTCCTCTTATTCCTCCTGATCTCCTTAATATATTCTCCAAATTTGATGCTCTTAGCATTTAAGGGGGCTTTGCTATTAACCCTTAAAGTCGGCGGCTTTTTTATATTATACGGAGCGTTACGGTTTAACGCGAAATTACGGTAGCGTTTAATGCGAAATTACGGCATGATACGACTGTAATGCGAAAATTACGCGAAAATTACGCTTACGCGAAATTTCGCGAAATCCTTCTTCATTACGATTATGTACTTACGGCCATAATCGTAATTACACTAATTACGCGAAATTTCGCAAAATCGTAATTAGGTCATTACGCTCATCTCTAATTGTGATAGGACATGATGTTATTACCTGGTGGAGCAGGTGTGTAGTATAGCATCCTTGTATGCCTTTAGATGTCAGTAAGTCTATGTAAGAGAGCATCTTGTTTCACAGCCTAATGTAACATCTTTGGTTTGCTCTTTCTGAAAACATAGTCTTATGTGAATAGTTCCCAGGAAGAGTTTTGGTGAGAAAGTAATATTCCCAGGAATTAACTGAGCCCAAGAAAACTGGCAAAAAACATTGTACAAATATTTCTAATCTGATATTACAGGCTGCCAATGTCAACTGTGAGTGCCAGACATGCCAGAAAACATTCCTGTGCATCCATTCACTGATAAACAATCACATCTACATGGAATGCTCGAATTAGAGACTTTTAACCGTGTAGTTCGTTTTTGTTTTTTTTTTGTTTTGTTTAAAGAGTAACTGTTAGCCCCCAAATTGAAATTTAAAACACTATTGCAATGTTTTATTTATTATATAAGTGAGCCAAAAAGCCAATGTACAAGTTAAAAATCAATCTAATTTTGTTACTATGTAAAGTTTTCCCCCAGCTCCTGACGCAAGCCGCATATCAGATACTGTAGCATGCAGAGCATGCCTATGTCTGGCCGACCCCCCTCTCCCCCCCAGGACCAGGTGCCAATATATTCTCCCCACCGCAGCTGACCGCTCTGACACGGAGAGAGAGCGGCAGCACTTCCAGAGCAGCACCGCAGAGCAGCCAGCGCCGTGCATCTCTCTCACATGTGATTCTCTCACATGTGACTCGGCGGCGGCTGCTCTGCGGTGCTGCTCTGGAAGTGCTGCCGCTCTCTCTCCGTGTCAGAGCGGTCAGCTGCGGTGGGGAGAATATATTGGCACCTGGTCCTGGGGGGGAAGGGGGGTCGGCCAGACATAGGCATGCTCTGCATGCTACAGTATCTGATATGCGGCTTGCGTCCGGAGCTGGGGGAAAAGGTTACATAGTAACAAAATTAGATTGATTTTTAACTTGTACATTGGCTTTTTGGCTCACTTATATAATAAATAAAACATTGCAATAGTGTTTTAAATTTCAATTTGGGGGCTAACAGTTACTCTTTAAGTGAACCCAGGGTGAAAATAAACTGACTATTGTATTTATCCTCCTACTTCTAAAAATTATTTTTTTAGATATCCCATGGTTTTATTTTATATTAAAACATTTACACAGTAAATTGAATGTATTGCTGTCTCTGTTCAGTGGCAGAATATTAAGTGTCCCTAAATGAAAATATATGAACTGTTGACCTTTTCCTATCTACCCCTGCTCAGAAGTTGTATTCTGCCAGGAAAATGTTATGGCTGTAATTTGCTTATCAGTGATGTTTACTATATTTCTGACAAGCTACCGACAAGACAGAAGCTGTCACTTACATGCCTAAAAACTCTTTCAGGCAACAAAATAAAACAAGTATAACAGCCTGGTTATTATTATTAATATGTTTTGCACTGTACATACACATGTTTATCTCATCATGTCACATGTCACCTCCGGTACACTCAAAGTATTAGAAATTTTAAAATAAAGTAGAAAGCACAGGAGGTGAAATTGGAAATAGTAATATAGGAACAACATATCAAAATTCTGAGTGAATCATAAGAAGTGAAGAGCTGAAAAGTTACATTAAATTGGATTCACCGTTAAACTAACCAATTTCACGTCAGACTTAATTTGCTAAAACAGTTCATGTCTACAAGGCTCATTATGATCACAATGCTGTAGCTATGCCAGTAATGCAGTCGTTAGAGTAAATTCAGAGAAAATTAAGAGGAAACTGGCATTGCTTTACATGAGATCAGCAATGAAATCACAGTTTTCACTAAGGTTTTCTTAGTGAGAGGAATATGGAAGCTGTCATTTTTATTCACTTTAACCTGTAGCCGACCACGTCACGCCTGGTGCTCTGTTTTGGAGGAGATCGTGCGCAGGCTGCACGCATCTCCTGCTCGGGGGGCGGAGCTCCGCCCCGCCTTCATTCTCCGAGCGGCAATCACCGCTCGGGAGACTGTTAGACGGGGAAATCGCTGTCTATGTACTGGTACCTGGACTGGTATGTCCTCTCCAGAGGCACAGGCTGAAGCCTAGGCAGGGGGAGGGAGGGAGGGGGCAGTGCAAGAAAGTAAAAAACATTTTTTTATTAAAAAAAAACAAATAAACATGAATAAACAAATAAACAAACATGTGGGGGGCGATCAGACCCCACCAACAGAGAGTTCTGTTGGTGGGGAGAAAAGGGGGGGAATCACTTGTGTGCTGTGTCGTGTGCCCTGCAGCTGGGCCTTAAAGCTGCAGTGGCCAATTCAATTAAAAATGCCCTGGTCTTTAGGGGGGGTTTAACACTGCGGTCCTGAAGTGGTTAAAAAAAATACTGTATGCCTTGCAAGCAGGAAGATCCTTTGCTCCTAACATTTTCTAAATCACCAGTTTAGAACTAGTATGCAGTCTAGGAGCTCTAACGCAAGTCTAATTTACTGGCTGCATGCTTGTTGCAGGTGTGTGTGAGACTTAAATTACTGAAGCTAAATGATCTGAATGAGAACCAGGCAGCTGATATCTTAGATGGCAGCCTCCATATTATTCTCACTGCATCATCGCTTCAGGGTCCTTTGACACTAGGGTGGTACGGTGCGGTAAATTTACCTTACTCCATGGAAGCCTAATGAAAGTCTGTGGTGTAGTTTACACTCACCATGTTGCAGTACGCTGAGCTGGAAGTGCCCTATCTAATGCATGTCCATACTTACGTTACCGTGTGGCTCCTGCGGCAATCTGCCTTGGTCCAGAAATTATGGAAGTCTGTGGTTTCCGTGCATGTCATCGATTGCCCAACAGGAAGTGAGTGACACTTCCTGTTTGGCCGGATGCCAGGTGGGGATTACCGCGTACTAATCCCTGAAGTCCTGTTTTTGGCGGTGGGGTGGCCGCACCGCCAATCTGCAATGTGAAGCCGGCCTCAAGGACTCCTGCATCCTGATCTCTGAATCTGATTAAAGCCAAAGGCAAATCTGTTTACAGTATTCACCTAAGAGATCAGATTGAATCACGTTTAGCAAGTAGATAATAGCCTCCTCCCTCATTTTAAGCAGCTGGTGGCCGGGATTGCTAAAGGTAACCGTCTTTAATGGGAAGTAAAGCTGAGCAAGCTCAATTTAGCAAAAAGTGAAATTAACCAAGCCGTCAGCCCTCACTGAAGCGCTCCACACCACTCTCCATCTTTCCCATGCTTCTATCTTCACAGCAGAATTTGCAGTTTAGTAAGGGAAGTATGGGGAAGGTGGAGAGTGTAGTGAAGGTCATCAGTGAGAGGGGGCAGCCAAGGTGAGTTAACCCCTAGTGAAAGGCCCATACACCCATGCACCCATCAATGCAGTTTTGCTTTTCACAAAAATGATCTTGCCGATCCCTAATGGAAGGTATTTGTACTTGCTGTCAAAATCAAATTCCTATGTAGCCCCATAGACTTTATCACCTAAAGGACTCGCATACCAAGTCATTTTTTAGGTTTGTAAGTCAGACATTGTGAAGCAGTTTGGTTGAGTTGTAAATGCTGCAGGCTCAGCATATTTGTGTTTGAGTCTTGTTTGATTTGTGCATGCTTTGTGTTCTGTTTTTCTCAATGTATGGATGATTCAGTACTGTAATCTTTTCTTCTGAGTTTTCTCACAGGAGCTGTTTCATTTTGTATGAATAAAATGTCTTTTTGGACATGAGCAATCAAAAAATGTACTTCACATTTTATAAAGTAGTTGAGAAAAGTAAAATAAGACTAAAGATAATATCATATAATTTAAGTTTACACTTTCTAGCTGCTGAAAAGGTATTTTGCAGATAAGATTAAACTTTCGGGGAGAAAACTCATGAGAAAAGTCAAATGAATCAGGGAGCAAAAAGCTGTTAAGATGCCTATATACCTTTGACTGATTCGTTGGGCTGCATGGAATGTGAATCTGCTGTATAGCTAACAACACGCTCTGTTGCTATGCAAGGTGGGCCGAGGGAGGACAGAGCGGTGCATGCGTGACATCATGAAGCAGATGGGGTAGCAGCATACACAATGAGGGATTTGCCGATTGGATCACTTGCGGGGCGACGGTCGGGGGCTATCGTACACACGCCTGACTATCAGCTGTTTCAGTTGTTATTAGCCGCCTCAGACAATTTTAGTCACTTTACAATACTAATTAAGTATGTATTAAAAAGAAAAAGAAATTAGGTGACTATCCAAAAATTCACTAAATGCTGTTTAAATGCAAATTAATTTGAAATAGCCATGTACACAAGTCTTTACAATTATTTCAAATGGATGGTTTAAATAGGTGCTGCCCACCAACTTCATAGTCATTGCCAAAGAATAAACTGAGCTGAATGGCTGCTTACTGGCAGAGCAGTTGGCCAGAAGTGGCATGGCTTGCTCACAGAACAGTTGGATAGCAGGTGTACAGATTGCCATTTGTTGGTTTGTTGTTAGCTTCAGTGAAAATTAGCTTCAGTGAAAATTATGTTCTTAATAGTCACCAGCTCTTGCGATCCTCTCATTTTAATGTCTGGCTTCACTGTCCAGTAGAGACAGTGATTTGGTGTCATCAGCTTACAAAGATGCACCCCTTCCAGAGAACTAGTGACTAGTGTTTGCAGGGTCGGGGCTGTTAGTATGCATTACGGGCAACATACTTATGCTTCAATCCCCAGAGTTCTCCCCAAAAATTTCTTCCAGTTGGGTAGCATGAAAAAATAGCCAGATGGTATGTGAGGATTCAATGCAGGGCCGACGCAACTCTGCTTACAGCATAGGAGGAGGATGAGGAGTCGAGCTGATGACTGCCATAATGGCCAACCTCATTGTGCATGCTGCTGCCCCGCCTGCTGCATGACATAGCTATGTCCTCCCTCCGCTCCCAAAATTAGCAGAGTGGTGCACCCACCTAAAAAACCCTGGTGAGAACACTGATCCCTTCCTAGGTTAACTAGTAAAGGGGTTGATTCACCTAAGCTGTCAATAGCTGTAAGAACTATCCACACTCATTGAAGAGTGAGTTGAATCTAAATGAACCCAAAATAAACCAAACATTATATCAACCATTATATTATGTGTGATAATCAATACAGTTGGTGATGTTACAGGAACTGCAATCCTAGTTTCCTATGCACCCATTAAAGTGTTGTGTTCAGTGGTAGTAATTAGCATATCTTTCCAACTTAATGCTGGAAACATAGTATCAGGAAGCCTGGACAAGAACAAACATGGGACCTAAAAGTAAGAAAAACAAAAACAAAAGTTTGCTTTCCTAAAACAGAAAGAATTTGCGATAATTCAGGTTAGAGTGAGCTCGAGATGTCTCCCAGGCACCACTGCTGAATATATGCAAATTAACCATTGTAAAAGTAAGAAAAACACTGCGTGATTATGTTGGATTTGTTTCAAATAACACAAGTGCCCAGACAAGTGCCCAGAAGCATGAGAGCACTGTGCGCTGGCTGCGTCTGTTTTGTTTTGCTCAGTAACCATAGTGATGTGGGTACCTTCCCACCTTATGGCTGATCCAATGGTAATGCGGAATTAACCTTCCGCATTCAAGACCTCCGTACGGTGTCCCCGTGGCTTGCGTAACCAGTTTCAGCACGGAGGATGTGACGCGACCGGAAGAGGCGGAGCCTGGTACCCCGTCTTAATCCCGGAAGCGCACATCCACCATTGTTAGTGGTACGCAGCGTGACCAAGCGTCAGGAGACGCGAAACGGCCGTCGCCAAGCCACCCTAATGCCCACCACCCACCTCCAATGAGTTGACCCACCATTTCCAGGATACGTAAGATACACTTTGCACTTTGTCATATACAGTTATTGTACTGTGGAGCACGAAGATATACCTCAATGTCAATATGTCACAGTGTTGGAAATAAACCATAGGACGGAAGGTGCATGCCTCTTTGCTCTTTTGCTGAAAATTGTATGAACTTTCTTCCTGCTTGTTTATGCGGAGCACACGTCCAGTTACATAGAGGTAGGGAGTGCAAGTAGTTGGTCCACCTATATTAGCCTAGCAACAACCATCAAGGACAGCCTGCGCAGTTATGAGATGTGCCACACATTTTTTCTTCACCTTGATTAAACACATATAGATTTTAGATGCAGCGCTGTATGGGGAGGTCTTCTCCCATTGGCGGCGGCTGCGGGCACTCCCTCTGTTTACATCACACAGCGCTGGTGACGTACTTCGCCGCCGGCGTCTGTGGTTGCTGGGGAGACACAGTGGGCGGGACTTTGTCCCGCTCCACGCGTCATGCGAATTAGTTCCCCATCAGGTCCGCCGTGGCGGCGGCCTGCTGGGAGTGGCTACCGAGATGACCCAGCACCAGGGGGTGTGCTGGCGGCCGTGGCCGTTGGTGAGGTAGGAGACGGGGCGAGATGGAGGTTTGAATCCTCCAATAGCAGTTTTAGCCTGTAAGTTTCCTGTCAGGTCCGCATGAGGTGGGACCTTAGAGATGGGTCAGATGATTACATAGTGCTATAAGATTGGCTATTGACTGCTTTAGCTGGTGTATAAATAGAGATGTAAGTTCATTATGTGTTTGTACACTGACAGCATAGCTTGATAAAGGGGCGGCTGCCCTGAAACGTTGCCTTGATTGCTGTAATGCACTTCTGAGAAAATAAAAGAGCATATATTTATGGATGGTGCCGGTTATCGTGGTTTCTACTATTGAATGACCTGGAGTGCAGCTGGGTACACCGTGGCACATCCAACCACCCGTTATTGAGGAGTGCTCCACTACCTACAAATACAAGAACTAGAGATGGCCCAAACAGTGGCAGGTACTTCCCAGAGAACTTGGGCTGTTTGGCGATCACGTTAAACGCAAAATTGAAAAAAAAAATCATTTTACATTAAAGTCAATGCTGGTGGTTAATAGCAAAGCCCACTTACGTGCTAGAAATACCAAATTTGCAGGGTATGTGGACTTGGAGGAGGACAGTGGGAACAAGAGCAAACAAAATTTCAAAAATACCTTTTAGTTTCTGAGAAAATTGATGTTAAAATTAGAGGAAAAAAGTTGCGATTTAAATGCAGTACAATGACAGATAATGTATCAACGTGTATATAAATGTATTTATTTATTTTTGTAATATGTTCTGAGTGTGGGAAATAAAAAAAATGATGTGGGGTTCCCTCTCATGAGCCTCTTTAACCCCTTGTGTCCTATGC
The DNA here is from genome assembly GCF_040937935.1 of Hyperolius riggenbachi. Classification (NCBI taxonomy): domain Eukaryota; kingdom Metazoa; phylum Chordata; class Amphibia; order Anura; family Hyperoliidae; genus Hyperolius; species Hyperolius riggenbachi. Next base: position 139,896,091 of record NC_090652.1, on the reverse strand, counting down.
AGGCTGAAATAGCCAGAATTCGGAGCCCCGGCCGCGTGGGGCTTCGCACCCTGAGCTATACCAGCCCGCATGATCTATGTTATGGGGGGCTCTGGGGAGAGGGGCGGCCAAGCCTTCCCCTCTCCCCCAGAGAGCTTTTCCATTCCATGGACAAGGGGCGCTTCCCACCTCTGGTGCCCCAGGAGGAGGTGGGGGCGATGACGCCCTGGGGGGGTTTCATGGTGGCATCTGGGAGTATAGGTACCAATTTCCACAAAGGGTTAAATGACATAAAAACACAACAAAAGTCCTTTATTTTTCTTAATTAACCATAAATACTTACCTGTACCTTTAAAAAATTTTCCCACGCCAATATCCTCAGCAAATGGTCCTACCCCAATATCCTCTAATCTTGTGAGCTTTGCTACATTGATTGAAGATATCTGCCCACTCGATTTCACACACCACCGCTCCCCACGCAGCTCTAGATATACTCTGTATAGCTAGAGCTGAAGCATCTTTCAATTTTGGCTCAGAGGCTCCCCATTCTTCTGTTAACAGACCAAAAGGGATCAGGAGGTGGGGAAGAGCCCCTTTTCATGGATTGGACAAGGGCTCTGGGGGAAAGGGGAAGGCTTGGCCGCCCCTCTTCCCCAGAGCCCCCATACCATGGAACATGCGGGCTATTCCACATACCCTGCAAATATTGTGTTTCTAGCATGTAAGGGAGTGTCGCTATTAAATGCTAAAATTTGGCGGCCATTTGCCTGCCATTTAAGTCGATGGAGCCCGCTGCGAACAGCCGGTTGGCAAATATTTTCGGTAAAATTTGATGTTCGCTACATCACTATTTGGAACAGAATGCAGTTTTTCAAAATAAAAAAATGATTAAAAAAACATATCCCTTTCTGTAAACAGGCAAGAATGCAGCTAATAAGAGTTAATAAAATTGAAAAAAAAAATGCCAGTTTACATTTGCTTAGATTGAATTATAAATCAATGACGGGTTAAGCGCTCAGAGTTCAGTCCCTCCTGTGGATAAAAGTTCATATACTTTCAAAGGCTGCACTCCATGACAGTAGATACAAAAAGCTGTGATGGTCAAGCCTAGAATGCCCGCCCCAATGCATAAAGACTCACCGGATTGGGCGGCCAGGACGGGCCCGACTTCGCTTTAGGGGTATGGGCCATCCCTCAGCCTCTCCGGCAACCTCTGCTCCTGGACACTCTCTGCTCCGTCTCCACTGTTCTAGGATTGCACCTCCAAAAATAAAAGACGCTTCACATAGCATAAAAGTGCTAATAGTGGTCTTCCACGTTTATTGTAAAAGGTTAAAAACAATAGGCTGAAGTACAGTTGACAGCGTACGGCTGCGTGAGGCTGGGAAATAATAGTCTGTATGCACTAGATGTACAAGCCTCACTGCCGCAATTTCAAACAGGATCTGCCCGCCGACCGGTGAGTCTTTCTGCATTGGGGCGGGCATTCTATGCCCAACCATCACAGCTTTTTGTATCTACTGTCATGGAGTGCAGCCTTTGAAAGTATATGAACTTTTATCCACAGGAGGGACTGAACTCTGAGCGCTTAAAGGGACTCCGAGCAGTGCAGAAACTATGGAAAGATGCATATCATTTTAAAGCTCTCTTTCTCCTCTTTCCAATAATATATAAACCGCCGCCTTACGCCTTTTAGTTTTCGCTATTTTCGCGATTGAAAAATAGCAGCGGCCGCGATTTCAATCGCGAAAATAGAGAAAACTCAAAGGTGTAGGGTGACGATTTAGGTGTCGCCAGAAAGAGGAGAAAGAGAGCTTTAAAATGATATCCATCTTTCCATAGTTACTTGTATTACACAGGACGACACTTTCCCCAGTGTCAGCAGCTCCATTCAGCAGAATGGAGCTGCTGACTTTAGGAAAAAGTCGCCCTGTGTAATACAATGTAACTATGGAAAGATGGATATCATTTTAAAGCTCTCTTTCTCCTCTTTCTGGCGACACCTAAATCGTCGCTCTACGCCTTTTAGATTTCTCTATTTTCGTGATTGAAATTGCGGCCGCTGCAATTTCAATCACGAAAATAGCGAAAACTAAAAGGCGTAGGGCGGTGGTTTATATATCATTGGAAAGAGGAGAAAGAGAGCTTTAAAATGATATGCATCTTTTCATAGTTTCTGCACTGCTCGGAGTCCCTTTAACCCGTGATTGATTTATAATTCAATCTAAGCAAATGTAAACTGGCATGATTTTTTTTTTATTTCAATTTTATTAACTGCATTCTTGCTTGTTTACAGAAAGGAATATGTTTTTTGAAACATTTTTTATTTTGAAAAACTGCATTCTGTTCCAAATAATGATGTAGCGAACATCAAATTTTACCGAATATATTTGCCAACCGGCTGTTCGCAGCGGGCTCCACAGACTTAAACGGCAGGCAAATGGCTGCCAAATTTTAGCATTTAATAACTTACATGCTAGAAACACAATATTTGCAGGGTATGTGAAGTAGTCCGCATGTTCCATGGTATGGGGGCTCCGGGGAAGAGGGTCGGCCAAGCCTTCCCCTTTCCCCAGAGCCCTTGTCCAATCCATGGAAAAGGGGCTCTTCCCCACCTCCTGATCCCTTTTGGTCTGTTAACAGAAGAATGGGGAGCCTCTGAGCCAAAATGTAAGGATGCTTCAGCTCTAGCTATACAGAGTACCATCACAGCTTGTTGTATCCACTGTCATGGAGTGCAGCCTTTGAAAGTATTTGAATTTATCCACAGGAGGGACTGAACTCTGAGCGCTTAACCCGTGATTGATTTATTGTTTAAAAGCTAGACACAAGTAGAAAGGGAGCGCTCCACCTGGACTGTTTTTTTTGTTTGGTCTCTAACATTGTAATTTATTTTGGAGCTAATTTATTGGTCTGTGAGCGCTTGTGTACATTTGTTTTATTTCCTTAGATTGAATTGTCAGCAAAACGTATTCATTCCTTTGTCTTCAACCAGTCTTTATTTACCTTGGCATGTATAAGTTCAAACCCTAATGTTTTCCTGACTACTTTTGTGTCCTTGTCCATTCTGAGTAAAAAGATCTGTGTTTTGCTTTCAAGGTGAAAATCTCTTCATCTCTGAAGATGGGAATGGAAACTGCAGACTGCAAAGCCAGCATATCACATCCTTTCAACCTTGTGTTACGAGATATGGAACTTCAGTCTTCATCAGCATGGAAGGACAGCCAATACATTCAGCAGGTAAACAATGCTCTTTAAAAGAAAACTACTTCCGTTTCTGTAGTGAAACAAAAGGCCTTGCATTGAAAAGACATGCAAGTATATATATTAATGTTTTTAATGTTCTGTTAAAAATCGAAGGTTCAGTATCTATTCATCATGACTATATACAATATAGTTTTTATATACTAGTGCAGCAAGTTTGAAACAAAAACTATACATTAAAATGACTGATTTAATGTAGCTGTAAACCTCTTCTGTGAACAGAATGTTTATGATATGTTTTGTTGTTATCTGTGGTGGAAGACCATAGAGAACTATGTCGGGTGCCTGAAGCACAACTACCTCTAATCCAGAAGGTTATCCTGGTACCTGAAGCCCAACTACCTCTGTAATTCAGAAGGTTATACTGGTACCTGAATCCCAACTACCTCTGTAACCAAGAAGGTTATACTGGTACCCAAAACCCAACTACCTCTGTAACCAAGAAGGTTATACTGGTACCCAAAACCCAACTACCTCTGTAATCCAGAAGGTTATGCTGGTACCTGAAGCCCAACTACCTCTAATCCAGAAGGTTATACTGGTACCTAAAACCCAACTACCTCTTATCCAGGATATACAGATAACTGAAACCCAACTACCTCTAATCCAGAAGGTTATACAGATACCTGAAACTCAACTGCCTCTGTAATCCAGACGGTTATACAGGTACTTTTTTTTTGAAAATTCTTTTTATTAATTTTCAAAGTTAAACAGATAGTTACAAACACAACAATCCCTGACCTCCAGCACACGCAGGTGAGGAGAAAGGGAAGTAGAACAACACAAGAAAAGATAAACAAGAATTCTACATGTCACATATAATTGCAGTAAAGATTATGCCGTTGGGAAGCAGGAGAGATAAATGGAGATCCGGTACCTGATCACTTATAACATTTATGCATTATCAGGAGCTAAGAAACAGTTCAAACTATAGTGTAAGCGTCAGAGCAAAAAACTGGTGATTGTATGTTCTCAATAGAGTTGGGCCGAACCTCCGATTTTAGGTTCGCGAACCGGGTTTGCGAACTTTCGCGTAACGTTCGGTTCGCGTTAAAGTTCGCGAACCGCAATAGACTTCAATGGGGATGCGAACTTTGAAAAAAAAAAATTATGCTGGCCACAAAAGTGATGGAAAAGATGTTTCAAGGGGTCTAACACCTGGAGGGGGGCATGGCGGAGTGGGATACACGCCAAAAGTCCCCGGGAAAAATCTGGATTTGATGCAAAGCAGCGTTTTAAGGGCAGAAATCACATTGAATGCTAAATGACAGGCCTAAAGTGCTTTACAACATCTTGCATGTGTATACATCAATCAGGTAGTGTAATTAAGGTACTGCTTCACACTGACACACCAAACTCACCGTGTAACGCACCGCAAACAGCTGTTTGTGTAGTGACGGCCGTGCTGGACTGGTGCGCACCATGGCGAGAGTGCAGGTTTTGGTGGCTTTACAGCCCATATGGTCGCCTGGCTGATGTAGCTGAATGACAGAACAGTGACTGTCCAGCTGATCAAATTTGGTCTGACCACAATGAAGCAACGACCTTATTATCTTTTGTGTGCCCCCCGAGACACTCATCTAGGCGACGGTCATTGCTTCATTGTGATACGCAAGCCCCTTCACCACGGCAACGTAATGATCACGAAGGGGAATGGGCGCATGTACATGCCTTTTCTTTTGTTGTTGCAGCTGCCCGCAGTGCAGCCAGAAAAATTAGGCAGTCATGTACACGCACCAGAAAAATTATTACAGCGGCCGCTGCTAGCAGCGGCCTAAAAAATTCAGCAATCCGCCTGGAGTCCCGGACCCTGTTGGTGGTGGCGGAGAAGGTAGTCAAGCGGCCTGCAGGCAGACATGCTGTGTGGAGGGACTGGGAGCGACTTAGTCTTCTTGGGGCAGGCCAGGCAGCCAGTCACACGGCGTGCAGGCAGAGATGCTGTGTGTGCGGGGACTGACTTATTCTTGGGGCGAGCAGCAGCCCTCCGGGATCCATGCCTCATTCATTTTGATAAAGGTGAGGTACTTAACACTTTTGTGACTTAGGCGACTTCTCTTCTCAGTGACAATGCCTCCAGCTGCGCTGAAGGTCCTTTCTGACAGGACGCTTGCGGCAGGGCAGGAGAGAAGTTGGATGGCAAATTGGGACAGCTCTGGCCACAGGTCAAGCCTGCGCACCCAGTAGTTCAAGGGTTCCTCATCGCTGTTCACAGCAGTGTCTACATCCACACTTAAGGCCAGGTAGTCGGCTACCTGCCGTTCCAGGCGTTGGTGGAGGGTGGATCCGGAAGGGCTACGGCGAGGCGTTGGACTAAAGAACGTCCGCATGTCCGACATCACCATGAGATCGCTGGAGCGTCCTGTCTTTGACTGCGTGGACACGGGAGGAGGATTAGTGGCAGTGGTACCTTGCTGGCGTTGTGCTGTCACATCATCCTTAAAGGCATTGTAAAGCATAGTTGACAGCTGGTTCTGCATGTGCTGCATCCTTTCCACCTTCAGGTGAGTTGGTAACAGTTCCGCCACTTTGTGCCTGTACCGAGGGTCTAGTAGTGTTGCCACCCAGTACAGCTCATTCCCCTTGAGGTTTTTTATACGGGGGTCCCTCAACAGGCAGGACAGCATAAAAGACGACATCTGCACAAAGTCGGATCCAGTACCCTCCATCTCCTCTTGCTCTTCCTCAGTGACGTCACGTAAGTCAACCTCCTCCCCCCAGCCGCGAACAATACCACGGGAAGGTTGAGCAGCACAAGCCCCCGGCGACGCCTGCTGCGGGTGTTCTCCTGCCGCCGTCCCCTCCTCCTCCTCCTCCCCCAAAGAAACATCTTGCTCATCATCCTCTGAGTCTGACTCATCTTCTGCACACGACTTCTCTTCTTCCTCCTCCTCCCCCCTCTGTGCTGCCGCAGGTGTTGAGGAAACAGCTGGGTCTGATGAAAATTGGTCCCATGCCTGTTCCTGCCGTAACGGTTCCTGGTCACGCTCATTCGCAGCTTCATCCGCCACTCTACGCACAGCACGCTCCAAGAAGTAAGCGTAGGGAATTAAGTCGCTGATGGTGCCCTCACTGCGGCTCACCAGGTTGGTCACCTCCTCAAACGGCCGCATGAGCCTGCATGCATTTTCCATCAGTGTCCAGTTGTCGGGCCAGAACATCCCCATCTTCCCAGACTGTTTCATTCTACTGTAGTTGTAGAGGTAGTGGGTGACGGCTTTCTTCTGTTCTAGCAGGCGGGAGAACATGAGCAGGGTCGAATTCCAGCGAGTCGGGCTATCGCAAATGAGGCGTCTCACCGGCATGTTGTTTTTCCGCTGAATTTCCGCAAAGCGTGCCATGGCTGTGTAAGACCGCCTCAAATGCCCACAGACCTTCCTGGCCTGCTTCAGGACATCCGCTAAGCCAGGGTACTTTGCCACAAATCTTTGAACAACTAGATTCATGACATGTGCCATGCAGGGTATGTCTGTCAGCTTCCCCATATGCAAAGCGGCAAGCAGATTGCTGCAGTTGTCGCACACCACGTTGCCTATCTCCAGGTGGTGCAGGGTCAGCCACTCATCCACCTGTTTCTTAAGAGTAGCCAGGAGAGCTGCTCCAGTGTGACTCTCCGCTTTGAGACAAGACATGTCTAAGATGGCGTGACACCGTCGTACCTGGCATGCAGCATAGGCCCTGCGGAGCTGGGGCTGTGTAGCTGGAGAGAACTTGCACTCAGCCAAGGAGGAGGAGGACAGCGAAGAGCATATAGCAGGAGGAGAGGAGGTGGCAGGAGGCCTGCCTGCAAGCCGTGGAGGTGTCACAATTTGGTCCGCTGCGCCCTGCTTGCCATCGTTCACCACCAGGTTGACCCAATGGGCTGTGTACGTAATGTAGCGGCCCTGCCCGTGCTTGGCAGACCAGGCATCCCTGGTCAGGTGTACCCTTGACCCAACGCTCTTCGCAAGAGATGACACCACTTGCCTCTCAACTTCACGGTGCAGTTGGGGTATGGCCTTTCTCGAAAAATAAGTGCGGTCTGGCATCTTCCACTGCGGTGTTCCGATGGCCACAAATTTACGGAAGGCCTCAGAGTCCACCAGCCGGTATGGTAACAGCTGGCGAGCTAACAGTTCCGCCATGCCAGCTGTCAGACGCCGGGCAAGGGGGTGACTGGCCGAAATTGGCTTCTTCCGCTCAAACATTTCCTTCACGGACACCTGACTGCTGCTGTGGGCAGAGGAGCAGGAACCGCTCAAGGGCAGAGGCGGAGTGGAGGAGGGTGCCTGTGAAGGTGGAAGGGAGAAAGCGGCAGAAGCAGATGATGCACCTGAAGGAGGAAGAGGAGAAGGAGGGTGACTTTTCTTTTGTGTGCTGCTGCTGCTTTTGCTCAGGTGGCCATCCCATTGCTGTTTGTGCCTTTTCTCCAGGTGCCTTCGTAAGGCACTTGTCCCTACGTGAGTGTTGGCCTTTCCACGGCTCAATTTTTGTTGGCAGAGCGAACAGATGGCTTTGGTCCGATCTGAGGCACACACATTAAAAAATTTCCACACCGCTGAGCCACCCTGGGATGTGGGCACTATGGGGACCTCAGCAGCTGATGCTGAAGGGCAAGTTGGCTGGCTGTACATAGGTGGCGATACATGGTGCCGGACACTGCCAGCAGCTGTTTCTGACGAAGAGCTGCCCCAGCTTCTTTCAGCAACTTCTCTCCTCCTACTACTCTCTGACTCCCCCTCTGAACTGTCCCCCTCTTCATCTCCTCTATTGGGAACATACAGAGGATCCCTATCATCGTCATCATCGTAATCATCCTGCCCAGCTTCGCTTGCCTCAGACAAATCCAAACATGCACCATCAGTAGGTCCTTCATCCTCCTTACACGTTACATCCATAGTGTTGCCGCGTAACTCAGACATATGAGCTGGTGAAAATTCATCTGGCTGTAACAACAATGGCTGTGCATCAGTGATTTCAACACTAAATAATTCTTGCGAAGTGTCAAATGCAGCGGAAGTGGTGCTAGTAGTAGCGCTGGTGGCTGAGCAAGATGAGGGGTTCTGTGTCGCTAAATACTCAACCACGTCCTGACAATCTTGGGAGGTGATGGGACATGCCTTCTTCCGAGCACTGTACTGTGGGCCAGGTCCACACGAAATTACATTTACACGACCTCGCGCAGACCTGCCGGGTGGCCTTCCTCTGGCTCTGGCACTACCTTTTCCTCTACCTGTTTTGTCCATATCGGGTATGCACGGAGTGGTATATCACACTGCGTGCACTCACGTAGGTAGGTGGGTTCACTTAACTGCACAGGTATGCGCACTGATGCGGTGGGTTCACTGAACAGAACAGGTATAAAGTGGCGGGTTCACAGAACAGGTATGCAGTGGCAGGTTCACTGAACAGAACAGGTATGCAGTGGCGGGTTCACTGAACAGTACAGGTATACAGTGGCGGGTTCACAGAACAGGTATGCAGTGGCAGGTCCACTGAACAGAACAGGTATGCAGTGGCGGGTTCACTGAACACAACAGGTATGCAGTGGCGGGTTCACTGAACAGTACAGGTATGCAGTGGCGGGTTCACTGAACAGTACAGGTATACAGTGGTGGGTTCACTGAACAGAACAGGTATGCAGTGACGGGTTCACTGAACAGAACAGGTATGCAGTGACGGGTTCACTGAACAGAACAGGTATGCAGTGGCGGGTTCACTGAACAGTACAGGTATACAGTGGCGGGTTCACTGAACACAACAGGTATGCAGTGGCGGGTTCACTGAACAGAACAGGTATGCAGTGGCGGGTTCACAGAACAGGTATGCAGTGGCATTTTCACTGAACACAACAGGTATGCAGTGGTGGGTTCACTGAACAGGTATACAGTGGCGGGTCCACTGAACAGAACAGGTATGCAGTGGCAGGTTCACTGAACACAACAGGTATGCAGTGGTGGGTTCACAGAACAGGTATGCAGTGGTGGGTTCACAGAACAGGTATGCAGTGGCAGGTTCACTGAACAGGTATGCAGTGGTGGGTTCACTGAACAGGTATGCAGTGGTGGGTTCACTGAACAGGTATGCAGTGGTGGGTTCACAGTACAGGTATGCAGTGGTGGGTTCACAGAACAGGTATGCAGTGTTGGGTTCACTGAACAGGTATGCAGTGGTGGGTTCACAGTACAGGTATGCAGTGGTGGGTTCACTGAACAGGTATGCAGTGGTGGGTTCACAGAACAGGTATGCAGTGGTGGGTTCACTGAACAGGTATGCAGTGGTGGGTTCACTGAACAGGTATGCAGTGTTGGGTTCACTGAACAGGTATGCAGTGGTGGGTTCACAGCACAGGTATGCAGTGGTGGGTTCACAGAACAGGTATGCAGCCAGGAACAAGCTAAGTCTAACTAATCTTTCCCTATGAGAGACAGTCTGCAGCAGCTCGCCCTACTCTCACTAATGCAGGCACACGAGTGACCGTAATGGCCGCCGCTGCCTGCCTTATATAAGGGGGGTGGGGCTCCAGGGGCTAGTGTAGCCTAATTGGCTACACTGGGCCTGCTGACTGTGATGTAGAGGGTCAAAGTTGACCCTCCATGTGCATTATGGGGCGAACCGAACTTCCACAAAGGTTCGCCTGCGGGATGCGAACGCGAACCACGGAAGTTCGCATGGAACCGTTCGAAGGCGAACCGTTCGGCCCAACTCTACACGGAAGTTCGCATGGAACCGTTCGCAGGCGAACCGTTCGGCCCAACTCTACTGGTGAGGCAGCCACTAGAGCGCACTCAGTAAGCAAGAGCAGTGTAAAGCCTCATCTACACGGGTAGATGAGGCTGCGATCTGGCAGCTCGATTAGCCGCCGGATCGCCTCTTCCGCATCCCCGCACGTACCCGCCGCGTCCCCGCTCGCCGCGCGTGCGCCGGATTCGATTCCCCGCTTGTCCCCGCCGGCGCCGCATCAGCGGCTCGATTGATAAGCCACATTGCCACCTCATCTACGCGTATAGATGAGGCTTTAGGGAGACTTGCCCAAAGAACTCCTTACTGAATAAGTGCTGGCTTACTGAACAGGCAGAGCCGAGATTCAAACCCAGGTCTCCTGTGTCAGAGGCAGAGCCCTTAACCATTATACTATCCAGCCAGTGGATCTTTGCATTCATAGGTCATAACTTATCTATAACCTATTAGTACCAATTTTCTATAATAACATTATTGATTGAAACAGTGCTTTATACCATTGAATTCAGTTATTTTTCTACACCTCTGTAATCCAGAATGTTATACTAGTACCTGAAACCCAACTAACTCTGTAATACAGGTACGTAAAACCCAACTAATTATGTAATCCAGAAGGTTATACAGGTACCTAAAACCCAACTAACTCTGTAATCCAGAAGGTTATACAGGTATCTAAAACCCAACTAACTCTGTAATACAGGATGTTATACATGTGCCTGATACCCAACTACCTCTGTAATCCAGAAGGTTATACAGGTACCTAAAACCAAACTAGCTCTGTAAAACAGGATGTTATACATGTGCCTGATACCCAACTACCTCTGTAATCCAGAAGGTTATACAGGTACCTAAAACCCAACTAACTCTGTAATACAGGATGTTATACATGTGCCTGATACCCAACTACCTCTGTAATCCAGAAGGTTATACAGGTACCTAAAACCAAACTAACTCTGTAAAACAGGATGTTATACATGTGCCTGATACCCAACTACCTCTGTAATCCAGAAGCTTATACAGGTACCTAAAACCCAACTAACTCTGTAATACAGGATGTTATACATGTGCCTGATACCCAACTACCTCTGTAATCCAGAAGGTTATACTGGTACCTAAAACCCAACTATCCAGGATAACAAAAGTTTACTTTCTTTAAACAGAAAGAATTTGTGATAATTTAGGTTGGAGTGAGCTCTGAGATGTCTCCCAGTGCATCACTGCTGAATATATGCAAATTAATCATTGTTGCCCTTAGAAGCTAAACACACCTCCATATCCGCTGGAATGTAATGTGTCAACTTGTTACAGAGCAATAATAATCCAGTGTGCATACAGACTGTTTCATATTGATTGATCCTCATCAGTGCATGGCATGGATTAATTTGGCTCCATGGAGTAGGGTTTGACACACCCAGAGGTACAGACTAAACAGCAAGCTCATAGTGAACCAGAACTCATTGGAGTTTGTAAGGGACTACAATGGTCCTAAAAGCCCCCTTACTAAAATGCTATGGAAAACAAAAGTTTGCTTTCTTAAAACAGAAATAATTTGTGATAATTCATGTTGGACTGAGCTCTGAGATGTCTCCCAGTGCATCACTGCTGAATATATGCATATTAACCATTGTTGCCCTTAGAAGCTAAACACACATCCAGACACATCATTACATTCCAGCGGATCTGGAGGTGTGTTTAGCTTCTAAGGGCAAAGTTAATTTGCATATATTTAGCAGTGATGCACTGGGAGACATCTCGGATATACAGATACCTGAAACTCAACTACCTATAATCCAGAAGGTTATACAGATACCTGAAACTCAACTACCTCTGTAATCCAGAAGGTTATACAAGTACCTGAAACCCAACTACCTCTGTAATCCAGAAGGTTATACAGGTACCTGAAACCCAACTACCTCTGTAATCCAGAAGGTTATACTAGTGCCTGAAACCCAACTAACTCTAATCCAGAAGGTTATACAGACACCTAAAACCCAACTACCTCTGTAATCCAGGAGGTTATACAGGTACCTGATACCCAAATACCCCTGTAATCCAGAAAGTTATACTGGTACCTGAAACCCAGCTACCTCTGTTAATCGAGAAGGTTATACTAGTACCTGAAACTCAACTACCTCTGTAAACAGTGGCGTAGCTACAAACCTCTGGGCCCCGATGCGGAATCTGGATGTGGGCCCCCCCCCCGGCAACAACAGCCCCCCCTCCCCCGACAACACCCGACGGATGCACACACATATCAAAATCCCTATAGCCAGCTATAGGTACCCCCAGTATAGGTAGTCAGGCATAGGTAAGCCAGTATAGTTGCCCCCGGTATAGGTGAGATAGGCAGGCGCCGCCGGTATAAGTTAGATAGATAGGTGCCCCCAGTACAGGTTAGCTAGGTGGGTGCCTCTAATATAGGTAGCCAGAATAGTTGCCCCCAGCGTAGGTTAGATAGGTAGGTGCCCCCAGTATAGGTTAGTTAGGTAGGTGCCTCCAATATAGGTAGCCAGTTTAGTTGCCACCTGTATAGGCTAGCTAGGTGCCCCCAATACAGGTTAGATAAGTAAGTGCCCCCAGTATAGGTTAGATTAGGTAGCTGCCCCCCAGTATAGGTTAGATTAGGTAGCTGCCCCCCAGGATAGATTAGGTAGCTGCCCCCAGGATAGATTAGGTAGGTGCCCCCCAGTATAGGTTAGATGAGGTAGCTGCCCCCCAGGATAGATTAGGTAGCTTCCCCCCAGGATAAATTAGGTAGCTGCCCCCCAGGATAGATTGGGTAGCTGCCCCCCAGGATAGATTAGATAGCTGCCCCCCAGGATTAGGTTAGAATAGGTAGGTGCCCCCCAGGATAGATTAGGTAGCTGCCCCCCAGGATTAGGTTAGATTAGGTAGCTGCCCCCCAGGATAGATTAGGTAGCTGCCCCCAGGATAGATTAGGTAGGTGCCTCCCAGTATAGGTTAGATTAGGTAGCTGCCCCCCAGAATAGATTAGGTAGCTGCCCCCAGGATAGATTAGGTAGGTGCCCCCCAGTATAGGTTAGATTAGGTAGCTGCCCCCCAGGATTAGGTTAGATTAGGTAGGTGCCCCCCAGGATAGATTAGGTAGCTGCCCCCAGGATAGATTAGGTACTTGCCCCCCAGTATAGGTTAGATTAGGTAGCTGCCCCCCAGGATTAGGTTAGATTAGGTAGGTGCCCCCCAGGATAGATTAGGTAGCTGCCCCCAGGATAGATTAGGTAGGTGCCCCCCAGTATAGGTTAGATTAGGTAGCTGCCCCCCAGGATTAGGTTAGATTAGGTAGGTGCCCCCCAGGATAGATTAGGTAGCTGCCCCCAGGATAGATTAGGTAACTGCCCCCCAGGATAGATTAGGTAGCTGCCCCCCAGGATAGATTAGGTAGCTGCCTGTCCCCATAATGGAGGGGGGGCCGCAGCCGCGGGGAGGGCAGCCCGACCTCTCCCTCCCTTCCTCTCCCCGGGGCCCCCCCTCAGATGCAGAGTAAGCGGCTAACGGAAGCGCTATAGGCAGAACTCACCTCCGTCCCTGGTTCCAATCGCCGCTGATCTCCTCTCTGGCTGGCTCTGCATAGATGCTTACACACGCAGCTTCCTGTTTAGCCGGAAGCTGCGTGTGTAAGCATCTATGCAGAGCCAGCCAGAGAGGAGATCAGCGGCGAGTGGAACGCAGGGAGGTGAGTTCTGCCTATAGCGCTTCCGTTAGCCGCTTACTCTGCATCTGAGGGGGGGGCCCGGGGAGAGGAAGGGAGGAAGAGGTCGGGCTGCCCTCCCCGCGGCTGCGGCTCCCTCCTACCAGCGCGAACGGGCGCATGGCCCTGCAAACGGAGATGGGCCCCCCGGGCCCCTCCCCCGCCTCCTCAGGAGCCGGGCCCGGTCGCCAAGGCGACCGCTGCGACCACGGGCCCTACGCCCTTGTCTGTAAACCAGAATGTTATATGGGTTAGTTAGGGAGGACACTCATCCCTCTGCTGGTTTCTTCCACCTGATAGAAGGTTGACTGCTAAGGAGTTAATGAGAGATAGGGTTACTGGGACATATTGCAGTTTTTCTTTAATGAAACACAACAAATGTAAAAGTACAGGCTGGCCAGGACTGCAGGGATGAACACTGCCACTCTGTACTTGAAACAGAGCAGTGGTTGTGCAGGGCAGACTGATAGAACCTTTAGCTCCTAGACCATAGGAAAATGAGTGTGTGTGGGTTGCTTGTAATCCTCCCCACTGCTCCATAACACTGTCGGGGGGAAGAGGGGGGGGGGGGGCAGTGAGCACACTGCACACACCCACACATACAACCTGCTGGAGGGGGGCCGAAGAGAGGGAGAAGTTAGATATAGATGTCAGCCCCCCTCTCCGCTCCCTTGCAGCTGTGCACTCAGAGGCTGGAGGCTATCCAGCCTCTGCCTCCGCTTCGGTATCCAGCCACAGGGAGCAAATAGTAATGCAAAGCAAGAGAGTTCAACGATGGCCATTTGTGGCGGTGTTCTGGAGTGAGATGACCGAAGTTAGTCAGCTGCAAGTAGCCCAAAGGTCTGTCTTCAGCCAAGGTATATAACTCTCAGGAAGAAATACTGAATGAGTATTGTAAGTTAATGAGTACAGAAAGAAAAGAATAAAGGCAGTCTGGGTCCTGGAGCCTCAGAGACCACTAAACAGTCATTAAGCTAAAACTGTTACTGCTGGAAGGCACACACTGAAAATCACTGAGCACTCATTAATGGCGGGTTTGCTGTACCTGTTGGGAAGGGACTTGAAAACAACAGTTTCTGCCTTAAGACAAATAACTGGCAATTGTCCCCATCTGACCACATCTACCATTTACATGTGCACAGATAAGAATCTGGCCTCCACTGTGTGTTCTCTCTTCCCCTGAACAAGTTGACGGTTGGAACTGGGAAGAAAGATTACAGAGTGCAAATAAAAATAATTCTGTATCTTAACCTTCCCAGCGTTCAATATTCCCAGGATTTCTGTGCAAACAGTGATAAAATTTATTTTTTAAACTTTTTTTTTCCTGTAACTTGCTAAAATGTGTCAAGCAAGGGTCTAGTATACAGTGCAGGAGAGTATTGATGTATATGCATGTTTATACTGTTCACAGCATGTTTTTTTGAACGGACATTTCTGTCCATACCGCTAGGGAGGTTAAATGTGTCCTCAAAAAGCCTGCCATTACCCAGTAAAAGAGGATCCTTTTAGGGCTCAGAAAGAAAGACCTTATACTATTGGCCTTAAATCGAACTATGCATTGTTTTTTAAAAAAAAGCTTGTCTAATTAAAGGAAAGTTACACTTGGGAAATTAGCAGTGCTTGTGTCATTAGTATACACCAGCACTAGTTAGTATCTAGTCATTTTTTGTTTTAAAAACATTTTATTGGGTTTTTCAGTTTTGTTTAGCAAAAACAAGTGAACAAAGAAAAACATTTAACAAGTTAAGCAGATGAACAACTCAATTTCAATACAGCGGATGTATGATTAACAAGGTATTGGTGATATCTTCACTATACAATGCATCACACTGATGAATCAAGGAAGACATCCACAAACAAAACCATTTAACCCCTTAACCCTCCCTACCCACTCCGCTCCCATGTCATCTCTGGTTACGTATAGGAACCTACATTTACATCACTTCTTGTTTGCCCCACGTGCCCGCCAAGTATCTAGTCATTTTATTATACTTTGCTTGTGAAAATAGCTATAAGAAAACCTCTGGGCTTTCAATCATGTCATGCAATCCACTTGAAACAAAATCATCGTAATTATATCTAAATGAGTCTGCCTAAAAATACAGTTTATGCGTTTGAGGTTAACATTAGAAGACAATATAGATAAAGCTGCCCAGTCTCTTCTTCTCTATTGCTCCACAGTAGGAAAAGTTGGTTAGTTTCTTTATTGAACAATCAAAATTTTGACAGATGGCACCTTTGTTTTGATGGGAATGCCTGGCACTAATTTTGAACATGTTAATTGTTCTTGGCTTTAAAGTCTGAACTAAGAAGTTAAAACAGTATTACATTGAGTTTCTCAGACACTCCAGCTGGCCGTAGGAGGTCCAACGCTGCTTTCCTGTTTTCTTCAAAGCCAACAAATCACTTCTATACCCAAAAAATCTAACATCCAAGCACAAGCAAAATAAACTTGGTGTATGCAGGCCAGTTTTCTCTGGGTGAAAAGATTTGCGCATAGGAGAGACTGAACAATCAATGAAATGGTTCTCTGCTGAGGTCTCTACCAAGGATCTAGCTCATGTATGTACGGTGGCTCTCCTAATTGCTTCACCGAGAGATCTTGATTGCCAGATCATCTTGGCCAACTGCAGCGTTAGAGTTTTATTCCCCTTCCTACCCCTCCCTCTCTATTCTGCACTATACATCATCCTTCCTCCCTGCTTCATAGCACCAGATGTGTTGCTATCCTCTAGGCTAGTGTAGCCCAAGGGTTCAAGCCTTGATGAGGGGCAACGACAATGCTGTGTGTACGCACTTTACACACTTAACAATTATAATCTATGACACAGGAGTAAAAAAGGATCCTGTCCAATTGAGCTTACCCTATTTTTCGGACTATAAGACGCTCCGGACTATAAGACGGGCGGGCACAACAAAGCCTGCGTGTCCGGGGCTGAGCGCTGTAATGTGATTGGCGCTGCCCTGCGCCAATCACTGGAAGTCCAACAGCACCTCGGTCGGGCACAACAAAGCCTGCGTGCCCGGGGCTGAGTGCTGTATTGTGATTGGCTCTGCCCTGCGCCAATCACTGGAGCCCCGACAGCACCTCGGGCGGGCAAAACAAAGCCTGCGTGTCCGGGGCTGAGCGCTGTAATGTGATTGGCGCTGCCCTGCGCCAATCACTGGAAGTCCGACAGCACCTCGGGCGGGCACAACAAAGCCTGCGTGTCCGGGGCTGAGCGCTGTAATGTTATTGGCGCTGCCCTGCGCCAATCACTGGAAGTCCGACAGCACCTCGGGCGGGCACAACAAAGCCTGCGTGTCCGGGGCTGAGCGCTGTAATGTGATTGGCGCTGCCCTGCGCCAATCACTGGAAGTCCGACAGCACCTCGGGCGGGCACAACAAAGCCTGCGTGATTGCTCGGCGAGTGCTGTATTGTGATTGGCGCTGCAGGAAACAAAGCAAGCGCTCACCAATATGGGCCGCATCTGAATGACTCAACACCTCATATGCACCACTTAAATAGCTCAAATACACACTCAGCAATCAGACAGATGCAAAACATATGCAAAACTAAACTAAATACTTACCATGCAAAACAGGATAGCACAATGGGTGCTGCTAGCCTGGTAGTTACAGAACTGTGGATACAAAATATAGGTAAAAGGCTGCGCATCCCTGACCCAATACTGTACAATTGAATGGTTAATCGCTGTGGCGCACACCGCCCCCCCTGGACTAAAATGTACGCCCGCATCCAAACAATGCAATACTGGTCTATGGAGAAATTTTAGCTTCCATCATAGTTTTGCATGCAAAAATATAGATATACTGGACATCTGCACCAACGTTGAGGTAAATCTCCAGAGCAGATGTCCTAACACTAAACTGACCTAAGTTAAAAGCAAATGTTTTTACCCTGGCAGCTGCTATGCTAAAATGTGTAACTTACATTCAATACAGACAGCAGGAAACAAAGCAAGCGCTCACCAATATGGGCCGCATCTGAATGACTCAACACCTCATATGCACCACTTAAATAGCTCAAATACACACTCAGCAATCAGACAGATGCAAAACATATGCAAAACTAAACTAAATACTTACCATGCAAAACAGGATAGCACAATGGGTGCTGCTAGCCTGGTAGTTACAGAACTGTGGATACAAAATATAGGTAAAAGGCTGCGCATCCCTGACCCAATACTGTACAATTGAATGGTTAATCGCTGTGGCGCACACCGCCCCCCCTGGACTAAAATGTACGCCCGCATCCAAACAATGCAATACTGGTCTATGGAGAAATTTTAGCTTCCATCATAGTTTTGCATGCAAAAATATAGATATACTGGACATCTGCACCAACGTTGAGGTAAATCTCCAGAGCAGATGTCCTAACACTAAACTGACCTAAGTTAAAAGCAAATGTTTTTACCCTGGCAGCTGCTATGCTAAAATGTGTAACTTACATTCAATACAGACAGCAGGAAACAAAGCAAGCGCTCACCAATATGGGCCGCATCTGAATGACTCAACACCTCATATGCACCACTTAAATAGCTCAAATACACACTCAGCAATCAGACAGATGCAAAACATATGCAAAACTAAACTAAATACTTACCATGCAAAACAGGATAGCACAATGGGTGCTGCTAGCCTGGTAGTTACAGAACTGTGGATACAAAATATAGGTAAAAGGCTGCGCATCCCTGACCCAATACTGTACAATTGAATGGTTAATCGCTGTGGCGCACACCGCCCCCCCTGGACTAAAATGTACGCCCGCATCCAAACAATGCAATACTGGTCTATGGAGAAATTTTAGCTTCCATCATAGTTTTGCATGCAAAAATATAGATATACTGGACATCTGCACCAACGTTGAGGTAAATCTCCAGAGCAGATGTCCTAACACTAAACTGACCTAAGTTAAAAGCAAATGTTTTTACCCTGGCAGCTGCTATGCTAAAATGTGTAACTTACATTCAATACAGACAGCAGGAAACAAAGCAAGCGCTCACCAATATGGGCCGCATCTGAATGACTCAACACCTCATATGCACCACTTAAATAGCTCAAATACACACTCAGCAATCAGACAGATGCAAAACATATGCAAAACTAAACTAAATACTTACCATGCAAAACAGGATAGCACAATGGGTGCTGCTAGCCTGGTAGTTACAGAACTGTGGATACAAAATATAGGTAAAAGGCTGCGCATCCCTGACCCAATACTGTACAATTGAATGGTTAATCGCTGTGGCGCACACCGCCCCCCCTGGACTAAAATGTACGCCCGCATCCAAACAATGCAATACTGGTCTATGGAGAAATTTTAGCTTCCATCATAGTTTTGCATGCAAAAATATAGATATACTGGACATCTGCACCAACGTTGAGGTAAATCTCCAGAGCAGATGTCCTAACACTAAACTGACCTAAGTTAAAAGCAAATGTTTTTACCCTGGCAGCTGCTATGCTAAAATGTGTAACTTACATTCAATACAGACAGCAGGAAACAAAGCAAGCGCTCACCAATATGGGCCGCATCTGAATGACTCAACACCTCATATGCACCACTTAAATAGCTCAAATACACACTCAGCAATCAGACAGATGCAAAACATATGCAAAACTAAACTAAATACTTACCATGCAAAACAGGATAGCACAATGGGTGCTGCTAGCCTGGTAGTTACAGAACTGTGGATACAAAATATAGGTAAAAGGCTGCGCATCCCTGACCCAATACTGTACAATTGAATGGTTAATCGCTGTGGCGCACACCGCCCCCCCTGGACTAAAATGTACGCCCGCATCCAAACAATGCAATACTGGTCTATGGAGAAATTTTAGCTTCCATCATAGTTTTGCATGCAAAAATATAGATATACTGGACATCTGCACCAACGTTGAGGTAAATCTCCAGAGCAGATGTCCTAACACTAAACTGACCTAAGTTAAAAGCAAATGTTTTTACCCTGGCAGCTGCTATGCTAAAATGTGTAACTTACATTCAATACAGACAGCAGGAAACAAAGCAAGCGCTCACCAATATGGGCCGCATCTGAATGACTCAACACCTCATATGCACCACTTAAATGGCTCAAATACACACTCAGCAATCCCTGCGCCAATCACTGGAGGCCCGACAGCACCTCAGGCGGGCACAACAAAGCCTGCGTGTCCGGGGCTGAGCGCTGTAATGTGATTGGCGCTGCCCTGCGCCAATCACTGGAAGTCCGACAGCACCTCGGGCGGGCACAACAAAGCCTGCGTGATTGCTCGGCGAGTGCTGTATTGTGATTGGCGCTGCCCTGCGCCAATCACTGGAGGCCCGACAGCACCTCAGGCGGGCACAACAAAGCCTGCGTGTCCGGGGCTGAGCGCTGTAATGTGATTGGCGCTGCCCTGCGCCAATCACTGGAAGTCCGACAGCACCTCGGGCGGGCACAACAAAGCCTGCGTGTCCGGGGCACAACAAAGCCTGCGTGATTGCTCGGCGAGTGCTGTATTGTGATTGGCGCTGCCCTGCGCCAATCACTGGAGGCCCGACAGCACCTCAGGCGGGCACAACAAAGCCTGCGTGTCCGGGGCTGAGTGCTGTAATGTGATTGGCGCTGCCCTGCGCCAATCACTGGAAGTCCGACAGCACCTCGGGCGGGCACAACAAAGCCTGCGTGATTGCTCGGCGAGTGCTGTACTGTGATTGGCGCTGCCCTGCGCCAATCACTGGAGGCCCGACAGCACCTCGGGCGGGCCCAGCGTCTATGTTGCTATTGGCCAGGAGGAGGATGGAGAGCACCAGGCTAGAAGTGGATTATGGCTGCCGTCTACGGACTAGAGTGGGACTTGGAGTGTCGCCGGCTATGTAAGGGCTTCCCTGCACATTACACTGGCATACATTCGGACTATAAGACGCAGGGACTTTTTCTCCCCACTTTTGGGGGAGAAAAAGTGCGTCTTATAGTCCGAAAAATACGGTACATTCTAAATTAAAATAAGAATTATGTATACTACAAGTGTTCCCTCTGACATACAGTAGATTAATGCTAACAGAAATCAAAATCAGTGAGTAAGGGCCCGTTTCCACTAGAGCGAATCTGCATGCGTTTCCTGCAAGTAGATTCACATAGACAATACAAGTGAATGGGACTGTTTCCACTTGTCAGGATTTCTGAGCGTTCTTCTGTGCAGAAAAAATCTGCACGGCAGAGCCATCAGAATTTACTTACCGCATACCGCTTTGCGATTCGCATACAATGTATTTAATAGGAAATTCGCATGCGGTTTTGGTATGCGAATTTTCATGCGAATTCGCATAGAAACAATGGAAAAGCACACAGGCACTGCCATGGTTAAATTTGCATACATAGTCATCCATGCAAAATCGTATGCGAATTCGCATGAAAATTCGCATACAACCGCATGCGAAATTTGCATCCGCATGCAAATTTTTTCCGCAACGATTCCCACCGCACAAGTGGAAACAGGTCCTAACAGTACATTTTCAGCAACAAAACTAAATTGATATCCTGCACACTTGCTGATAATTGAGATGGCTTCATCCAAACTGTGGACAGCTGGTTTAGTAAGAAAATAAATTTGTTAATATTATGTACCTGATGTCTGTGCTTAACTAAGTTGTTCTACTGTATTTTAAAATTCTTCCCACCAATAAGAATTGTATAATTTTTGGTTCTAGCGTTCCTTCAAAGGCCATATATGCTGTGATTATGAGACATTTGCCAAATATTGCTGTATTTTTCAAATGCCTTATAAGTGTTTTACAAATTATTTTGTTACTGAAATAATCGGGAAACAGGCAGAAGTGCTATAACAGCATAATATTTCTTATATGTCATCTTTTATCTGAAAATCTCCCTTCCTTACTTCCCACATTTAGTTACGTTTATTTTCCACTGACCAGGCCAATCTCATGATTAATGTCTTCTGGCTGGTCATACTGCCAGAATATATTACATCCCACTGAGCATTTCTGGATCATTTGTGGCACAGTTTATAGATGTTACCAAATGCCTTTTCAGCTTTTTATCATTGATGTGATTTCATCTCACTAGTGGAACATTCTCTGATAACACAGCTTTTCCTTATCATGGACTTTCCCTTGTTTCTGAATCCTGATACTGTTAACCCCTCAAAGCTAATTGCCATTGAACAAAACGTTTGCTGATTTCTGTATGGCAGATAGAGATAAGCTCATTTCTTCCTTTTCCATTTTACTAGGTTGTTTATATTGGCCAGTTTATATATTTGTAAAAAGGGCATTGAAAGCTGGCTTTCAAACTGAAGAAGACAGCCTCTTTCATTGGCAGAACTTGATTCTGATGATGGAAAACTAATAACCAGATGTAGTGACTTCCAGGACCAACACTGACATCACTGAGGTTCCATGACTCTGTTAAGCATTGTACAAACTGAGTAAAACTTGCTATAAACAGCTTCCGCTGGAGAAGTGTGCCTTCCTCAGTCCAGGTGAATGGTTAGATGTGTAGGTAGCCTTAGCATTAAATATCCCTATGCAGTTGATTTATTATGAACAGTGGAGAACATAATTGATCTTGTAAATTTCAACTGTATTCACTAAAACTGTGTACTTTTAGGTGGCAGTGAGAATTCTCTTTAATAAAGTCAACTTATCATGTACTTTTCATGCCTGGATGACCTCTTCCTGATCTGCTGATTCAATAGTCTATGTCTGAGCTCCTCAGTGAGGAAAAATTCTCTTCTGACTTTGATCATTCTTATCTACGGCAAATGGTGACAAAATACAAACTGAGGAGCTGCTGTTGCAAAGCAACAATGTAACTGATAAACCTTCCAAGCAAAGCGAAACACAATCTATAAACTCTTTCCGTGGTGTCTTGTTATAACGGCGCCTATTAAAAAGGGCACCCTGTTCTTATCAATACCTTTTCTCTGTTGGTATAAATATAAAACAACTATATCACTTTTAATATGGGCATCACATTAATATAAACAATATCGCTTTTCATCATTAACCTTTATTTTCAAACACACTACTGGTAGTCCCAGGTTAACG
Source organism: Hyperolius riggenbachi (assembly GCF_040937935.1). Classification (NCBI taxonomy): domain Eukaryota; kingdom Metazoa; phylum Chordata; class Amphibia; order Anura; family Hyperoliidae; genus Hyperolius; species Hyperolius riggenbachi. Next base: position 139,873,369 of record NC_090652.1, on the reverse strand, counting down.
AACGAGATAGGGACTTTAGGTTCGTTCTTAACTTGAATCTGTTCTTAAGTCGGAACATCTTGCCATCTCTGGCCCCTGTACCTCCTCTGTGCCCCCAGTGCCCCCATCTGTGTCACATCTGCCCTCTGTACCTGCTTATACAAGTTTAACCACTTTACCCCCGCGCGTACGTATTTCTCCGCCCCTTTTTCCATCCTTTAACAACCAGGGACGGAGAAACACGTACTTTCCGCGTTCCCGACGCTGCCCGCGCTCCCGCTCGTAAACACGCCGCCCGCCGCTAGTAAACACGCCGCCGCCCGCTCGCCCAGAGATCAATGAACGGGAAAATCCATTCCCGTTCATTGATCTAAGCCCCGCAATGATCAGCTGCTCTCCTATGGGCAGCGCGATCATTGTGAGAAAAAACTCACGTGTCCAGCCTCCTTATACTTCCTCCAAGCTTCCGGAAGGAAGCTTGGAGGTCGCATTAAAACAAAAAGTTACTGTGGCCATCTTGTGGCCAAATAGTAAACTACACCCTACACATTTTTCACATACAAATAAATGACTTTTACATATAAAATTAACTCATTACCTCCCACACTCCCCATTTTTTTTTTTTTTGTAATTAAAAAAAAATTAAAAAAATTTACAATTAAAAAAAATACATAAATAGTTACCTTAGGGACTGAACTTTTTAAATATTTATGTCAAGAGGGTATAACACTGTTACTTTATAAACTATGGGCTTGTAATTAGGGATGGACGCAAAAATGAAAAAAATGCACCTTTATTTCCAAATAAAATATTGGCGCCAAACATTGTGATAGGGACATAATTTAAATGGTTTTATAACCGGGACAAAAGGGCAAATACGTTTCATGGGTTTTAATTACAGTAGCATGCTTTATTTAAAAACTATAATGGCCGAAAACTGAAAAATAATTATTTTTTTCCCCACATTTTTCCTATTTTCCCATTAAAACACATTTAGAAAAAAATAATTCTTGGCATAATGTCCCACCTAAAGAAAGCCTAATTGGTGGCGGAAAAAACAAGATATAGTTCATTTCATTGCGATAAGTAATGATAAAGTTATAGACGAATGAATGGAAGGAGCGCTGAAAGGTGAAAATTGCTCTGGTGCTCAGGGGGTAAAACCCCTCAGTGGTGAAGTGGTTAAAAGCCATTTTTTCTTAGAACTTTTTTAAAATCGGTTTTCTCAAAAACTACAAGTCCAATTGATAAACATTTTTTTACTTGTTCCCATGGAAACACAGAATCCATGCCATTCCTTTCGGCAGGTCGTTCGTAAGTTGGGCATTCATAAGTCGGGGAATACATGTATATGGCTTTCAATAACCAGTTATTAATAATTCATAAACACTATGGCCTTGATTCTCTAACCGTCACTAAGCCGGTTAGTGTGCCTTATCACTTAGTGGGCACAAACTACAGCGCTAACCTTATCTGAGGTTAGTGTGCATTTTCTGAGGTTAGTGCGCCTTATCTGAGGTTAGTGTGCCTTATATGAACTTAGTGCCCCTTAAGTAGTTTTGTGCACACTAAAAGATGCACAAAGCTACATCACGCACTGCACCGTGCACAGCGTAATGCGTAAATCTATGTGTGCGGTGCGACGATAACCTCGCACCCGCTATACTGTATATGATGCGACCATAAGGTCGTATAGGACGCGGCGATAACGGTGCACTGATGCGCCGTTTAGGTCACATCATGTACAGTATAGTGGGTGCGATGTTATTGTGCAGTGCGCGATGTAGCTTTGTGCATCTTTTAGTCTGCACAAAGCTACTTAAGGGGCACTAAGTTCAGATAAGGCACACTAACCTCAGATAAGGCACACTACCTCAGATAAGGCACACTACCTCAGATAAGGCACACTACCTCAGATAAGGCACACTAACCTCAGATAAGGCACACTACCTCAGATAAGGCACACTAACCTCAGATAAGGCACACTACCTCAGATAAGGCACACTACCTCAGATAAGGCACACTAACCTCAGATGAGGCACACTAACCTCAGATAAGGCACACTAACCTCAGATAAGGCACACTAACCTCAGATAAGGCACACTAACTCGGATAAGGCACACTAACCTCAGATAAGGCACACTAACCTCAGATAAGGCACACTAACCTCAGATAAGGCACACTAACCAGCTTAGCGCCGGTTAGTGAATCAAGCCCCGTGTCTCTAATGTTACAAATGAATGTTTCTAAAAGATTGACCTATACTTTCTCTCAAATAAGTAATTTATATTTTACGTTTTGACTCCAGAATGGTCAACTTCTTTGATTGTGAACTAAGTTAACACACAAACAATAATACGCTCATCTATATAACAAACAAATACACAGACATTAGTGTCTGCCAGATATGGTATATTTCATACAAGCTTTGTTTTCATCATGTTCAAATTGTGTTAGTATAGGGGGTTAAGTTAGTTGCTCTCAGGGGGAAGTTAAGGTTAGGCATCCACCGGAGGGGGGTTAAAGTTAGGCACCACCAGAGGGGTTAAGGTTAGGCACTCCCGGGTGCAGGGGGGGGGAGGGGGAGGGGTAAAAGTCAGGCTCCACCAAGAGAGGGTATGGAAAGGTTAGGTTATAGTTAAATATGAGTAAATATTACAAATATTTTACTAAAAGAATGCAGTAGTAGAACATTGGTAAATTCACAGATATTTTATCACTTTTCCTGGTGCCCATTTTACTAGATGAAAAAATAGAGGTTACAGAGGGGAATTGTACAATATTGGTATTTTTTTACGGTATTTACTAGCACCTATTTTACTAAACAATTAATGAATAATGGATAATGGCTATATCTGGTGCCCTTTTCAACAGGCACCATTTTTATATGCACACATTATACAGTATATATATATATATATATATATATATATATATTTATATATACACACAAACACAGAGGGGCTGCAGCATACAACAGGAAAACAGTGACAGGGGCTCTTGGTTACGCTTTAACGCGTTTAAGCTCACCAACTACACCAAAGTGTCCCCAATCTGGTGAGTCCTACTCTAACCAGGCAAAAATGCTAGTTTTTATCAGCGTTCTAGTGGGAACCATGCCAAAAGCCCAAGGGTCAACTAAATGGAAGAATTGAAATTAAAAACACCTCACCTTCTACTAGCTACGAACTGAACTATGAGCTCCGCTCATTTATATGCTTAACTGTGCTAGAGGTGGGCGTGGTTATGCACGTTCACAGGGGAAAATATATATATATTACAGTATATAAATCTTGTGCACCAGACGTACCACCTGATATCTCAGTAGCCACAGGACAGTGAGCAGTGATCATGCATACTTCTACCACATTAATAGTGTTTGATATGCCTTTATGAGGAGCCACTATTAATGGGTTGTCTCACACAGACTTCAGCTTCTTTTGTGTCACCAAAACCCCCTGGTTTCTTACTTATACCACAGCAGCCGGGTTCAGTCCTTATTAGTCCTGGCGTTATGCACAGCGAAGTAGTTGTAGAGTAATAGTACTGTACTGGTATTACATGCAGTTGTCAGCATAGGAATTATGTGTCAGATAATCAGTTCACAGGAATATGAATCATAGCCTTTGTTTTTTGTGTAGAGGGTCTCACACTAGTCCTTTTCCTGCTGCAAACATTATTTCCTTGTAGTCTTGGATGTTGTTTACATAAATTTCTACAAGAATCTCTATATATAATTGACAAGTGTCTCTGTGTCTGTTTTTGTTCCTGTGTCAGTGCTTTTTAGCACTGCGGATGTGCAGGGACAAGACGCAGAGACACTGTTGACGGTGCCGAGAGCCGGAGGACGAGACCAGAAGGGGCGGGGGCGTCACAGGGGCGCGCACGGCGGGTGTCACAGGGGTGCGGCGGGCGTCATGCGCGCGGCGGTATAGTGACAAACCTTTTTAAATGGGATAAGTCACTAGTTGCTTAATATATGAAATAGTTACACTTTTTTCCCTTGAGAGTCATACATACATTCACACACTTAAGTATTGCAAATGTGCATGTGCCGTAATCTGTGACCCTTATCTTTAGTGTAGCTATGTGTTTCATTGGGCAAAAGTAAAAAAAACTTCTATTCCATTAATTACTTCATAGCTTCTTTGAGGCATACTGCATTAAGCATACAAATGAATCTCCAAATCTGGCAACTCGAGTGTGTGAGCTGAACAGTGGCACACCTGTGCGCGCACTCGCTCCCACGACCCGCAGGCCCTCGTGTTCACGTGTTCCCACCAACTCGTACGTAGAGCCTCCCATACACCTTCACACTCACATGCTCCCATGAACTACGTGCCTGCGCACAACTGCCAGCAACCTGTACCAGCCAGCCCCACCCCCTGCGTATGAGGCAGTGTGTGTGCAGTGCATCAGTACACACGCATGGATGCAGAAAAGTAGGATGCATTACATGACAAGCATGTAATTTGTAGAGAGAGTCAATGAAATGCAAACAACTCCAGCATGCATGCCAATTTAGTGCAAATTGTATACAAAATGGTATTGGGCCAGTCATAATCAACAGGGAGTGCATTGGATTGGCCCAATTCTAAGCTGCATACAATCTTCATCAAAAGATGGGCCGATGAACTGCCTGACAAACTCACAATTTAGCCCCTCATCTGCTGGCCACCGAGCACCTTCTGGCTGCAGCTTTATGCAGCTGATTGGCAGGGTTTGTAAGTGATAGCATTTGACACGTGGTGCAGTAAGTCGGCAGCACAAAATACATCATGTTATTTCTAAGCACAGCCGTACCTGTATGTGCCTCAGTGCAATGGCTGCCTCTCCTTTGGCTATGCAGAGCCCCTGCAAGCATCCACCAGTGCATGGCAGCAGCTGACAGGTAGTGCATTTCTCTTCAGCCGCCTCCCATCTGAAAGCGGTATCTCCAAGTGCTTTATTATTTATAATTGAGATTTGATGAATCCTCAACACCAGCTGAAAGTGAGAGACCTGTTTTTACATTTCTCTTGTACAGTGGGCAAATGTATCTCATTAGTGGTGTTTGCAGTTACGTAAAGATGCATTAACTTAAAATCTTAACTGTAGGTTTGGTCATATCACAAATGTACCATTGTTAGTGCTTTGGCTAAGAACAACTGTCTTACTGAGAAAGTATTAGGGACCTATTTCTAGTTGGATCTGAAACTGAGCTTCCAGTTGCAGTATTGAGGTGTAACATCCTTACCTTCCAACGACCGGTCCCATGGCGTCTCCGGCGTGGTCCGGGCGAGCGGTGGGGCTTCTGCGCTGGAGTCCTCTGGCGGCGTCCTTGGCTTCCCTGAGGCAGTGACTGCGGGGCCGCGTGTGCGCGGTGCGACCCTTTGGGCGCGTGCAAGTGCCGATAAGCCTTATAGGCTTAGGAGGAGGATCTAGTGATGTCAGCAGGTGATGTCACTAGTGACATGATATCACCATGTGGGAGTGGTTGATGAGAGAGATCTAGGTGTATATAAGGCCAGAGCACTCATTCACTCACTGGCCTTGATACTAATCAGTTCACTGGTTCTTGACCTAGCTAGCTGTATTTTGAGCTACATTAACCACTTAAGCCCTGAGTGTATTTTTACCTTATGGACCAGAGCAATTTTCACATTTCAGCGCTCCTCCCAATCATTTGCCAATAACATTACCACTACTTATCACAACTAAATGATCTGTATCTTGTTTTTTCTGCCACTAATTAGGCTTACTTTGGGTGGTACCTTTTGCTAAGAATTATTTTTTTTAAATGCATTTTAATGGGAATATTAAGAAAAAAAAAATCATTATTTCTCAGTTTTCAGCCATTACAGTTTTAAAATACTACATGCTTCCATAATTAAAACCCACATATTTTATTTGCCCATTTGTCCTGGTTATTACACCATTTAAATTATCTTGCTATCACAATGTATGGCGCCAATATTTTATTTGGAAATAAAGGTGCAGGTTTTCAGTTTTGCCTCCATCACTATTTACAAGCCCATAATTTAAAAAAATAACAGTAATATACCCTCCTGACATACATATAAAAAAAGTTCAGTCCCTAAGGTAAGTATTTATGTCTTTTTGTTTTTTTTACTTTATTTTATTATTATTTTTAAATGCAAAAGTTTTATTTGGGCATTTATGGGAGAGAGTGGGAGGTAAGGGGTTAATTTTAAATTATGTGTAGGTCTCTTTATTAAAGTAAATGATTGTAGGTGTAATTTTACTCTTTGGCCACAAGATGAACTAATGCGTGTAAGTGTAATTTACAGTGTTTACAAATAACCGCAGGCATCTAATTGATGTCACGATCATGGACACGGGGAACTAGAAAAATGAATGGGAACTGCGTTCCCATTCATTGATCTCCAGACTAACATGTAGCAGTGAGAACTAGTGCGTGAGCACGTGAGAGCACGCACAGCGGCGATTGTGGCAGAGTTACGAATATCTACTCCCCTGAGGCTTAGATGAAGTTTTTAGGGGAGTAGATACTGTACTGTAAACATTAAGTGGTTAATATATTGTCTAGATGCACAATATATATGTACTCTAGTCAGTCAGTCTTGTACTTTGTAGTTATATCTTGTAATTTATTCATAATATTCTAGTAATATTATTGAAGTAACATCTATTGTATATTTATCTGTTTACCGACCTTTTACCTGCCTCTTGACCTCGCTCTTGTCTGATCCTTCTGTGCATCTGCCATCTGATTTACGTTTTTGGCTCGGCCTGTCCCTGACTACGCTTTTGCTTGATCCTTTCAATACGACTGATATCTGACTTATGTGAATGACCCTGCCTGATATTGACTACGATATTGCCTAGTGACTCTGTAGTGACTCTGTACCACGATACCTCTGACTTGACTAATCTTATCCTCCACTGTTGTGTATTGTATTAGCTACGCTACCTGTTCACGCTCCAGCATGATATGAGGGTTGTCGGGGGAACAGAAGTGAAGATGGCTACTAAAACAAAGTAGTCCATTCTGTCCATGTGTTTGTAAATTAATACAGAAATAGGATACAAAAGAGACACACTAAAAAGAATAAAAATACACTAAAAACTGGGAAGTAGTGGTGGACTTACCTCCCAACAGAAGACACAAATGGTCTGATTCGGGGAAAAAAACAATACAATCTTTATTGATATATACTCTGCTTTGTGATGCATTTTCTCGGTACAATGGCGCTTCTTCAGACAATAGGGAGCAACTGTATTCTGTGATCTGTTAGCTCTGGGCGTCTCAAAATTATGCAAAGTGACGACTGATAACTATGGAAACTGTGATCAGGTCATGTTTAACAACCTTTTAAGAAAACTTTCTTCTTGAAATGACTGTCATGTGTTACAAATTCCAGTGTAATAATAAAATAAATACTGTACTTTAATGCTTATTTATTGCAGACAAATCTTGCTTGGAATAAAGGCCATCCACTCAACTTGACCATTACCTTAGAGGATAAACAAATCAATGTCACCAACATATGGAGTGGCTGTGTGAGCTTTATGCCAGGTCAGGTATGAATCACAGACTTAATCACTTCAAATTAACATGATTTGCTTAATGTTAATATTGTTCATACATAAATGATAAGACTAAAGATGTGCTTTGTTGATGGTGTTGTTGTTGTTGGTGGTGGGGGTGGGGTGGAAGGGTGTTAATAACAGATATTTGTGTGAACAGTATGTAAATAAACAAAATACCAATTGGTACATACTGGTAACCATTAACATCTAATGTGCACAAAACGTAGGCACCATTACCACATGCCATAAGAAATTGAGTATCAGTATGCATAAGCATTAGAGTGGGGCCGAACCTCCGATTTTAGGTTCGCGAACCGGGTTCGCGAACTTCCGCGTAAGGTTCGGTTCACGTAAAAGTTTGCGAACCGCAATAGACTTCAATGGGGATGCGAACTTTGAAAAAAAAATTATGCTGGCCACAAAAATGATGGAAAAGATGTTTCAAGGGGTCTAACACCTGGACCCCCAGGTGGAGGAGTGGGATACATGCCAAAAGTCCCCGGGAAAAATCTGGATTTGACGCAAAGCTGCATTTTAAGGGCAGAAATCACATTGAATGCTAAATGACAGGCCTAAAGTGCTTTAAAACATCTTGCATGTGTATACATCAATCAGGTAGTGTAATTAAGGTACTGCTTCACACTGACACACCAAACTCACCGTGTAACGCACCGCAAACAGCTGTTTGTGTAGTGACGGCCGTGCTGGACTGGTGCGCACCATGGCGAGAGTGCAGTGGCGGGTTCACTGAACAGGAATACAGTGGCGGGTTCACTGAACAGAACAGGTATGCAGTGGCGGGTTCACTGAACAGTACAGGTATGCAGTGGCAGGTTCACTGAACAGGTATGCAGTGGTGGGTTCACTGAACAGAACAGGTATACAGTGGCAGGTTCACTGAACAGAACAGGTATGCAGTGGCGGGTTCACTGAACAGAACAGGTATGCAGTGGTGGGTTCACAGAACAGGTATGCAGTGGCAGGTTCACTGAACAGAACAGGTGCACAGTGGCGTGTTCACTGAACACAACAGGTATGCAGTGGCGGGTTAACTGAACAGGTATACAGTGGCGGGTTCACTGAACAGAACAGGTATGCAGTGGCGGGTTCACTGAACAGAACAGGTATACAGTGGCGGGTTCACAGAACAGGTATGCAGTGGCAGGTTCACTGAATAGGTATGCAGTGGCGGGTTCACTGAACACAACAGGTATGCAGTGGTGGGTTCACAGAACAGGTATGCAGTGGCAGGTTCACTGAACAGGTATGCAGTGGCAGGTTCACTGAACAGGTATGCAGTGGTGGGTTCACTGAACAGGTATGCAGTGGTGGGTTCACAGTACAGGTATGCAGTGGTGGGTTCACAGAACAGGTATGCAGTGGCAGGTTCACTGAACAGGTATGCAGTGGTGGGTTCACTGAACAGGTATGCAGTGATGGGTTCACTGAACAGGTATGCAGTGGTGGGTTCACTGAACAGGTATGCAGTGGTGGGTTCACAGTACAGGTATGCAGTGGTGGGTTCACAGAACAGGTATGCAGTGGCAGGTTCACTGAACAGGTATGCAGGTATCCAGTGGGCTCACTGAACAGAACAGGTATGGTGGGCCCACTGAACAGAACAGGTATGCAGCCAGGAACAAGCTAAGCCTAACTAATCTTTCCCTATGAGAGACAGTCTGCAGCAGCTCGCCCTACTCTCACTAACGCAGGCACACGAGTGAGCGTAATGTCCGCCGCTGCCTGCCTTTTATTAAGGGGGGAGTGGCTCCAGGGGCTAGTGTAGCCTAATTGGCTACACTGGGCCTGCTGACTGTGATGTAGAGGGTCAAAGTTGACCCTCATGGTGCATTATGGGGCGAACCGAACTTCCGCAAAAGTTCGCCTGCGGGACCCGAACGCGAACCACTGAAGTTCGCATGGAACCGTTCGCAGGCGAACCGTTCGGCCCAACTCTAATAAGCATGCACAGTCACTGTTTAGAATAAGTAAATGTTTATTAAGGGACTTTTACCACAGTACACTAAAACATACAAAGGATGCTGTAAGATTGGGGGACGGCTGTCTTTATAATTCTATGGACATAATGATATCCAATAATTGATATGATTAAGAAATAAAGGGGCAAACCCCTTGGAATACTGCAATAAACAGGAATGAAACAAACTTAATGAGTATGACACTTATTAAGACAATGTAGTAATTAAGCCATATCTTATTTACTTTTTGTAATGATCGGTGTCAGCACACAGAGAGAATCTGATTATTGGTGATCTGCAGTATCACCAAGAATACAGATATATACCCGATTATTGATGATCCTCAGAATCACCAATAATACAAGTATAACTAACCTCTGGACACCTAAAAACGTGTAAGTGTTTGGTGCAACAGTAATGAGTAGAATCACCTGAGGAGCAGATGACTCTAACCAGAAGAGTCAGACTCTACTGCAGTCAAAGGACTCCTAGAGGATGAGTCCCTGACTGGTTTGCAGAGAGGTCCCTCTGAGAGACAGGGGGTCCCTGCAGATGGACTGAACACCCAGGGGCGGGTGACAGCCAGAAGGGTTGGCCAGATCGGGTCGGCAACACACGAGCAGATAAGGTACAGAGACAGAAGGCAACCAGGGACAGGCAAGGTTGGCAACAGGTAATCAGATATGCGAGGTACCGAATCAGAAAGCAGAAGGAGAGTCAGGAAAGCAATAGGTCATAACAGATATCAAACAAGGCCTAGTCTTGGGTATGAGGTCCGTGGTCTCAACACCCTGGAACTAGTCTGAAGTATAACACAGTATGTTATTCAAAGAGAAACAGAGGTGGTGCGGCACTTCTCCTTTAAGAGGTATTTCAACTTCAGCTTATTTAGCGAGTTCTGTGTGTATGGGTGGCTAACGTATCACTGACAGGCTGTGCATATGAACAATGCTTACATAGGACGTGTGCTCCGCTGTAACAACTTGAAGGAAGAAACTTGAACTGTAAATATTTAGAAGCAGAAAGCGTGCATCCTCCGTCCAAGCATGAACATTTATTGTAAATGAACAACACCAGTGCAGGTATATTACATAACATAGTTCATCTGTATCACGTGCATCATGCAGATATTCATGGCTTAACAACTTATCTGTGATTCCGTGCGTAGTCTGTCAGTATAGGAGGTGGGAGTGCGGAGCAGAGGTGGGCTTAGCGACGGCCGTTTCGCGTCGTCCTGGACGCTTGGTCACGCTGCGTTCCACTGAAACGCAAAGTTAAGCCATGAATATCTGCATGATGCACGTGATACAGATGAACTATGTTATGTAATATACCTGCACTGGTGTTGTTCATTTGCAATAAATGTACATGCTTGGACGGAGGATGCACGCTTTCTGCTTCTAAATGTTTACAGTGTAACACAGTATCCCTAGTCTTGGATGTGAGATCTGTGGTCTCAACACCCTGGAACCAGTCTGAAGTATAACACAATAGTAACACAGTATCCCTAGTCTTGGGTGTGAGGTCCGTGGTCTCAACACCCTGGAACTAGTCTGAAGTACAACACAATAGTAACACAGTAATCTGGCTAAGTGTGGGTTCCCAGGTCCTCCTGGTTCAACCACACTGAAGATCTGACTAAGGTCTCAGTGCTAACACATAAGCATTCGCAACGCCAGACAACCAGCAACTGACAGGCAAGGAGTATATATAGCAAAGCGCTCCTCAGCACCACCCAGTTCCCTTCAGCCAATACCCAGCCATGCCGGGATCAGCTGATCATCCTGATCAGCTGACCCCTCTCCTATTGGCATAAAGAGCCTGTGTTGCAGCGCACGCGCGCGTAGCTCTCCATCTGTGTGCACTACTAGGTTCAGACAAACCAGACGCATGCTGCTGAGGAGAAACCGCTGGTCTGAATGCGGAAACAGCCGCCTCACTGTCAGACCGCGCGGCGGTGACTCCGCAATCCATTACAGTACCCCCTCAACGAGGAGTGGACTCCGGACACTTTCCACCAGGCTTCCCAGGATGTAAGTCATGAAACTCTTTCTTTAATTCCTCCATGTGCATGCGACAATCTGGCACCCAAGATCTCTCCTCTATGCCATATCCCTTCCAGTGGACCAGGTATTGCACAGAATTCTGCACCAGACGAGTAATAGTTGGCAAACCCCAGAAATCTCTGGAATGCTTTCAGTCCAACAGGCTGAGGCCACTCCAGGACAGCAGAAACCTTCCCTGGGTCCATTGAAAGACCAGAGGTGGAGATGATGTACCCCAAGAAGGCAACCGAGGTTACTTCGAAGAGGCATTTCTCCAGTTTGGCATAAAGCTGATTCTGTCTTAGCTTTTCTAGTACAAACCTGACATGCCTGCGATGTTCAGTGAGATTGGACGAAAAGATCAGTATATCGTCCAAATAGACCAGGACAAACTTCCCCAACACTTCCCTGAACACCTCGTTAATTAACTCCTGTTAGACGGCCGGAGCATTACACAACCCGAAGGGCATCACCAAGTACTCGTAATGCCCGTCGGGCGTGTTGAAGGCCGTCTTCCATTCGTCACCACCCCTAATACGCACTAGGTTGTATGCACCTCTTAGATCTAGCTTTGAGAAAATCTTGGCATTGGTCACCTGTGTGAACAAATCGCCAATCAAGGGTAAAGGGTAACGATTTTTCACTGTGATCTTATTTAGGCCTCGATAATCAATGCTAGGACGGAGGCCTCCGTCTTTTTTTCTTCACAAAAAAGAAACCTGCCCCTGCTGATGAACGGGAGGGAAGGATGAACCCTTTAGCCAAGTTTTCTCTGATGTATTCCTGCATAGCTAGTTTCTCAGGCCCAGACAGGTTATAGAGGTGACCCCTGGGTGGCATACAACCAGATCTCAAATCGATGGGACAATTGAAGGCACGGTGGGGAGGAAGTTTATCTGCTGACTTGGGACAGAAAACGTCAGCAAATTCTGCGTATATTGTCTTGGCACCCCTTCAACCTGAATGTTGGTATGACCCATGGTTACCTTTGCCAAACAATGATGATAACAATGGGACGACCAGCTTGTTAGCTGACCTGAAACCCAGTCTATCTGAGGGGAGTGGAGTTGTAACCAGGGCATGCCAAGAATGATGGTAGAGGTTGCCATACGCAAGACCAGAAATTGCAGATCTTCCCCATGCAGTGCCCCAACACTGAATCTCAAATTTGGAGTACGGGACAAGGGATGTCTACTCTGCAGAGGAGGGTCATCTACAGCAGTGACCAGAATCGGCCGATCCAATGGGAGCATGGGAATTTCCAATCTCTTTGCAAACTCGTAATCTATAAAATTAGCTGCTGAACCAGAGTCAATGAAAGCTTCAGTGGTAACAGTCTGACCCTCCCATGTGACAGAACAGGGAAGGAGCAGACGATTTCCCGACTTCTTCCTCTGCACAGTATAAACAGAACTGTTCTGTTTTCCTGCGATTCCTCTCTATCCGCGTCAACTTGGACTGACCAATTTGCATTGGTTCTGGCGGAGGCGAGGCGGGTGGAGGAGAGACATAAGAGACATATCTGACCAAGTTTCTACCACGGGTTTGCTTTTGATACCGCAACCGGCGATCAACCCGTACTGCTAAAGAGATTGCCTCCTCAATGGTTTTTGGTTCAGGGTGTCATCAACTCTGAAACTGCGTCTGACAGCCCTGATAAAAAACAATCTAGCAGTGCAAAAGCCCCCCACCTAGCTGACACTGACCACTTTCTGAATTCAGCTGCATAGACTTTGCAGGTCTTTAACTTCCGCTCAGCAGTAGAGGCAATGTCCGGATCATCATAAATTATGGCCTTGGACTTAAAAAATTCCTCTACTGATGTTAGTGCTTTGTGCCCTGTCTGCAGGCTCTATGCCCAGGTTTGAGCATCTCCTGAGAGTAGGGTCTTAATAAATGTAACCCTCTGTGCCTCTGTTCCTGACAAGTTAGGTCTCAGTTCAAAATATGACATTACACGATTCTTAAAATTCTGAAAGTCAGATCTATGACCAGAAAACCTTTCGGGTACAGACATCCGCAGGTCTGTAACTGGAGGAGATCGCACTGAATTCACAGTCGTCTGAAGGACCTGTAGAGACCCAGATAAAGCAGAGATCTGGGCCTGCTGACCGTCCATCACTCTGATGAGATTTTCCACAGAGGTGGTGAGTGTATCAAGATGACTGTTAAGTGCATCCATTTTGTTTTTTGGTCTGGCGTTCTGTAACGATCGGTGTCAGCACACAGAGAGAATCTGATTATTGGTGATCTGCAGTATCACCAAGAATACAGATTTATATCTGATTATTAATGATCTGCAGAATCACCAATAATACAAGTATAACTAACCTCTGGACACCTGAAAACGTGTAAGTGTTTGGTGCAACAGTAATGAGTAGAATCACCTGAGGAGCAGATGACTCTAACCAGAAGTGTCAGACTCTACTGCAGTCAAAGGACTCCTAGAGGATGAGTCCCTGACTGGTTTGCAGAGAGGTCCCTCTGAGAGACAGGGGGTCCCTGCAGATGGACTTAACACCCAGGGGCGGGTGACAGCCAGAAGGGTCGGCCAGATCGGGTCGGCAACACACGAGCAGATAAGGTACAGAGACAGAAGGCTGATTCGGTAACCAGGGACAGGCAAGGTTGGCAACAGGTAATCAGATATGCGTAGGTACCAAATCAGAAAGCAGAAGGAGAGTCAGGAAAGCAATAGGTCATAGCAGATATCAAACAAGGCCTAGTCTTGGGTGTGAGGTCCGTGGTCTCAACACCCTTGAACTAGTCTGAAGTATAACACAGTATCCCTAGTCTTGGGTGTGAGGTCCATGGTCTCAACACCCTGGAACCAGTCTGAAGTATAACACAATAGTAACACAGTATCCCTAGTCTTGGGTGTGAGGTCCGTGGTCTCAACACCCTGGAACTAGTCTGAAGTACAACACAATAGTAACACAGTAATCTGGCTAAGTGTGGATTCCCAGGTCCTCCTGGTTCAACCACACTGAAGATCTGACTAAGGTCTGAGTGCTAACACATAAGCATTCGCAACACCAGACAACCAGCAACTGACAGGCAAGGAGTATATATAGCAAAGCGCTCCTCAGCGCCTCCCAGTTCCCTTCAGCCAATCCCCTGCTACGCCGGGGTCAGCTGATCGTCCCGATCAGCTGACCCCTCTCCTATTGGCATAAAGAGCCTGTCTTGCAGCGCGCGCGCGTAGCTCTCCATCTGTGTGCACTACTAGGTTCAGACAAACCAGACGCATGCTGCTGCGGAGAAACCGCCGGTCTGAAAGCGGAAACAGCCGCCTCACTGTCAGACCGCGCGGCGGTGTCTCCGCAATCCATTACACTTTTCTCCTGAGCTTTATCCAAGGAGGTATTTTTAAACCTTATCAGTAAAAACCTTCCACCAAACAAGAAATTACTTAAAATAAGTTTGAGGCCTCTTGCACACTGCAAATCTGATTTGGGATTCCGATTCTGATTTGCGATTCTGATTTATCCTGAATGCTACCAACACAAGGAAAAAACCGCAACATACGGTACAGATTAAAAATCGTAAAAATGTAAATGTAAAATTGCGTCAAAATCGGAATCTCATTTTCCTTTCTATCAAATACATGCTACAAAAAACTTCCTGCAGTTTCAGGCCTAGCAGCAGTTTTCAGAACATTATCACCAATTTCCATAGCAATACACAGTTTTCAGAGCAGTACTGACAGTTTTATTTTTATAATTTCAGTACACATTAACTCTATTTTCTGGGCTTATCTTCAGTGAATGAAATACAGTTTGACTCTAAATATGGAGATAAATGTATGGTTATAAGTCTGTGGAAAAAAAACTTTCATTCTGTTTAAATAGGCCCCATTAGATTTCTATTGAGATTGGTTGGCTTGGTCAATCTCTCCACATTTTCTCTAGGTCTTGTAATGTACTGTAATGTAATGTAATGTACTTGATAAATCAGGACTTGAAAGTAGATTTAAGGTGGCCATAGACATAAGATGAGATGATCTTTGCTGTATATCTGTGGCAACCAGAAGACCTTGTAAGATAGTCCTAAAGACCATACATGGAGCATAGGGAACTGGGGAAGATTTTAGCTCTTATTCATGATGAACCTGGTTTGCTTGGCAAAATCCGTGAGGGATGACTTCCGGCTCTGGCACTGTGTACATCTACCAGGTGCTTAGATGAGAAATGCTCTAATTCATGTCATTTGTATCACTAACTTGTCTATTATGATTAATACTATTGGGATGGCAGTAATCATTAGGAACTGGTTATATTCATGCCCTGACATCTTCATTCTACATTCTCGCTTCTCGCATTGGGTTACCCACAAGATGGACTTGGTTTAATTATGACAGTTCCCTACATCACATGGACTTTTCCAAGAAGTGCTTTCTGCAAGCTTAATTCCCACACTCTTTGCAGGTTCCCCTTTTATGCACAGTCACTAGAGAAATTGATAGATAGAGCTCTTGATTATTCCCTATTAAGTTGATAACAGCATTCTATGCATACCGTATTTTATTTCTCCAGTGACCTGCACTTCACCTGATCAATATTTTCTGCTTACTCATATGCTGGGTTTTTTTGGGGAGTAATTTCAGCACTGTACAATTACCTCCTTTTTCTAGGGACTGTAAGGGGAGCCACAGACTTGCCAGTGTAATACTATGTTGTATAATTTTTGGCCACATGTAATACAGTATGCAGGGCCAAATTTACAACTCAGAGTCAGAGATCCATAGGCACAGGCTTTCTGGTGTTCGAAAATCCGCTCCTGAACACAGGTCACACCCACAAGTAAAAATATTCTCAACTCTAATCCCTGCCTTATGCCACTAACTGTTGTTAGATTCTTACACTCTAATCAGTGTCTCATATCATCCTTAGTGACATGAGACAAGATTTAGGGTGTAAGTGCCTGAGGTCAGTGATATGAGGCAGGATTAGGATGTAAGCTCCTGTGGTCAGTGATCAGGGACGGATCAAGACCAAGTTACGCCTGGGGCATGTGAGGAAACGCAGAAAGACAGCCGCCTCTGTACAGCATGAGGCGGCTGTTTCTGGGAAGGGCATGGCGGAACGCGGAGTAACCGCCGTGTCTGACGCAGCAGTTAGCGCGCATGACCCTGCTACCGATACTTGGTCCCAGCGCGGGGAGGCCACCACCAGTGCTGCCAGTGGGGCGACCAACCCCGCGCATGGAACAGCAGGAACATCGCAAGACGGTGTTGGTGTGGCTGGGACTCATAGTCCCTCTAGGTTCAGAATGACGCGCGTGTGCGCGGAGAGGCAGAGCTTATATGGCAGCCAAAAAAAGGTCAGCTGTCCTGGTCGGTCAGCTGACAACTCTGCTCTGTTTCATTGGTCCAGCACTTAGGAAGGTGCTGGAGAGTATCTGTGCAAATATACTGCTGGCTGTTCAGTTGCTGGTTGTCTGGCGTTGCGAACACTACGTGGTAGCACTCAGACCTGTCTGTATCTGTGTTCTAGCATAGTTTCCAAAGGTGTTGACGGCCACGGATCTCACACCTTAGCGTTAGGAAATTATACTGTATTATCTGTTATGACCTTCTGCTTGCCTGACTATTCTTCTGTACTCTGATCCTGTACCTTGCTATTCTGATACTCTGTTGTTGAACCCCGGCTCGTCCTTAGACTCTGCATCTGCCTCCTGATTCTGTACCTCGATATTTCTGATACCCTGTTGCCGAACCCTGCTTGTTTGTTAGACACCACATCTGCCTTCAGTATCTGTACTGTATCTGTCTGTGTGGTTACGACCTGGTTTGTCCGACCTCGAGAACCGACCTTACTGTCAGAGGCGGTTCCCAGTCCTGGTAGTGACACTCCCTCCTGAGTGTCACTCTAGGTTGTCCTTCCTACTTTCAGCCTGACTCCTCCTTCCGGGAGAGTTCAGGTCTTCGGAAGGAATTTGTGCAGTACTCCTTACTGCCCTGAGGCCTAGTCCTCTAAGTATTACTGTTGCACCAAACACAACTACTCTTCTCAGGTGTCCAGAGGTTAGCTTGTATATCTGATTATCGGTGATGCTGCAGATCATCAATAATCAGGTATATATCTGTATTCCCAGTGATACTGCAGATCACCGGTAATCGGATCCTCTCTGTGTTACACCGATCAATACAGAACGCCAGACCAAATACAAAATGGACGCAAACACTGATCGTCTGGGTGTACTTGCCGCTTCGGTGGACAACATCAATCAAGTACTGGGCACCCATAGAACTCTTATTGATGCCCTATCAGGGTCTGTACCAACCCTCCAGACATCAGTGGATCATGTGCGATCCCCTTCTATCTCTGACATATGTATGCCTGTACCTGAAAGATATTCCGGCCACAGATCTGACTTCTGGAATTTTAGGAGTAGAGTGTTGTCCTATTTTGAGCTGAGACCCCAGTCTTCAGGAACGGAGACCCAGAGGGTCACATTTATTAAGACTCTATTGTCAGGCGATTCTCAGACATAGGCGTACAGTTTGCCCACTGAGGACACAGCCCTTACCTCCGTAGAGGAATTTTTTAAAGCCATGGCGGTAATTTACGACGACCCGGACCTTGCCGCGACCTCTGAGCGGAAGCTCAAGCTTTTGCGGCAAAGCAAAGGTCCGGTCGAAGATTATGCGGCTGAATTTAGAAGGTGGTCAGTCACAGCCAGGTGGGACACCTATGCCCTGTTGGATTGTTTCCTGTCAGGGTTGTCTGATGAAGTCTCTGACCTGATGTTAAGTCAGCCCGAGCCCAGAGCAGTCGATGAGGCCATTTCTGCGGCCATCCGAATTGACCGCAGGCTGCGCTACCAAAAACAGACCAGAGGTAGTCATCGTGTCAGAGTGGTGTCTTACGCTGCACCTCAAGTGACGTCACCTCCCTCTGTCTCGCCTGCTCCAGTCTTGCCTCCACCCGAGCCGATGCAGATAGGTCGGTCAAAACTGTCCAAGGTGGAGCGGAGACGGAGAATGACTGAACAACTATGTTTATATTGCGCTGAAGGGGGGCATAGGGTGCGAAACTGCCCCAATAAGCCGGGAAACGCTACCGCCTAGGAGTTGTAGGGGGTAACACCCTAGGCGTCCGACTCATACCCCTAGAAGAAAAACGGTTGCTTTTTCCCTGTACTGTTACATGGGAGTATAAGACCGAGGCCACGGAAGCCTTTATTGATTCAGGCTCCGCGGCTAATTTTATGAATATTGAGTTTGCTAAGAGATTGGGAATTCCGCTTACAGCGGTGGAACCACCCATTCAGGTTACGGCAGTGGATGATTCTCCTCTGCAGAGGAATCATCCGCTGTCCCCGACACCAGAGGTAGGAATCACTGTGGGGGTTTTGCATTGGGAAAAATTACAGTTTTTTGTGTTACATATGTCCACGTCCACCATTATTCTTGGTATGCCATGGCTATGCCTTCACTCTCCGCACATTGATTGGGCCACCTGTCAATTAATTTCCTGGTCAGATCATTGTTTTCAACAATGTTTAGGGAAGGTGACTTTGGGCCAAACAAGGATTCAGGTGGAGGGGGTTCCAGAGCAGTATTTAAAGTATTCTGACGTATTTTGTCCCAAGGCAGCAGACAAGTTACCCCCGCATCGCCCTTTCGACTGTCCCATCGATCTCCGTTCAGGTTGTATGCCCCCCCGTGGCCATTTGTACAATTTATCTGGGCCCGAAAATGTGGCCATGCAGGAATACATCCGTGAAAATTTGGCCCGTCCCGGTCGTCTGCTGGGGCAGGTTTCTGTTTTGTTAAGAAAAAAGACGGAGGCCTGCGGCCCTGCATTGATTACCGGGGCCTGAATAAGATTACGGTGAAGAATCGCTATCCGCTGCCCCTGATAGATGACTTATTCACACAGGTCATCAATGCTAAAGTCTTTTCGAAATTAGACTTACGGGGTGCGTACAACCTGATACGTATAAGAAAGGGCGATGAGTGGAAAACGGCCTTTAATACATCCGACGGGCATTACGAATACCTGGTGATGCCCTTCGGGTTATGTAATGCCCCAGCCGTTTTTCAAGAACTCATCAATGAGGTCTTCAGGGAGGTGTTCGGGAGGTTCGTTCTAGTATATCTAGATGATATACTTATTTTCTCCAACAACCTCTCTGAGCATAGGTCGCATGTAAAATTTGTATTGAATAAACTGAGGCGAAACTCACTGTACGCCAAACTGGAGAAATGTATCTTCGAGGTAACTTCCGTCACTTTTCTGGGATACATTATCTCCACCTCAGGCCTGTCCATGGACCCTGCCAAGGTTTCCGCGGTTCTAGAATGGCCTCAGCCGGTTGGGTTGAAGTCACTTCAGAGGTTTTTGGGTTTCGCAAATTACTACAGAAGGTTCATTAAGGGGTACTCCACTGTCATTGCACCCCTCACCAGTCTAACCAAAAAAGGGGCAGATACCACTCATTGGTCTCCTGAGGCTCTTCAGGCATTCTCCACCCTGAAGGATCTCTTTTGCTCTGCACCAATCCTTAGACACGTAGATACCTCATTCCCTTTCATTGTTGAGGTGGACGCCTCGGAGGTCGGGGTGGGGGCTGTGCTGTCTCAGCGGTCAGGCTTGCAGGGTCGGATGCACCCATGTGCCTACTTCTCTCGTAGGTTCTCTCCAGCAAAGCGGAACTACGATATAGGCAACAGGGAGCTCCTGGCCATTAAATTGGCTTTTGAAGAGTGGCAACATTGGTTAGAGGGAGCAGAACATATGATCACAGTTTACACTGATCACAAGAACCTGGAATACATTGAAGGGGCTAAGAGGTTGAGCCCCCGTCAGGCTCGATGGTCTTTGTTTTTCTCTCGATTCAGGTTTATTATTACGTATACTCTCGGGAGCAAGAATGTTAAGGCAGATGCGTTGTCCAGGTGCTTTGAGCCAGAGACAGCACAGCACTCCGTCCCTAAAACTATTGTTCAGAGGAAATTAGTGCTGGCTGCAACTGATACTTGGGAAGACTGGAAGGAGACTTTAAGTCCCTTTCAGCAGGACATCCCGGAAGTAAAGCCTGAAGGGGTTATGTTCATTCCTCTGCCCTTCCGTCTCCAGATCTTAGAGATGTTCCATACGCACAAGAATGCTGGACATCCCAGAGCAGCCAGAACACAAGATCTTGTGGCCAGGTGTGCCTGGTGGCCTTCCCTGTCAGCAGATTGCAAGGAGTTTGTTAGGGAATGTGCAATATGTGTGAAAAGTAAACCCTCCCGGCTGGCACCTGTCGGTACTTTGCAGCCTTTGCCCACCCCAAGTGAACCGTGGACCCATTTGTCCATGGATTTTGTGGGTGAGCTCCCCAAGTCTGAAGGCATGTCGGTCATCTGGGTGGTAGTCGACCGCTTCAGCAAGATGGTCCATTTCGTGCCCTTGAAAGGACTCCTCTCGGCCCAGGAATTGGCCGACTTATTCATCGTCCACATTTTCCGGCTGCATGGCATTCTGGAAAACAGTGTAAGATCGGGGAGTCCAATTTGTCTCTAGATTCTGGCGGGCATTTTGCCACCAAATGGGCATGAAGCTGTCTTTCTCGTCAGGCTACCACCCACAGACAAATGGGCAGACTGAACGGGTCAATCAATCTTTGGAACAGTTTTTAAGATGCTACGTTGCTGAGGCACAGAATGACTGGGTAAAATTTCTGCCCTTCGCAGAATTCGCACAAAATAATTTGAAGAGTTTTTCTTCTGGATTTTCCCCGTTCCAGATAGTGACAGGGAGATCGCCCAAGTTCTCCCCATTGCCAGTGGCCTCCACTCCATTTCTAGCTCTGGAGGCCTGGCAGAGGTCATTTAAAGACACTTGGTGGACGGTGAAAAATAATTTGGAAAAGGCATTTCAGAGTCAAAAGGGTCAAGCTGACAAGAGACGTTCTTTGGAGTGGAGGTTCCAGCCAGGAGACTTGGTGTGGGTGTCCACACGTCACTTGACCCTGAGAAAACCCTCAGACAAGCTTGGTCCCAGGTTTGTGGGTCCGTTCCCGGTAGCGAAAAAGATCACCAACGTTACTTATACCATTGATCTTCCCGCCAGCATGCGTGGGGTAAGGTCCTTTCATGTGTCCCTGCTCAAGCCTGCAGTCCATGTGGGTACTACTCCTCCTCCTCCTGTGATGGTAGATAGTCAACCTGAGTATGAAGTAGAGAAAATTTTGGACTCACGTATTGTGCAGAACTCAGTACAATATCTAGTGCACTGGAAGGGGTATGGTATTGAGGAAAGAATGTGGGTACCTGAGGGCCGCATGCATGCTGATAAGTTGAAGAGGGAGTTCCACACTTTACACCCAGAAAAGCCTGGAAGGAGCTGTCCGGAGGCCACTCCTCGAGGGGGGGGGGGGGTACTGTGAGGAAACGCGGAAAGACAGCTGCCTCTGTACAGCGTGAGGTGGCTGTTTCCGGGAGGGGCATGGTGGAACGCGGAGTAACCGCCGCGTCTGACGCGGCGGTTAGCGCGCATGACCCTGCTACCGATACTTGGTCCCAGCGCGGGGAGGCCGCCACCAGTGCTGCCAGCGGGGCGACCAACCCCGCACATGGGACAGCAGGAACATCGCAAGACTGTGTTGGTGTGGCTGGGACTCATAGTCCCTCTAGGTTCAGAATGACGCGCGTGCGCGCGGAGAGGCAGAGCTTATATGGCAGCCAGAAAAAGGTCAGCTGACCTGGTCGGTCAGCTGACAACTCTGCTCTGTGTCATTGGTCCAGCACTAAGGGAGGTGCTGGAGAGTATCTGTGCATACTGTATATACTGCTGACTGTTCAGTTGCTGGTGGTCTGGCGTTGCAAACACTACGTGGTAGCTCTCAGACCTGTCTGTATCTGTGTTCTAGCATAGTTTCCAAAGGTGTTGACGGCCACGGATCTCACTCCTTAGCGTTAGGAAATTATACTGTATTATCTGTTATGACCTTCTGCTTGCCTGACTATTCTTCTGTACTCTGATCCTGTACCTTGCTATTCTGATACTCTGTTGTTGAACCCCGGCTCGTCCTTAGACTCTGCATCTGCCTCCTGATTCTGTACCTCGATATTTCTGATTCCCTGTTGCCGAACCCTGCTTGTTTGTTAGACACCACATCTGCCTTCTGAATCTGTACTGTATCTGTCTGTGTGGTTACGACCTGGTTTGTCTGACTTCGAGAACCGACCTTACTGTCAGAGGCGGTTCCCAGTCCTGGTAGTGACACTCCCTCCTGAGTGTCACTCTAGGTTGTCCTTGCTACTTTCAGCCTGACTCCTCCTTCCGGGAGAGTTCAGGTCTTCGGAAGGAATTTGTGCAGTACTCCTTACTGCCCTGAGGCCTAGTCCTCTAAGTATTACTGTTGCACCAAACACAACTACTCTTCTCAGGTGTCCAGAGGTTAGCTTGTATATCTGATTATCGGTGATGCTGCAGATCATCAATAATCAGGTATATATCTGTATTCCCAGTGATACTGCAGATCACCGGTAATCGGATCCTCTCTGTGTTACACCGATCGTTACAGGGCAAGGTCAGGTTTTGGCACCTAAAGGTCAGGTTTTGGCGCCTAAACTGCCATTCATTTTGCCGCCTTTTTAATAATTCAACAAACTGCGCCTGGGGCAAGATACCCGCTTGCCCCCCCTAGATCCATCCCTGTCAGTGATCTGAGGAGGGGGGCCGATCCTCCCATATAAGGCGCCTGTAGGCATGTGCCTGCAGTGCCCTGACAGTATGTCTTTTTTTTACATAGCTATAATTATCTGCCTTAATTGCAATAAAAGATGCCAGCTACGCAGGTTCACCTCTGTGTCTTTGCACAAGCATATTTAGCTTTTATAGTGTTCATGCATGACAGAAATTGTCAGCAGATTGTTATTGTTTAATGGTCTTTGAAGTGTCTGACAGCACTCAACAACACTTGAAAGATGCATAAGAAAGGAAATCACCAGACATCTTGTACTTTCATGGCCAAATTATCTTTTGTCTGTAGACTTGGCATTTAGATTTTGTTATGGTTTGTGTTTTGGCAGTTATTACAACATATAATTAAAGACTTGATGATGTATTAAAAGCTTGCCAAGTAAACATCTCCGTAGTTTGCAAGCTGTAATAAATATATAGTGTGCTGGATAATGTACTGGTAAGGGATGCGGGATTTGAGCCCTTTGACAGGGATCTGAATCCGGGCTCAGGCCAATATGTAAAACAGTAAGGAGTCTTTGGGCAAGGAGCTCTAATGATCCTGGTTGCCATGGAGCGCACCTTAAAGGACAACTGAAGCGATAAGGATATGGAGGCTGCCATATCTATTTCCTTTTAAAGAGAACCCGAGGTGGGATTTAATTATGCTAGTGGGGCACAGAGGCTGGTTGTGCACACTAACACCAGCCTCTGTTGCCCCATGGTGTACCTCCAGGACCCCCTTGCACGCCGCTATACCCCCCGCAGTGCTGGCAACACACAGCGTGTCGCCAGCTCAATGTTTACCTATGCGCTGTCTGTCAGCGCCGCTCCCCCGCCTCCTCCGTATCGGCGCTACCCGCCCGTGTCACTTCCCTCCAATCAGCGGGAGGGAAGGGACACGAGTGGGTAGCGCCGATACGGAGGAGGCGGGGGAGCGGCGCTGACAGACAGCGCATGGGTAAACATTGAGCTGGCGACACGCTGTGTGTCGCCAGAACTGCGGGGAGTATAGCGGCGCGCAGGGGGGTCCTGGAGGCACACCATGGGGCAACAGAGGCTGGTGTTAGTGTGCACAACCAGCCTCTGTGCCCCACTAGCATAATTAAATCCCACCTCACGTTCTCTTTAAGTAATACCAGTTGCCTGGCTGCCCTGCTCATCCTCTGCCTCTAATACTTTTAGCTATAGGCCCTGAACAAGCATGCAGCAGATCAGGTGTTTCTGAGTATTGTCAGATCTGACAAGATTAGCTGCATGCTTGTTTCTGGTGTTGTTAAGACACTACGCAGCCAAATAGACCAGCAGGGTTGCCAGGCAACTGGTATTGTTTAAAAGGAAATAAATATGGCAGCCACCATATGCCTCTCACTTCAGGGTTCCTTTTTTGTCTTGTCTTGTCAAGAGTTGATTTCTCAAGCGAAGACCTCACTATACTGTAACCACACTGAGAGCTTTAAACCTTCTTAATAATTGCGATCAAATTTATGTTTTTGCACTACAAACCATAATAATAATTATAAAATTTATTATGTGAATGTATTTACAGTTATCCTAAGTTTACTGTTTTAGTAATCTTGTTGCGACAAGAATTTAAGTCAAATTCCTATAATAAGAAACCTACAGCAATAAAGGGGAAAAATACATTGTTTAATTTTGTGGGGAAGTACCAAAATCAGCTTTTTTATATTGCCATCTTTTCAACAGTATGTCTCCAATCTATCAAAAACTTTAAAATAATTGGTAGGTTTCCACTTTAAGTAAAGTATCCAAGAAACTCAGCAAAACATTGTTTAGAGTAGACTGGTTTACTGAGAAGGTAAGTACAACAAATTCTCAAATAGATCATTTCACGTTAAGCTGAAATTGTTTTTCTTAGCACTGCATGATATTATGGAGTATTTCGTAATAATTAATTTTATGCAATTGATGGCTACAGATCAAACAGCTTCTTGGTACTGGGAAAATACAGATGTGTGGATACACAGAAAAGGCATCAAACTCTTTTCATGAGAATGTGGACTTGACCTGGGAGGATAAAAGGATTACGCAGAATGTACTGTACAAGGTAAGTGTGCTTCCCAGAGATGTTCATAAACTGGAAGTACAATTGATGGGTTACATTCCAACTATAAAATTCCAACTATAAAACACTTTCCTAGCAGAAAATGGCTTCTGAAAGCAGGAAAGAGGTAAAAAGGGGAATTTCTCATCAGTGAGGGTCACACTATAGTCACTTCCTGCCTGAGTCAGGGCTGAGTCAGCCACTTACATACCTGATATTTAACTCTTTCAGGCAGAGAAAAAAAAAAGAATACAGCATAGTTATTTGTGTGCTAGGCACTGTACACACCTATGTCTATCTCATCATGTCACATGTCACTTCGGGTATCCTTTAAAAGGAAATAAAAATGGCAGCCAGCATATCCCTCTCAGTTCAGGTGTCCTTTAATGTGCATTAAAGAGGAGCTGTCAGCTATACTATCTCCAGAAAAAAAAAACACATACACAAGTAGATAAAGGCTTGCTCCACTTACATAAGATATGTATTGCACTGTCCACGTTTTGATTTTAGTGATTTTTCTATAGTAAAGAAAAAGAGAAAATCCTTCTTAGCATTTCCCATTTAGACTCTGTCTATCTTAAAGCCAATCCTGACATCATTTCCTCCCTTACTCTGTCTGTGTATGCTTTGCCCACACTCCTCCCAGTCTTCAGACACTCCCACCCAGTTCTGCAGTAGAAAGTGCATTGTTTCAGCATGAGACATATTGGCCAATCAGAGAGGAACAGAGGTGTGGGAGGGGAAAACAGGAGGGAAAGAGGCTTTAGCCAATCAGGCGGCATTAGCTATGTCTGAGGGGAAAGTAAAGAAAAAAAAAAGAAAACCCAGCATGCCCTGCAACTTCCTTTGTGCAGCAGATGTACCAAATAAGAGCCAGGGAAACTGGGGAATGATCTTTTATGGACAAGAAAAAAAGAGTGATTTTTAACTTTTGGATTGCCTGGTTAGTATCCTTATTACTTGTTTACCAGATAAAAATAAAGATTTTTTTTTTATGCCGACAGTTACGCTGTAAGGGCGCCACCTCTGATGTTAGTGACCAGGGATCCGGTACTGGCTCAAAACAATACCTGTCCATTAAGGAGTCCTTGGGCAAGACGCTCTATTCTTCCAGTGGCTAATTATATTTTAAAAGATGTGGCGTTTATGGCCCGCTCTGCCAAAACGGTTCCTGACCCCTGCGTTATAAGATGTGAGCATAAAAATAGTGGTCCAGTACTAGAGGACCAACTCCATTGCCAACTAGGCAAACCCAATAGGGCTGGTTGAATAGAGCTGGTACTTTCAGTTGATGGTAGTGACTAGAGCAGAGGCAGGATGCTGACCAATCACTTTACTTGCAGGGCTATATGGGGGTTGGACTAGTAAACTCGTTAAATAAGTGTACATCTTTTTAAATAGAGAACAGAAATATAACCAGCATCACAGTATTGCCACCCTCCAACTTTCAGGATTTTAAGATAGGGGAGGGATGCTAGATCAGTTATTTGACTCAATAAGATTCATAGATAAAATAACACAAAAAATATATGTCACAAAGAGTGGATGTAAACACCAAATATACACATAACACGATAAAGAAACAAAGAGTTAGTTTTGCTCCTTTAGCTAGATACATCAGATGTTAGATTGTAGCTGTATTGCCAATCATATTATCCTGTAAAATCAATATAGCATATCATATTCCAGTGCAAGATGCATTGATATATCTTAGGGTTGCATAAAATGAGCCTGAATGCCCAGGTCTTATTGTGAAAGTTATGTAATAGAGGTCCTAGTGGTTGTGAGGTGAATTTTCGTTGGCCAATGAATTTTGGTTTTGTATATAAGCAGTTTTTAAAATCATAATTTATGTAGTATTATGCTGGGAATACACGTTTCGTTTTTGCCTTCGTTTAAACCTTCGTTTCGATTGTGCCTTTTGTCCTTTTCGATCCCGAAATAATCAGTCATACGGTTAATATCACCACCCACGGGTTCGTTTTTTTTTCCGATTCTGATGGTTTCGTTTTTCCAATGATCGAAGGCTGCAAAGAAACGAAACGAAAATCCCTTTTTACAGGGACGGACTAGCATAAACGAATATATAATCGATCTGAACAGCCATCAAGCCTACCAATGGCTCGATTAGATGGATAAAGAGAGATAATATCAAACATGTTCGATCACTAGTCGTTCGTTTTTGGGGTCTATTAATCGAAACTATAATGAGATTATGACTATTTTCACATACGTTTTCAACACTCGATTCGTTTACCGAACGAATCGAAGGTTTAAACGAAGGCAAAAACGAACCGTGTATTCCCAGCATAACGATTAAAACATGTTGAAAAAGTCCAGTAATTCCTTTTGAAGCATGGCTCCTTTTAATTGTCTGCATGCATTTGCCCTTGATTCATAGTCATGGCTAAGTGCAGGCTCAACATTAAATAGGAAATAGCAAAGCTTAGGCTTTTGATGGTCAAATCTATAAATATTTCTCCTTGTGCCTAATCTTGCTAAATGTCAGACATTCTTGCTGAAATGAATCACAATAGCGGTATGAAAAAGTAATAGCCAGAGAGAATGCAATGAGAAAGATCTACCAAACATTCTGCCTCTGGCCACATGGATCTGCTTACGTCAAGCCAGTATGTGGCAATACGAGGAGCAGTTGATGGTTTAATACAAAAAGTACTGGACCCATGGCTGTTGTCAGCCTCTAAAGAACAGATTGGCTCTGTTTCATTACATGCATTGATTACATTCATTTTATTTACCAGAAATGAAGATTCTGGATAGTCACTGTAAGGACTGGTTCACATTAGCGTTCCCTGTCCGGATCCGCCTGTTCGGATCCGGACCGTATACTGTACAAACGGAACGTACGTTCCGCATAGCAATGCAAAGTCTATGCGGACGTTCACATGCGTACGTTCCGTACAGAACGGAGCCGGATCGGATCCGGACTCCGGACACTTTTCAAACATGCGCTATTTTTCGGGTCCGGATCATCCGGTACACGCACCCGGACCGGAGCCTGACTGCACCATCCGGAAATAGAAACCTATGGGGAACGGAAAGCACAGAACACACAGGATACAAACACCTGACGTTCTACCCCACTTCCTATGCGTATTCTAGCAGCCATTTCGGATGGGGACACATGGGCAGCAGTGAAGCAGCAGTGACTAACGTGCTGGAGCTGTTTGGCAGTATGTCGGAGGTGGAGGTGAGGCCTAAACAGTGGAGGACCTGATTCTACAGGTGCACCAGGTGCACCTTCTGCTGACCCCAACAATTTTATTAGTAATTTCGCTGTTTTTACCACACGGATCCGGATGGCAGCCTGATACATTCCTGATGCAAACGGACCGGATCCGGATCGGATCCGGATCAGAACCGTACGGTTCCGATCCGGATCAGGTCCTGATCCGACCCGGATCCGGTCCGTTTGCATGCCAAAACGCAAGTGTGAACGTGGCCAAAGGCTTCTTAGTTTTTTTATAAGATACATTCATCATATGTTGTGAAATTACAAACTATAATAATGAAAATCCATAAATTACATTCCCTGATAAAAGTGCACTAATCATTTAGTTTGTTCATTGTTCTTTAGCATGTGTAACAGGCCTGTGTGTAGTCATTGTTAACTTTATATACCTGTATACAGGGAATCAGTTATCATCGACAATGTCTTCATGTTGTGGACAGGTGGTGAAGCACTTCTGCAGGAATTCGTTCAGGTGCAAATTAACATGCACCTATGAAACAACTTCCTGATTTATTGATCAAAGTCAATGAGTGTGGTGACATTGAGACAAAATTATATCGTAAACAAATGGCTTCTAACACCATACTACATGCTAACAGTTTTCATCCGCCATTGATCAAGAGTATACCAACAGGCCAATACCTTTGGGCAAGGAGGAATTGCTCTACCTTGGAGGATTTATGGTTGAAGCAACCGAGTTTAACCTTCCTGGCGGTAAGCCGCGCAGGAGGTTTTCTCAGGCCCTACTGGGCTGATTTGCTTAATTTTTTTTTGCTGCACGCAGATAGCACTTTGCTAGCTGCGTCAGCACACCGATCGCCGCCGTCCCGCGCTCGATCGCCGCTATCCGTCGCGCCACTCCCCTCCCCAGACCCCGTGCACTGCCTGGCCAATCAGTGCCAGGCAGTGCTGAGGGGTGGATCGGGACTCCCAATGACCCGCCCCGTCGCCATGGCGACGGGGGAAGCCCTCCAGGAAATCCCGTTCTTTGAACGGGATTTCCTGATCGGAGATCGCTGAGCAGCGGCTATCATGTAGCGAGCCCTGGGCTCGCTACATGATTTAAAAAAAAAAAAAATGCTGTGCTGCCTTCTGGCGGAATTCATTAGACCGCAAGGAGGGTTGATGAAAGGTTTAAGGCCGGGGGTACTCAAGATCAAATCTTAAGAAGGCTTATCGTGGAGCACTTCACTCAGACTGAAATAATTTGATTAACGATCAAAGAGGATCAAAGAGATATAATACCATTTCTGATTACTCTTGATTGCTCTCATTATTACTAGAGATGGCCTCCGATTTTCGGTTCGCAAACCGCGTTTGCGAACTTACGCGGAAGTTCGCGAACATGCAAACTTTCGCGAACCACAATAGACTTTAATGGGGAGGCAAACTTTGAAAACTAGAAACATTTATGCTGGCCACAAAAGTGATGGAAAAGATGTTTCAAGGGGTCTAACACCTGGAGGGGGGCATGGCGGAGTGGGACACACGCCAAAAGCCCCCGGGAAAAATCAGGATTTGACACACAGCAGCGCTTTAAGGGCAGAAATCACATTGCATGCTAAATTAGAGGCCTAAAGTGCTCTAAAACATCTTGTATGTGTATACATCAATCAGGGAGTGTAATTAGTGTACTTCACACTGATAGACCAAACTCACTGAGTAACGCACCGCAAACAGCTGTTTGTGTTGTGACGGCTGTGCTGAACTGGTGCGCACCATGGCGAGAGTGCAGGCCATGGCGGTTTTCAAGCCCATATAGTCGCCGGGCTGAGGTAGCTGAATGACAGAACAACAGAGACTAAGTGTCCAGCTGATCGAATTTGGTCTGTGTACAATGAGGCAACGACCTTTTTATCTATCATCTTGGGTTAGGTGTGCCCCCCAACCCCAACACACTCATGTAGCCGTCGGTCATTGCTTCATTGTGATACGCAAGCCCCTTCACTGCTGCAAGGTAACGATCACGAAGGGGAATTGACACACGTACATGCTTTTTGTTTTGTTGCTGCAGTGCAGTGAGAAAAATTAGGCAGGCATGTACACGCATCAGAAAAATTACTATAGCGGCCGCTGCTAGCAGCGGCCTTAAAAATTCAGAAATCCGCCCGGAGTCCTGTACCCTGTTGGTGGTGGCGGAGAAGGCAGTCAAGCGGCCTGCAGGCAGAGATGCTGTGTGGGGACCAATTTAGTCTTCGGGCAGGCAGTTACACGGCATGCAGGCAGAGATGCTGTGTGTGGGGACTGACTTAGTCTTCGGGCGGGCAGTAGCCCTCCGGGATCCATGCCTCATTCATTTTGATAAAGGTGAGGTACTGAATACTTTTGTGACTTAGGCAACTTCTCTTTTCAGTGACAATGCCTCCAGCTGCGCTGAAGGTCCTTTCTGACAGGACACTTGAGGCAGGGCAAGACAGAAGTTGGATGGCAAATTGTGACAGCTCTGGCCACAGGTCAAGTATGCGCACCCAGTAGTCCAAGGGTTCATCGCTGCTCACAGTGTCTACATCCACACTTAAGGCCAGGTAGTCGGCTACCTTCCAGTCGAGGCATTGGTGGAGGGTGGATCCGGAAGCACCAAGGCGAGGCATTGGACTAAAGAATGTCCACATGTCCGACATCACCATGAGATCGCTAGAGTGTCCTGTCCTTGTCTGCGTGGACATGGGAGAAGGTTTACTGGCAGTGGTACCTTTATTCCGTTGTGCTGTGACATCACCCTTAAATGCACTGTAAGGCATAGTTGCCAGCTTGTTCTGCATGTGCAGCATCCTTTCTGCCTTCAGGTGAGTTGGTTGCATGTCCGCCACTTTGTGCCTATACCGAGGGTCTAGTAGCATGGCCACCCAGTACAGCTCATTCCCCTTGAGTTTTTTCATATGGGGGTCCCTCAACAGGCTGGACAGCATGAAAGATGCCATCTGCACAAAGTTGGATCCAGACGTACTATCCAACTCCTCTTGCTCTACCTTAGTCATGTCAGGTAAGTTCTCCTCCTCCCCCCAGCCACTAACAATACCACGGGAGCGTTGAGCAGCACAAGCCCCCTGCGACGCCTGCTGCGGTTGTTCTTCTGCTGCCTCATCCTCCTCTTCAAAAAAAACACCTGCCTCATTATCTGACTCCTCTTCCCCACACGACTCTTCCTCCTTCTCCTTCTCCCCCTTTGTGCTGCCGCAGGTGTTGAGGAAACATCTGGTTCTGATGAGAATTGATCCCACAACTCTTCCTCCTGTAACTGTTCCTGTTCACGCTCATCCACAGCTTGATCCATCACTCTACGCACAGCACGCTCCAGGAAGAAGGCATACGGGATCAAGTCGCTGATGGCACCTTCACTGCGACTCACCAGGTTTGTCACCTCCTCAAACGGCCGCATGAGCCTGCAGGCATTTTGCATGAGTGGCCAGTTCTTTGGCCAGAACATCCCCATCTCCCCAAAGCATGTCCTTCTACTGTAGTTGTAGAGATATTGGGTGACGGCTTTCTCCTGTTGTAGCAGGCGGTCGAACATCAGGAGGGTCGAATTCCAGTGAGTCGGGCTATCTCAAATCAAGCACCTCACTGGCAAGTTATTTCACCGCTGAATATCGGCCAAGCGTGCCATGGCTGTGTAAGACCGCCTGAAATGCCCACACAACTTCCTGGCCTGCTTCAGGACCTCCTGTAAGCCTGGGTACTTACACACAAATCTCTGGATTACGGGATTGAGCACATGTGCCATGTAGGGTACATGTCTCAACTTTCCCAAATTCAAAGCCGAAATGAGATTGCTGCCGTTTTCACACACCACGTTGCCGATCTCCAGTTGGTGCGGGGTCAGCCACTGATCCACTTGTTTGTTCAGAGCAGCCAGGAGAGCTGCTCCAGTGTGACTCTCCGCTTTGAGGCAAGACATGTCTAAGATGGCGTGACACTGTCATACCTGGCATGCAGCATAGGCTATGAGGAGCTGGGGCTTTGTAGCTGGAGAGGAGATTGCAGCACCAGTAGAGTTGAACTGCCACTCAGCCAAGGAGGAGGAGGATGACGACAGCAAAGAGAATGTAGCAGGAGGAGTAGGAGGAGGAGAGGAGGTGGCAGCAGGCCTGCCTGCAAGCCGTGGAGGTGTCACAACTTGGTCCGCTGCACAGCCACATACTCCATGCTTGCCAGCGGTCACCAGGTTGACCCAATGGGCTGTGTAAGTATTGTACCTGCCCTGACCGTACTTGGCAAACCAGGCATCCGTGGTCAGATGGACCCTTGACCCAATGCTGTGTGCCAGAGATGACACCACTTGCCTTTCTACTTCCCGGTACAGTTTGGGTATTGCCTTTTTTGAGAAATAATTGCTGCCTGGTATCTTCCACTGCGGTGTCCCAATGGCCACACATTTTCGGAAGGCCTCAGAGTCCACCAGCTGGTATGGTAACAGCTGGCGAGCTAACAGTTCCGCCAAGCCAGCTGTCAGACGCGGGGCAAGGGGTGACTGGCAGACATTGGCTTATTCCGCTAAAAGATTTCCCTCACAGACACCTGGCTGCTGCTGTGGGCAGAGGAGCAGGAGCCGCTCAAGGTGAGAGGCGGAGTGGAGGAGGTTGGCTGTCCATAGGTGGCAATACATGGTACCGGACACTGCCACCAGCTGTTTCTGACGACGAGCTCCCCCTGCTTCTTTCAGGAACTCTCCTACTCCTCTCTGACTCCCCCTCTGAACTGTCCCCCTGTTCATCTCCTCTATTGGGAACACACGTGGCATCCGTATCATCATAATCATCATTATCATCCTCCCCAGCTTCGCTTGTATCAAACACCTCCAAAACTGCACCAACAGCAGGTACTTCATCATCCTCCTCCTCACACCTTACGTCCATAGTATCGCCTAACTCAGACATATGAGGTGGTGTAACTTGCTTAGCACCTTCATCATGTTGTAACAATAATGGCTGTGAATCAGTGATTTCCCCACCAAATAACTCCTGCAAAGTGTCAAATGTAGCGGATGTGTTACTTGGAGTAGCGCAGGTGGCTGCGGAAGATGAGGTGTTCTGTGTTAAATAGTCAACCACGTCCTGACAATCTTGGGAATTGATGGGACGTGCCTTCTTCTGAGCACTGCACTTTGGTCTAGGGCCACACGAAATCACGTCAGCACGACCTCGAACAGACCAGCTGGGTGGCCTGCCTCTGGGTCTGCCTCTGCCTGTTTTGTCCATATCGGGGGGAGGGGGGGATGAAGTGAAAGGTATGCACTGACTTGACTAATACAATGTGCAGTCACACAGGTGCAGTAAAAGGTATGCAGTGACTGGTATTACAATACAATGTGCAGCTGTAACACAGGTGCAGTTAACAGGTATGCACGGACTGTTATACTAAACAGCGTGCGGTCACACAGGTGCAGTGAACAGGTATGCAGGGATTGAAATTACAAATGTGCAGCTGTCACACACTGGTAACATGAAGAGGTGCAGTGACTGGTGGTATATTACACTGCTTGCGCTCACGTAGGTGCACTGAACAGGTTACAGGTATGCACTGCAGTGATTGGATTTACAAATATGCAGCTGTCACACACAGGTACCGTGAACAGATGCAATGACTGGTGGTATATTACACTGCTTGCGCTCACGTAGGTGTACTGAACAGATTACAGGTATGCACTGCAGTGATTGGAATTACAAATGCGCAGCTGCCACACACAGGGTCTGTGAACAGGTGCAATGACTGGTGGTATTAACAATGTGTGCGCTCGCGTAGGTAGGTAGGTGCACTGAACAGTGAAAAGGTGCAGTGATTGGGATTACAAATGTGCAGCTGCCTGTCACACACACAGGTAGTCACTGAATGTGCTGGGCCTGGCAGTGGCACAGTAGGAATTACCACCAAGAGGCCAAAGGCCAGTTGCGACTGACTGACAGGGCTGTATAATATAATGCAAGTGGGCCACACACACACACAAAAAAAAAATTGATCACAAGAACAAGATTAGCTCTCAAAAGAGCTGTTGAGGGGTGCTTTTTTTAGCAATAAGAATCAGCAAGGAGCAAGCTAACAAGCCTACAAAAGCCTAACTATGCTTTCCCTATGAGAGTCTGCAGCAGCTCTCCCTTCTCTAATTACTGCAGGCACACGAGTGAGTCCAATGCCTGACGCTGCCTGCCTTTTATAAGGCGGGGTGGGGCTCCAGGAGGGAGTGTAGCATGATTGGCTACAATGTGCCTGCTGACTGTGATGTAGAGGGTCAAAATTGACCTTAATGATGCACTATGAGGAGGAATCGAACTTCCGGAAAAGGTTGAGGTTCTCCGCGATCGCGAACCCCGGAAGTTCGCCGGTTCCCGTTCACCGGCGAACCGTTAGGGCCATCTCTAATTACTACATACAATAAACAGCAGGGCCAGTGTTTTAAGATACTGAGGAAGCATTGGCATGTCCTCACTAATAATGTGAGGATTCACCAGTGTGTCTCAAACAGACCTAGAATTGTTTTCTGTAGAGCTCCTACAATCGCTAACAACTTGGTTAGAATTCACTATCAGGGAGAGAAGCGGGGAGATCACTGAAGAACTCTAGGGGTCTATAAACGTGGCTCTAGTAATAAATGTCTCTTTATTAGGGTAGGCCGTACAAATACCTTCCCTCATGTAAAGAGAACTGTAAGGATTAAACACTTTGTCAATTGTGCCAAGGAGGGCGTCATTGATGTACTTCGGTGCATGTGTGATGCCTTTTACATAGGCAAAACTACAAGAAGTCTTCCCAGCTGCATATATGTACATGTCAATGAAGTTAAAAAATCACAATTTTAGGTTACCTATAGCAAGACATATTATAGCATGTGAGATGAATCCTTCCAACCGTATATTTGTCAGCGTGATGGATCGTGTGCATCCACCACTGAAGGATGGTGACTTTGACAAGTTTCTACTTAAGCGTAAATGTAATTGGATTTACGACCTAAAAGCCACCAATGCTCCTGGTCTCAATGGCAACCTCAAATATGCACCTTTCCTATGATCCCTCCTGTTGTGACCTATGCGAAGCCTTCCTACGCGTGTCCGGGGAAGGAAGGGGGGGGGGGGGGGTTGGGGCATAGGGTGCAGTGGGATGGGTTAGGATGGGGATTCCCGACCCTGTCGAGTCCTCCGTCGGCAGGGACCTCATTGACAGTACCCATTTCTTGCCTGTCTAGCCTTTTACGGTCAGACTAGTTTTCATTTATCATAATTAAATTTGTATTGTTTAAAATATATTCTTTAATACTGTTTAATTTATAAACATATATCTTTTTTTGTCGGTGTATTATTGTATCTATTATGTTTACAATTACATCTGTGCTTGTCTTCCCCTTTAATAGTCCGTTGTGCCTGGCGGGGCCGGAAGGGGGGTTTTATTTGGGGGCTTTGTCCTCCACACACCATGGCAGAGGTTTATATACGGGTTTGTCCTTTTTTCCTCATGTTTCCATATTGTTTCTTCCCCCCCCCCCCCCCCCCCCCATCTTCCTTCCATCTTTTCCATACCCTTGCATATTGGTGTGAGCTTCCCTCCTGCCTCACTTGTGTCACCCAACACGGGTTGCTAGGCAGGCGGAAATCATCGGCAGCTGCTTGCGTCCCACATGGCTGCCGGGTTACCACTCCTGAACCGCATTGGCGCATTGGGCATGCGGTGATTGCAGATTTGGTTTGGACAGACTTCCATGAAACGCAGAAGATGCACCTCTTGGATCACGCGGCGGGGCATTCTCAACATGGACGCCATTTATGGCGTCCAGGAAGCCTGTGCAGTTGCCCTTTTTTGGTGGCTTGTGTCTTGATGAGCATAGATACTCAGTGAAACCAGTCTACAATGCCTTTTACAGTCAGTGTATTGCCCTAATCACTTGGAGGGGCATCTCCCCACCTTCTCCTTGGTAGCCTGTGTATTCAGCTTGGCAGCCACATTCCAACATCCACTGCATCGCACAGAGGCCCTTCTGACAGGTACATGGACATGTAAGCCTCTCCAGTTACATTTATTAACATATGGATTATGTTGCCTCATATTGGGACTGTATATCAGCTCATATTGAGACATGTATTACTCCTATGGGTGTATAAATTGGATGCCTGCTGCTTATCCTCCACTGAGCTTTTGACTATATCTTTCAGCTCTATGTGTGTGCAGTGGACACTGCCTGCTTGCACGCTGCTTTGTACACTTGCCAGCTGTGTGTCTAATCTGCAACTATGCTAAGTCAGGTTGAATTTGCACAGTTTAATTCATTTGGATTTCATTGGATCTCTTCAGATCTACTGGATAAGCTTTATGTTGTGCTTTGAGTGTGCTGATGGCATCTTCTTCGCTTTTGTGCTGTATGCATCCTGGTCTGGATTTGACTTCTGGTATCCATGTGATTTGATACATCTGTGACTCATTGAGTTTTGTATGGGTACAGATGGGTACTGTATTTTTTGTGCTTTTATAAGATTTGTACTGTTATTCATGGGCCCTAAAACCCTCACCCTGCTGTTATTTTTGTAAATATATGTTACTCAACAGAGGGGCGGCCAGTTTTTCACTTTAAAATTACCATTTAACATTCTTCCAGCTAAGCCTTTGCCCCATTTTTTTGATGTACTGTGGCTAGTCTGACAGGCTTAAAGAGGCACTGCAGTGACATATAATAGATTGCAGTAAATTATTCAGGATACCCACTTTTACTCTTTTGTGTCAGAGGGTCACTTCTGATTGACACAGCCAGCAGTTGATATAAAGTAAATTGCACCGCAGCGGCAAGCAAATCTGTCCAATGGATAAAGTTATACTGTCTAGTGTTTTGCCTCAAGACACTGTATTATATTCACTTATCATTGTTATTGTGCTAAAAATTGTTCTTGTTCAATGCTGAATTTGGTTGTAGTTTAAGCGCAGCCTCATGTAGCTCCCAGCTGCTTTGACTTGGGGCTGGTACACATAAACCAATATATACTTCCAATCGACAAACCAATAAGAATCACAAATCAGTAGTCTTAAACCCCCTGTGTATACTCCGAATAGTACGGTTTACAAATACCAGCATGCCACACACGCCACATTGCGCAATCTATTTAGTAAAATCTTCAATACCAGAAATATTACACAATGTTCCAAAATAATCCAGTTGATTCCAGCACACAGGAAAATACATTTTACATTAAAATGTTTTGAGCAGTGTTCATGTGTTTTTTTTAAGTCATTTTAACTCCTTGCAGGACACTAAATAAGCCCTATACTCAATACAAACCACCAAGAAGGAGGGCAGATATACAGAAGCCCTTTTATTGAAGATGATTTCCAGATTTCACCATTAGTCTCCTTCATCCTAGGGTCTATATCTACAAGTATTTGTTTAGCTATCTCTAGCCTCACTGAGCATAAAGTGGAGATGAGGCTCTTCTTCCTTGCATAGAAAGGGAAGCTTGGCAAGAGGAGGATAAGATTGTTGAGGCAACAGATCCCCAAGCTTGGCAGCTCAGCAATACAAGCCAGTATGGGGGACAAGGGCTTAATAGAGGTAGGGGATGCATTTTGTTCTGTTATGTTTATTAAACTTGACCTGAGAAACGCGTTGCATTTCCTTTGTGGGGTATCGTATAATAAATTTGTATATTTATATAACAACAGGACGTCTGTTTGTTTGTGGAGGCTAGCCCACCACTTCCTCCATACAATTTTTAAAAATTTTATGAATTTTTATCCTGCTGGCGCCTCTATACAACACACGTAATCGAATATAGAGCTAGTGAAGCACTGAGCTGCACTGCGGTGTAAAAGCATTTAAATTTACCCTATACCTAACAGTGAAGTATATTTGATTAACATAGGGCCAGGGGCCATGTACTATTACCATTTTAATTGTAGTACAAAATAGAGACCGCACTCAGAA
The DNA here is from genome assembly GCF_040937935.1 of Hyperolius riggenbachi. NCBI lineage: Eukaryota > Metazoa > Chordata > Amphibia > Anura > Hyperoliidae > Hyperolius > Hyperolius riggenbachi. The sequence continues at coordinate 139,834,921 of NC_090652.1, read as the reverse complement.
TGCTTCTAAAACACTGTATTCACAGCAAACAAAGCACAACAAGGTATATAACATGTTTCAGGCGTAGTTCTTCTTCAGTGTGTCTGTAGCCTGTCTATTACCATTTTCATTGGTGGAAATGGGGAGCCCTGGGGTGCCACTGGGAAGCCCTGGTGGGAGCTTCAAAGATGCTTTGCTGGAGCTCAGAGAGAATTACAGTGATGGGACTTGCATTGATGGGGGTTTTGCGGATGCAGGTAAATTGATCAGGGGTGTCTGCCTCCGCTGTGGGATGCTTTGGGCAAGGAGGGACAGACTAATGGGGAGTTCTGGGGGTCTCCTTTATTAAAGGAGAACCCCCAGATGCTTTTCGAAGGCCTAAGCTAATGGCTAGTGTTTGCTGGGTGCAGGTAAATTGATCGGGGTGCCTGCCTGCCTCGATGAAGAGCTCTGGGGGTCTCCTCCTTATTAGAAGAGACCCCCAGATACAGCAATAGAAGATGGTGGCGAATGTTTGATGGGTGCGCATGCATGTCCTGGGCAGTGAGGCAGCAGTGCGATGGTGCTGGGCAACAGCACCACACCGCAAAAGCATTGCTCTAATTGCTATGGGAGCATCGCTCTAATTGAGTCCTTTTCCAGCATTCTTGATCAACCCTTTTGACCTATTTTACCTGGAAATCGATCAGGCGGCCATTTTGCAGCAACGGTTCTCTTCCAATTCTATAACAATATCTAATCGTAACGGTTGATCAGCCTGCAATATTGAGTACTGTATGGGCCACAGTTATGTGATTTAACTGTGATTGCCTAGAGATAATAGGCCCGATCCAATTTACTTTTTCTCCTAGGTTTTCTCCTAGGTAATATTTTTACATCTTATAAATAAAATGCCTTTTAAGCCACCAGCAAGCAAGAAAATACTCAGAATAATTTTGACTGAACTTGTCTACCTACTTTTTGGTACTTTTTTAGTTGTAGAGTGATGAAAAAATGATGAGAGAACTCAGAAGAAAAAGTGAATTGGATCGGGCCCAATATGTTTTGCATAGACACAAGTGTGGCTTCATCTCCAGTTTAAAGGCATACCTATTGTTAAAATGCCTTTGGATGTTTCCTTCTATTGAAAGGCTTCCACATCTATGGTAATACTTTTTATTCAGTCAGGGAGACACTATTATCCTTGTAGCTTTTTCCTACCTTTGGGTCAAGATCCAGAGAAGCTCAAGAGGCTGAACTGAATTAATGTGCGTTTTTAAGCCAAGATAACGATGTAACTATCCTTACAAAGTAGTCAGATCAGAGATAAGAGGTGTACATGATATTTAAAAAATGTGTTATTGTTACAATTTGTCCAGGAAAGCACTGAATGATAAAGTTAATCAATCAGGTCAATCATTATCTAGTATGTAAATGGGTGGCTTGAACTTTTTGTCTTCCTCTGTAGCCTCAATTTACCTTTGAAGAGATTTATAAGAGAACATTGGGTAGCTAAAGTTCAGCTGAAAGGTGTGGTAATTCATTGGAAGTTGTACACAATAATAATAATGATGATGCAACCAGCAGTCGTTTTGCTTTTGTGGTGTAACTGTGACAATCTTTGTGGATCTGGTAAAAGACAAAGGAAGAAAATAGGACATCATCAGAGTAGTTCATGCTTTTCAGTGGAGTTCTATGCTCAGACGCAACTAAGCTATCTCATGTGCATCTGTACTCGTGGTTCTGACAATCTGACAATCTGAGCACATGTAACTGATGTACTTTGCCATTCTTAAAGTAAACCAGAATCAATCAAACATGGATTCTGCTTTTGATCTCCTCTTAAAATGTTGTTTTCCTGACTATGTCTGACTTTAAAGCAAACCTGAAGTGAAAATAACGGTATGAAATAATGAATTGTATGTGTAGTACAGCTAAGAAATAGAATATTAGTAGCAAAGAAAAGAGCCTTGCATTGTTTTTCAGCACAGGAAGAGTTAAAAAAATGCAGTTGTTATCAATGTCATAGAGCCTCTCTGAGCTATTCATCCCACTAGGTCAAATAGATTTCTGTTTTTTGAAGCACCTAAACAGCAAAGAATCACTGAGAGACAGCTTGCAATAAGGTTTTACTGCAGGAAAGTTCAAAGGATCATTATTTCTGTTGTGTAAGACAGAGGCCCATATGCAATTAACTTTTTCACCTTAGTTCTTTCCTAGGAGAGAATTTTTCATTTTCTATTAAATTAACTTTCCAGCACACTGCAATTGAAAAAGTACCAAAAATTGTGTAAAAAAGTTCTAACAAAACTATTTTTTTCTTGCTTGCTTGGGGTTTAAAGGGCATGAGTAAGGGCAAGTTTAACAATATCAACTAGAAGATAACTAAGGAGAGAAAACAAATTGCATATGAGCCAGAGTGTGCAACTGTAACACTATGATACAATGTTCTAAAAAAAAAGCTAACTGAAAATAAAAATATGAGATTTTTTTTCTTTGCTACTGATGTTCTATTAATTATCCATGCTTCACATACATTTCATTATATCATTTTTTTTCGCTTCACTGTCACTTTAATATCTAGAGCCACTGACCAGCAAATTAGATAGATGTAAAGTATTTGTTTATCACAAATGTGGGTCTTCTGAGAGGCAACCACACACCAAGTGGATGGAGAAAATACCCTTCTGATGCAAGATGTTTGTGTCTGCAGATACGGACTCCACAAACTGCACTATAGCACTGAGCTTTGCATTTAAATCAATCCTTTGCTATTCTCCAATTAACAATTTTTACCTTATGCATAAATACAGCCTAACAATCCCTCCATTGCTCCAACTGTTACTGTTAATGACATCCTTATTTCCAATAGCGAAGAAAGTACAAAGATGGTCCACACTTGTCCACTTGTTAATTAGACTTTATTCAGGACATATCCAGCAATACAAATGATGCTGGATACATCCTGAATAAAGTCTAATTAACAAGTAGACAAGTGCAGACCATCTTTGTACTTTCTTCAGTATCGTTTGGAATCAAGCTTCCAGGATCCAGCACTGTCCGGTATTGGGGGTAGAGCGGTATATTCTCCTTTTCTGTTATTTCCAATAGACTACAAGAATTCTCTGGAGCTGCCACCCACTCTCTGGAATTCCCTTCCTGATTACGCTTGCTTTTACCTTTAACACATGTAAACAAGCCCTCAATATCTCCTTTTCAAACTCACCCTTCAGCTTCCTCTGACGTCACTAACTAGCCACAGTTTCATTTCCCCTTCTTACTGTATACTATACTTCTCTACCTCCTACATTGTAAGATCAACTGAGCAGATGCCTCTTCCCTTCTTATATCATGATTTGTATTTATTATGTATGCTGGTTTGTTATCTGCACTCTTGATTTTTGTGCAGTGTTGGTCAACTTTAAATACACACCACCTTTTTAAACCTATTTTTAACATTTTTACCAATAAAAAGTATTGCAGTAACACGTTTTGCTATACACGTTTATTCCCTTTGTGTGTATTGGAACAAAACAAAAAAGGGGGCGTGGGGGGGAAGCAAATTGGACATAATGCTATACAAAACTCCAAAAATGGGTTGGCCAAAATGATTGGCCCCCTTAACTTAATATTTGGTTGCACACACTGAAATATAACCATCAATAAGCCTCTTACACCTCTCACCCAGAATTTTGGAACACTCTTCCTTTGCAAATTGCTCCAGGTCTCTCTTATTGGAAGGGTGCCTTCTCCCAACAGCAATTTTAAGTTCTCTCTATGGGTGGTCAATGGGATTTAGATCTGGAGTCCTTGCTGGTGACTTTAAATCTCTCCAGCGCTTTGATGCCATCCATTTCTGGGTGCTTTTTGATGTATGTTTGAGGTCATTGTCCTGCTGGAACACCCAAGATATCAGACGCAAACCCAGCTTTCTGACACTGGGATCTACAGTGCAACTCAAAATCCTTTGGTAATCCTCAGATTTCATGATGCCTTGCACACATTCAAGGCACCGAGTGCCAGAGGTATCAAAGCAACCTCAAAACATAATTGAACCTCCACCATATTTCACTGTAGGTCATACATGTCAAACTCCGTCAAATCTGGCCCTCAGAGCCATTAAATTTGACCTCAGGTGGTTCCCCACTTTGCATTATGTTTGGCCCACTCTATACCACCAGGGAAGCTATATTGGAGGTGAAGCCCCAGATCACCAGGGAAGCCATATGGGGGAGGGAGAAAGCACTAAACACTAGGGAACTGTATAGGGGAGGAAGGACCACTAGACACCAAAGAACTATAGGGGAGGGAGAAGGGGCACTAAACACCAGGGAACTGTATAGGGGAGAAATTAGACACCAGGAAACTTTATAAGGTAGAAAGGTGGTAATTAGACATTGAGGTTGGCCCGTGACTTGGTCCCAGTGTTTAATTTTGGCCCACTTTCTATTTGAGTTTGACACCCCTGCTGTAGGTACTGTGTTCTTTTCTTTGTAGGCCTTATTCCATCAGTAGAATGATGTGCTTTACCAAAAAACTCTATCTTGGTCTCATCTGTCCACAAAACATTTTTCCAGAATGATTTTGGCTTACTCAAGTCCATTTTGGCAAACTGTAGCCTTGCTTTTTTATCTCTCTGTGTCAGCAGTGGGGTCCTCCTGGGTCACCCGCCAAAGCGTTTTATTTCATTTAAATGTCGACGGATAGTTTGCGCTGACACTGATGCTCCCTGAGCCTGCAGGATAGCTTGAATTTCTGTGGAACCTGTTTGGGGCTGCTTATCCACCATCTGGACTATCCTGCCTTCCAACCTTTCATCAATTTTTCTTTTCCGTCCACGCCTAGGGAGATTAGCAAATCTAGATCTCTGGAGATGGACTTGCAACCCTGAGATTAATGTTGATATAGTTCCACAATTTTGGTTGTCAAGTCCTCAAACTCTTCTCTTCTTTCTATTGTCCATGCTTAGTTTGGCACAAACAGACACACAATGCAAAGACGTTGGGCCTGTTTTTTACTACACGCAGATTGGATGCAGAATGGATGCAGAAAAGCTGATTCCAATGAATGCCTATGGGCCTGTTTCCACTAAACGCGATTTTTCTGATGCAGATTTTTTTCATAGGCATTCATTGGAGTCAGTTTTTCTGCATCCATTCTGCATCCAATCTGTGTGTAGTGGAAACAGGCCCTTAGTGAACTTCTCTCCTGTTTATCTGCTTTCAGGTTTGATTGTTAAATTGCCCACACCTGTTACTTGCCCCAGGTGAGTTTAAAGGAGCATCACATGCTTGAAACAATCTTATTTATCCACAATTTTGAAAGGGTGCCAATAATTTTGTCCAGACGATTTTTGAAGTTTTGTGTGACATTATGTCCAATTTTGCTTTTTCCTCCCTTTTTAGTTTTCTTCTAATACACACAAAGGGAATAAACATGTGTATGGCAAAACATGTGTTACTGCAATACTTTTCTGTGAGCATTACTTGATTTTCTGGAAAAATTTCTGGGGTTCCAACAATTTCAGCCATGACTGTATATTTTATATCTGTATGGACAGAGCATATTCAGTGCCACCAGAAATTGGCCACGTCTGGTCACAGCCCTCCTGTGGCTGTTTTTTTTTTATTTCAGTACAATTTGTTGCTTTAAAGCCTCATCTACACGGGTAGATGAGGCTGCGATCCGGCGGCTCGATTAGCCGCCAGATCGCCTCTTCCGCGTGCCCGCCGCGTCCCCGCTCGCCGCATTCGATTTCCCGCTAGTGCCCGCTTGTCCCTGCCGGCGCCGCTTATCTTCTGCTCGATTCCCTGCCATTGTCCCCTCGTGCGGAGCGAGCAGGGAATCGGCGATGCGGAGATCCGTCCTGTCAGATCTTATCAATCGAGCCGCATCAGTGGCTCGATTGACAAGAAGCATCGCGGCCGCATCTACTTGTGTAGATGCGGCTTAAGAAAAGTTGCTCAAAAACAGTAACTAATCATGCTCAAAAGTATATCTCACTGGAGCATTGTAGATAGCACTCAACATTCCCAGTTCAAATCTTGGCCAGGACACTATGTGCAGAGGCGTAGCTAGGGTTTCCAGCGCCCGGGGACAAAGACTATTAACCACTTGAGGACCTAGGGCTTTCTACCCCTTAAGGACCGGCCACTTTTTTTCCATTCAGACCACTGCAGCTTTCACGGTTTATTGCTCGCTCATACAACCTACCACCTAAATGAATTTTGGCTCCTTTTCTTGTCACTAATACAGCTTTCTTTTGGGGCTATTTGATTGCTCCTGCGATTTTTACTTTTTATTATATTCATCAAAAAAGACATGAATTTTGGCAAAAAAATGATTTTTTTAACTTTCTGTGCTGACATTCTTCAAATAAAGTAAAATTTCTGTATACATGCAGCGCGAAAAATGTGGACAAACATGTTTTTGATAAAAAAAAACCCATTCAGTGTATATTTATTGGTTTGGGTAAAAGTTATAGCGTTCTGACCCCCTGTCATGTTTCATGAGGGGCTAGAATTCCAGGATAGTATAAATACCCCCCAAATGACCCCATTTTGGAAAGAAGACATCCCAAAGTATTCACTGAGAGGCATAGTGAGTTCATAGAAGATATTATTTTTTGTCACAAGTAAGCGGAAAATGACACTTTGTGAGAAAAAAAAAAAAAAAAAAAGTTTCCATTTCTTCTAACTTGCGACAAAAAAAAATGAAATCTGCCACGGACTCACCATGCCCCTCTCTGAATACCTTGAAGGGTCTACTTTCCAAAATGGGATCATTTGTGGGGTGTGTTTACTGTCCTGACATTTTGGGGGGTGCTAAATTGTAAGCACCCCTGTAAAGCCTAAAGGTGCTCATTGGACTTTGGACCCCTTAGCGCAGTTAGGCTGCAAAAAAGTGCCACACATGTGGTATTGCCATACTCAGGAGAAGTAGTATAATGTGTTTTGGGGTGTATTTTTACACATACCCATGCTGGGTGGGAGAAATATCTCTGTAAATGACAATTTGTTAATTTTTTTTACACACAATTGTCCATTTACAGAGATATTTCTCCCACTCAGCATGGGTATGTGTAAAAATACACCACAAAACACATTATACTACTTCTCCTGAGTACGGCGATACCACATGTGTGGCACTTTTTTGCACCCTAACTGCGCTAAAGGGCCCAAAGTCCAATGAGTACCTTTAAGATTTCACAGGTCATTTTGAGAAATTTCGTTTCAAGACTACTCCTCACGGTTTAGGGCCCCTAAAATGCCAGGGCAGTATAGGAACCCCACAAATGACCCCATTTTAGAAAGAAGACACCCCAAGGTATTCCGTTAGTAGTATGGCGAGTTCATAGAAGATTTTATTTTTTGTCACAAGTTAGCGGAAAATGACACTTTGTGAAAAAACACAATTAAAATCAATTTCCGCTAACTTTTGACAAAAAATAAAAACTTCTATGAACTCACCATACTCCTAACGGAATACCTTGGGGTGTCTTCTTTCTAAAATGGGGTCATTTGTGGGGTTCCTATACTGCCCTGGCATTTTAGGGGCCCTAAACCGTGAGGAGTAGTCTTGAAACGAAATTTCTCAAAATGACCTGTGAAATCCTAAAGGTACTCATTGGACTTTGGGCCCTTTAGCGCAGTTAGGGTGCAAAAAAGTGCCACACATGTGGTATCGCCATACTCGGGAGAAGCAGTACAATGTGTTTTGAGGTGTATTTTTACACATACCCATGCTGGGTGGGAGAAATACCTCTGTAAATGGACAATTGTGTGTAAAAAAATCAAAAGATTGTCATTTACAGAGGTATTTCTCCCACCCAGCATGGGTATGTGTAAAAATACACCTCAAAACACATTGTACTACTTCTCCCGAGTACGGCGATACCACATGTGTGGCACTTTTTTGCACCCTAACTGCACTAAGGGGCATAAAGTCCAATGAGTACCTTTAGGATTTCACAGGTCATTTTTGTTTCAAGACTACTCCTCACGGTTTAGGGCCCCTAAAATGCCAGGGCAGTATAGGAACCCCACTAATGACCCCATTTTAGAAAGAAGACACCCCAAGGTATTCCGTTAGGAGTATGGTGAGTTCATAGAAGTTTTTATTTTTTTGTCACAAGTTAGCAGAAATTGATTTTAATAGTTTTTTTTCACAAAGTGTCATTTTCCGCTAACTTGTGACAAAAAATAAAATCTTCTATGAACTCACCATACTCCGTACGGAATACCTTTGGGTGTCTTCTTTCTAGAATGGGGTCATTTGTGGGGTTCCTATACTGCCCTGGCATTTTAGGGGAGCTAAACCGTGAGGAGTAGTCTTGAAACCAAATGTCGCAAAATGACCTGTGAAATCCTAAAGGTACTCATTGGACTTTGGGCCCCTTAGCGTACTTAGGGTGTAAAAAAGTGCCACACATGTGGTACCGCTGTACTCAGGAGAAGTAGTATAATGCGTTTTGGGGTGTATTTTTACACATACCCATGCTAAGTGGGAGAAATATCTCTGTAAATGACAATTGTTTGATTTTTTTACACACAATTGTCCATTTACATAGAAATTTCTCCCACCCAGCATGGGTATGTGTAAAAATACACCCCAAAACACATTATACTACTTTTCCTGAGTACGGCGGTACCACATGTGTGACACTTTTTTGCAGCCTAGGTGCGCTAAGGGGCCCAACGTCCTATTCACAGGTCATTTTGAAGCATTTGTTTTCTAGACTACTCCTCGCGGTTTAGGGCCCCTAAAATGCCAGGGCAGTATAGGAACCCCACAAGTGACCCCATTTTAGAAAGAAGACACCCCAAGGTATTCCGTTAGGTGTATGGCAAGTTCATAGAAGATTTTATTTTTTGTCACAAGTTAGTGAAAAATGACACTTTGTGAAAAAAAAAACAATAAAAATTATTTTCCGCTAACTTTTGACAAAAAATAAAATCTTCTATGAACTCGTCATACACCTAACATAATACCTTGGGGTGTCTTTTTTTTCTAAAATGGGGTCACTTGTGGGGTTCCTATACCGCCCTGGCATTTTACAGGCCCAAAACCGTGAGTAGTCTGGAAACCAAATGTCTCAAAATGACTGTTCAGGGGTATAAGCATCTGCAAATTTTGATGACAGGTGGTCTATGAGGGGGTGAATTTTGTGGAACCGGTCATAAGCAGGGTGGCCTTTTAGATGACAGGTTGTATTGGGCCTGATCTGATGGATAGGAGTGCTAGGGGGGTGACAGGAGGTGATTGATGGGTGTCTCAGGGGGTGGTTAGAGGGGAAAATAGATGCAATCAATGCACTGGGGAGGTGATCGGAAGGGGGTCTGAGGGTTTGGCCGAGTGATCAGGAGCCCACACGGGGCAAATTGGGGCCTGATCTGATGGGTAGGTGTGCTAGGGGGTGACAGGAGGTGATTGATGGGTGTCTCAAGGTGTGATTAGAGGGGAGAATAGATGCAAGCAATGCACTGGCGAGGTGATCAGGGCTGGGGTCTGAGGGCATTCTGAGGGTGTGGGCGGGTGATTGAGTGCCCTAGGGGCAGATAGGGGTCTAATCTGATAGGTAGCAGTGACAGGGGGTGATTGATGGGTAATTAGTGGGTGTTTAGGGTAGAGAATAGATGGAAACACTGCGCTTGGGTGGTGATCTGTTGTCGGATCTGCGGGCGATCTATTGGTGTGGGTGGGTGATCAGTTTGCCCACAAGGGGCAGGTTAGGGGCTGATTGATGGGTGTCAGTGACAGCGGGTGATTGATGGGTGTCAGTGACAGGGGGTGATTGATGGGTGATTGATAGGTGATTGACAGGTAATCAGTGGGTTATTACAGGGGAGAACAGATGTAAATATTGCACTGGCGAATTGATAAGGGGGGGTCTGAGGGCAATCTGAGATTGTAGGCGGGCGATTGGGTGCCCGCAAGGGGCAGATTAGGGTCTGATCTGATGGGTAACAGTGACAGGTGGTGATAGGGGGTGATTGATGGGTGATTGATGGGTAATTAGTGGGTGTTTAGAGGAGAGAATAGATGGAAACACTGCGCTTGGGTGGTGATCTGATGTCGGATCTGCGGGCGATCTATTGGTGTGGGTGGGTGATCAGTTTGCCCGCAAGGGGCAGGTTAGGGGCTGATTGTTGGGTGGCAGTGACAGGGGGTGATTGATGGGTGATAGGTGATTGGCAGGTGATTGACAGGTGATCAGTGGGTTATTACAGGGAAGGACAGATGTAATTAATGCACTGGCGAATTGATAAGGGGGGGGGGGGGTCAGAGGGCAATCTGAGCGTGTGGGCGGGTGATTGGGTGCCCGCAAGGGGCAGATTAGGGTCTGATCTGATAGGTAAAAGTGACAGGTGGTGATAGGGGGTGATTGATGGGTGATTGATGGGTAATTAGTGGGTGTTTAGAGAAGATAACAGATGTAAACGATACATTTGGGAGGTAATCTGACGGCGGGTTTGCGGGCGATCTAATGGTGTGGGTGGGTGATCAGATTGCCCGCAAGGGGCAGGTTAGGGGCTGATTGATGGGTGGCAGTGACAGGGGGTGATTGATGGGTGATAGGTGATTGGCAGGTGATTGACAGGTGATCAGTGGGTTATTACAGGGAAGAACAGATGTAATTAATGCACTGGCGAATTGATAAGGGGGGGTCTGAGGGCAATCTGAGCGTGTAGGCAGGTGATTGGGTGCCCGCAAGGGGCAGATTAGGGTCTGATCTGATAGGTAACAGTGACAGGTGGTGATAGGGGGTGATTGATGGGTGATTGATGGGTAATTAGTGGGTGTTTAGAGGAGAGAATAGATGTAAACAATGGATTTGGGAGGTGATCTGATGTCGGATCTGTGGGCGATCTATTGGTGTGGGGGGGTGATCAGATTGCCCGCAAGGGGCAGGTTAGGGGCTGATTGATGGGTGGCAGTGACAGGGGGTGATTGACGGGTGATTGACGGGTGATTGACGGGTGATTGACAGGTGATTGACAGGTGATCAGGGGGATAGATGCATACAGTAAACAGGGGGGGGTGGTCTGGGGGGGGGGGTCTGGGGAGAATCTGAGGGGTGGGGGGTGATCAGGAGGGGGCAGGGAGCAGGGGGGGGATAAAAAAAAAATAGCGTTGACAGATAGTGACAGGGAGTGATTGATGGGTGATTAGGGGGGTGATTGGGTGCAAACAGGGGTCTGGGGGGTGGGCAGGGGGGGGTCTGATGGGTGCTGTGGGCGATCTGGGGCAGGGGAGGGAGAAATCAGTGTGCTTGGGTGCAGACTAGGGTGGCTGCAGCCTGCCCTGGTGGTCCCTCGGACACTGGGACCACCAGGGCAGGAGGCAGCCTGTATAATACACTTTGTAAACATTACAAAGTGTATTATACACTTTGTATGCGGCGATCGCGGGGTTAACATCCCGCCGGCGCTTCCGTATAGCCGGCGGGATGTTGCGGCGAGCGAGCGGTGACAGGCGCCGGCGGAGGATCGCGTCACGGATGACGCGATCGCTCCGCCCATGCCCTTAAATGGACCGCCGCCTCTGTGGGTGAGGCCGTCCTGCAGGGCTCCACTTCCCCGCCGCCCCTGTGTAGTGGGCGGTCGGGAAGTGGTTAATGCGCCCTGTAAGGTCAAAAAAGGGGCGTCGGCATGGTAATGGGTGGGGCCAAATATACATGACCTTAGCAGTTGTGTAAAAGGTCTGGCAGGGAAGTTTGAGCTCTGCCATAGTGTTTCCCCCCAAAATACATGTAATCTGACAGCATTTCACCAAAAATACATGTAATTTGGCAGAGGTTCCTCCAAAATACAGATATTTGACAATGGTTGCCCCAAAATAGACACAATCTGGCAGCAGTGGTTCCCCCAACATACATATAATCTGGCAGCTGTTCCCCAAAATACACTTAATCTGGCAGCAGCGGTTCCCCAAAAATACAGTTAATCTAGCAGCAGTTTCCCCAAAATAGGTGCCCCCAGTATAGGTAACCAGGTCTATAAGTGTCCCCAGTGGTAGTAACCAGGTAAATAAATTAAAAAAAAACCACAGGTCACAGCTGGGCGCCCCTAGGGACCCAGCGCCCGGGGGCACTTGTCCTATCCCGCCCACCCCTAGCTACGCCCCTGACTATGTGCATGGAGCTTGTATGTTCTTTCTGTGCTTGCGTAGGTCTCCTCACTCAGGCTTCCTCCCCCATCCCCAAAAATTACAATTAAGTCAATTAGCTACCCCAAAAATTGGCCTTAGACTATGATGAACATATGACTATGGTAGGAAATCGACCGAGAGCCTCTATGAGTTACAGTTAGTGACAAGATTATGTACTCAATAAAGCTTTGTGGAGCATGCCAGTGCTAAATGCAAAATACAGGTTTTTAAATGTTTGATATCTTGAAAATAAATGCAATTCTTTAGAAGTGTCTAATTTTCTTGCAACTGAAAGCAGGCCTTCACATTAGCTTCTGTTTTGCTGGCTTTAAATGCCACAATTCTCTTAAGCTTAGAATTAATGGTGCATGTAACCAGGCCAGTTACCATTTGAATTCGGAATTTACGATGTCTCCCCATCACCAGAGTCTGCTTTATGTCATGTTGAGGATTCTATTGATCTTATCAATTTAGCCAGGATGCCTGTGAAAGCCTCCTCAGTAACAGTTAAGGCATCTAATTACATTTATGTTTGCTAAAGAATGTTTCTCCTCTGTATGTCAGTGTATATAAGCTGTGTTTTTCAGTTTTGGTCAGGAACCAGTCCGACGAAGGCTTTTTATAAGTCGAAAGCTCACTGTTTATCCATCTCTAATTTAGCCAACAAATGGTATCATCCTGATTCAAAACTTCTTGCTTTTACTCATGGCTAACACGGTACAACACTCTACTGCTTCTACGCAGCAGAACAGACAAGTACTGCTGTTCAGTGTGGCAATATTGGGATTATATACGCATTTCACACATTTTCTTTACTTTTCTTTCTGCAAATGTATTAGAGAGACAACTTACCAAGTTCTGACAGCCTCCAGATGGATGCCACTTTTGAAAATGTCTTCATAGTGGGCTGCAGCAAGCACAGCATCTTGACAACAATCGTCACCAATTACGTGGATTCCATGAGCCACACGCTGAAACTGGACTTCTGTGATCTTCCACATGTAAGACGCATTAAGCTTTAATACTGCCTTCCATACTAACTCATTCTTGTACTGCCTGCACTTAGCACAGTGAGGCTGGATATGCAGGCATCATCAGCTGATCTTAGATCCCAGCAGCATTGCCATTAGCAAATTATTCCTGTTCCTGCAATGATACGAGGAATTAACCTCATTATCATGATACAGCTGTCAATACAAGGATAGTACAGGTAGTCCCCGGTTAACGAACAAGATAGGGACTATAGGTTCGTTCTTAACCTGAATCTGTTCTTAAGCCAAAACACTGTGCCATCTCTGTCCCCTGTACCTCTTCTGTGCCCCCTGTGCCTCCAGTGTCCCCCTCTGTGTCACCTCTGCTATCTGTACCTGCATATACAAGTTTAAAAGCCATTTTTTCTTTGAAATTTTAAAAATCGATTTTCTCAAAAACTACAAGTACAATTTTTTTTGGATTCTGTGTTTCCCATGGAAACACAGAATCCATGCCGTTCGTATCGGCGGGTCGTTCGTAAGTCGGGCGTTCGTAAGTCGGGGACTACCTGTATGCTGTTTCAGACAAGTAGCCTTTTCTCAAGTTATGCAGCAAATATAGCTTGAGAAGGAACTACTAGCCCAAATCAGTGGGCTGTCGTTGTATTGACAGCGGTATTAGGATTTCATTAGATTTTTACAAAGAGCTTGTTTTATATTTTGATGGTGCTGACTCGACTGTGGATTGGACATTGTGGGTACCCCGGGGTGTGAGGGTACAGAGAGTCATAGCACATCGTTATCTGTGGAGTTCCTTCCTTTGGGTGCTTGCTACACACAGTTGTCGAACCATAATATGAATAGCATTAAATTAAAGCTCAAAATTGCCATTTTTTGAGAAATAAATCCCACTGTTCTTCTGTGTTTCTCTAATGACCATCTTTTTGAGCTGCTGTACAGATCTGTTTTGGTTATTGCATTTACCTACTAAAACAGTGGTTACATTGGGCTTGATTCACTAAGACAAATAGCATTCCTTATCAGAGATAACAAGTCTTATCAAAGTTAACACGTCTTATCAGAGTAGCATAGCGAACTTATGCCTGCTAATTGGCAATGACAAGACCTCCACTCGTCCTGCCCTGAGCCCCTGCGGGTTCGTAGCGCTCGCTTTGCTACTCTGATAAGGTGTGTTAACTTTGATAAGGCGTGTTAACTTGGATAAGGCATGCTATTTGTCTTAGTGAATCAAGCCCATTGTGTTTATAGAGACTCTGAAGTCTAGTTTTTTACCTTGTTTTTTCATATAATCCTGTTGTACATGAATGTCCCACTAGATTCGCTGCATCCCCGTGGCAGATGAATGATTTATTCCTTTGTAACAGCCCTGCAAACATCCCGGGCTTCACAGGGCTTTATTTCCTGGAGAGGCTGAGCTTTGAGATGTAGCTCTGCCTCCTCCGCAGTCAATCCCCGCTGATCGCTGCCTCTCCCCCGCCCCTCTCAGTCTTCCTTGACTGGGAGGGACTGGGAGGAGGAGGAGATCCGCGGAGATTGACTGCGGAGGAGGCAGAGCTACAGCTCAAAGCTCAGCCTCTCCAGGAAGCGAGCCAGGGCAGCACAATCTGCAACCAGCAAAGTCGTAGAGCTTTGCTGGTCTATTACACAGGAATAAATCATTCATCTGCAGCGGGTATGCAGTGAATCTAGTGGGACATTCATGTACAACAGGATTATATGAATAAACAAGGTAAAAAACTAGACTTCAGAGTCTCTTTAATGGTGGCCATACATGGTACAATTTTTTCATCCAATCTTACCAATTCTATGTAGTATAAAGGAACTGCCTGAATTATCCTTTCAGTATATTCACTAAATTTACCCTTATACTACATAGAAATGGTAAGATTGTATGAAGAAATTGTACCATGTATGGCCACCATTACTCTTATGTCTAATGCTCGGTACAGACCATACAATTTTCTGTTAGAGTTTCTGTTAGATTTACCTGCCAGATTTTTTCCAACACCTGGCAGGTAACTCTAACAGAAAATTGTATGGTGTGTACCTAGCATAAATTACACCTTTCTTATCTCCAAATATAGATATAAAGGAAGATCAGTGATAGAAAAAAAGGCCAGTATGATATGAAAAAAATGAAATATATAGTTCGCTCATAGGTTCTTCATAACATGTATGACTAAAGCTGGGTACACACTATGAGATTTTCTGGCAGATTTACTGTCAGATCGATAATTTACAACATGCCCGATCTGATTTCTGATCAATTTCAGATCGTTTTCCGATCGATTTCTGATAGAAGTGAACGAAAAACAGTCCGAAATCGATCGGAAATCAGATCGGACATGTTGGAAATAATCAATCTGACAATAAATCTGACAGAAAATCTCATAGTGTGTACCTAGCATTAAGGTCAGACTAATGGTGGCCACTAACGATCCAATTTCCTGAGAAAAAAATCATTTGAGCGATCAGAAATTCTGATTGGAAATGAAATCGTTCACTACACCATCAACGAAGCAACCTTTGCTTCCTATCTATCACAACCAACAAGAAATTCCAAATTTTGGTTCGATGAAAATTCAATCGGACGAGATTATTTACAACTCCGATCAGAATTTCTGATCGCTTGAATGATTTTTCTGCTAGAAATTGGACCGTTAGTGGCCACCTTTAGTATTTTATTTGCCAAGTACAATGAATGTCGTATTTTGAATGGTTTGTGGTTCACATGTAGGGTTGCAACGGTATGAAATATTCATGGTATGATAACTGACTCAAAAAGTATCACGGTATGACTATATCACGATATACAGCATTACACTTTTTAATATAATTTCTTAAATATATAATTTTTTTATGTAATTATTAGTATTATTATTACAATTACCCTTATAAAAATGAAAAAAGGTCAATGTTAAACTATTTATTAAAGTTAAAGTATATATATGTATGGTATATATCTGGCCACTTCCGGATCTGGCCGACCAATACCAGAACTGTCGAGCTACTGCGGCCAGCCAGCCAATGCAGAAATTTTTTTAGTCTTTAACTACTAAGTTTTTAACTACTTAACGTCCGCCTCATGCCAATGAGCGTGAGCGGAGCGGCAGCCCCAGGACCGCCTAACGCCGATCGGACTGCAGTCCTGGGGGCGTGTTTTGCTGGGGATTTCACACGCTGATGCGCGCGCATCCCCGCTTGAATGACGGAGCTCCTCTCTGTCATCAGCATCCCAGCAGAGATCGCCGCTAGGGACTGTTAGATGGCGAAACCCCTGTTTACACGACTATTTACATGGTTGTCCCCTCTGGAGGCAGAGACCCGCTACCTATGTGACACGGCGAGGATGGCGGCTACCTAATACGCCCAGCCCCCGGATCAGGTAGCATAGGTTTTTTTTTAATTATATGAGCCCACCTCAGGCTCTTTTTAAGCTGTCCAAGGGAATAGAGTGCTGCAGGAGGGCGTGTCTGGCAATGTGCAGTTGGAGTTTAGCTTGAGGACTGTTTGGGGGAAGAAGGTGCTCCTGCGCCTGGTGGTTCTTGAGGGGATGGTCCTGAAGTGGCAACCTGATGTTAGGAGCTCAAAGAAACGGCTGCCTGGGTGGAAGGGGTCCAGGGAAATCCTGATGGCCCTCGTCTTCATTATAGTGGTATGGAGGAGGTCTAGAGGTAGCAGAGACGATCCTATGATCCTTTCTGCTGCACTGATAACTCACTTATAAAGGTTGTAGTGGTGGCAGGTCTTGTGCTCAGATATGCTTGTGCCAAAAAGTGTTGCTCATTCTTGAGGTATAGAATGGATATGTTGCTGGTTTTTGGATACAACAACAAGCTTGGGAGACAATGCATGTAAGTATTGACATAGTCACAGAGACTTGACCTCATTGTAATTCTTACACTGGCTTCCCACCACCTCCCTATCAGAATTGTTCAGCCCCCCCCCCCCCCCCCCCCCCCATCCGCAGTATGTTTTCCAGCTTTCCAGCATTGAGAGATGGCAGTTGACAAAGTGAGGAACAGTTTATTAACACTAAGCAAATCACGTATACATGTAATTATTACCACTCCAATATAATACCAATAAAGATCCAATATATTGGTTGATGCATTGTCCATGGTGGGCCATAATTGTGTCCACACCCTCTGCAGCTCCTACTCATATGCCAATATCTGTAAAGGATCTAGAGCCCTTAGACCAGGCATTCTCAACCAGGGTACCCTAGAACCCCAGGGTTCCTTGAGTACTCTGCAGGGATTCATTGGCATTCTCCCCTATCGTGGGGGAAGTATAACAGAGCACACTATAATAGGTGGTATTGTAACAAGAAGCACTAAATTGGGGGCTCAGGAGACAGTATAAAGAGTGGCAGTGTAATAGGGGGTAGTGAAATAAACAGCCACACATACTTTTAAAGACCATGCTTCCTGCAAAATAAATACAGGGGTTCCTCGAGATCAAAATTTGTTGGCAGGGGCTCCTTGAGGTCCAAACGTTATTCACAGGGTTCCTCCAGGCTAGAAAGGTTGAGAAAGGCTGCCTTAGACTGTTACCTGATCTGATATACTTTCAAAACATTTCATTTATTATATATCTTCTTGTAACTCTTCAATAAAAATACTGAAACAGAAACTGTCTATCACCTTTAAAGCATGAGTAGGGGACTACTAACTGGTAACCCCCAGTACCTATAGTTTCTGCTTAACACAATTTTGCTTATTTTTTTTTAGCCTATTGTCTTCTCTGGAAACCACCTTCTTAACAGAGAGAAAATTCTGCAGTCAAATATTCAATTTGGCATTTCTCCATATAGGAAGGACAACATGTTTCTTACATTGGCCTTAGGTGATCTTGGAACAAAACTAGCACATAATTACTCATTGTCTGTAAATGTAAGTACACAGCATTATTCTTTGTACACCTTGCCATATCTGACTTAGGTTATAGCAAACTGAAAGTAAAGGTGCCCATATATTACAGAACTTGGTGATAATTATCGAATCAGATGAAAATGTGACCAATTTCAGTCCGATATTGCTGGTACATTTCAGGCCAACATTCTCGATCCAGTGCGCAGCGGTAACAGCGTGCGATATCGGGGGAAACAACAAACATGGCAGAGCCTCGTCACTGCGCCCAGTAATGTAAATCTTCCCCCCTGTGCATGCATTTATACTTTACCTGTTGGCTGTCACCTGCCGTGGTGCCCATCCATCTTTTACTTCCTCCATTTGTGCCTCACACACTGCCAGTGTATAGCATGTTGCGCTTGTGCTATATCCACCATTTTTTACTTTCCTTCCTTTTCAATGAGAAACGGTAAGGATGATTTCCATCACTAGAGTTTGGCCAACATGTCAGAAAGCCTCATTATGTAGTGACATGGACCTCCAGTACCAGGAATTGGTCAGTCGTATCCCTGAGTGGGAGACGAGCACAGGTAGCCGTAGCAGTTGATAAACAGATATGTGAGTTTAGTGTGGTCATAAGGGAGCATATTGGTCAGAAGTGACTGCATCAAGTCATGATATGGCAATGGTAATGTGCAGTTATCCATAGCAAAACTTCACAAAGGTGATGTAATCAATATCGCTGGCTAAGTAACTGGCACAGCTTATTTCACCTCAAGGAAATCCTGAAAATATGACGCATTCAGGGAACTTGAGGACCAGAGATGAAAGTTTTGGTATAAAGCATTTGGAGTTTCGGTCACTTGAATTCCTGAGATGGGAATCTTGGTGTCTATAAATTAAGGGGAGACCTGGAGCCTGATGTTGCAGTACTATAAGGTTGAATGAGGTAAGGACAGAAGTGCTGGTGTATATACTCATAAGGATGGATTGCAGATCCTGCAACCACCATATATGCCTACTGAGAAATAACTGCCCCTTTTCGGTTATTCAGATCTTTCAGGACCTGTGTGGTGATCCCTCTCCTTGTATCTTTCCTAGTTGTTGGTAGACTACACATATAAAAAATGATTACCTCCTAGGGATGTGTACTAGGTAATACAACAGGGATTGAGGAGGCGCCAAATGTAGATATATAATATATATTATTATACTAAATCAATAAAAAAGAGGTGTCTTACCTCCTTCAATGGAACAAAACAGGAGGTAGGAAAAAGATTTTTATTGAAGCACAATTATTAGTTAACAATGTGTTTCGGGGATCCTTGTCTGCTTCCTCAGGTCAATAAAACAGGCAGATGCCTCCTTGTTGTACTGTGTAATGAGTGGGCGCCTCTATAAGCTGATAGAGGCACCCACGTTCCATACAGTTCAACAAGAAGGCATCTGCCTGTTTTAATGAACTGAGGAATTGGGCAGGGAACCGTGAAACACATTGTCAACATATAATAGTGCTTAAATAAACATCTTTTTCCTACCTGTTTCCTACCCTGTTGTATTGGTATAAAACACACATATTGGCTGAGTTCTTGGAAGCAAGTTGCAATGCTTGGTACTATTCTCTTACTCTTGAAAGAGATAACTATTTAAACAATAAACTATAACTCTTGTATTCTAGATGAAAGCTTCTGAAAATATTCAACTCAGTGTGTTGGGAAGTTATAGGTCATCATCTTCCAGCCAACGCATTATGCTTCAGGGGAAGTTTGATAACAGTGACACGTGGACTCTGAACACCTCCAGAACTCAGAGATGTTTGCAACTTCTTTTTGGACGAAATCTTGAAGGTAGATAGTAAGCTCTTTCAGACAGTGTCCTCTCCTGTCATGTTTCTGTGTTTGCTTGTCTGGATCATCTTGGCCCAAGCACGTTGTTCCCTTCCTTAATGCCATTGTTACTCTACCCTTCCATAGAAACAGAAAGCGTTGAAAGGCTGTAGCACTGTGATGTGTCTGTAGGTTCACTTTGTGTTTGGATAACACTTGGCCCGAAACTGTCCCCCAAGTGATTAAGGTCTGATCCCTAAGGGCGTGGGTACACACTCTTATTGGATCAGCCCTATCTACCCTTGATTTGTCAGAACTGGAAGTGTTGTCTTCCAAGCACGCATGCTGTCCTTAAATAAAACCATGTTTGTATTTGCAGGTGTGGTTTGCATAGCCAATGATAAAACATAACAGATTGATGAAAAAGACACACAGGCTTACCAGTGGGCTGCACCTCAGAGTCTGGATTATGCACCTCAGAGTCTGGATTATTTAAATTCCCTAGTTTTAAGAAAGGACAAAAGGAATGTTGTATCATCACTGTAGATCATTAAGTTTATTATATGGAACCATATTCCTCCACCCAGGGCACCAACTGCACCCCTCCCTCCCAAAGGCAGGCACACAGCAGTGCAGCAAAAAGTGGTGCCACATAAGCTGTCAGGGTGGCATATCTTAGTAGCTGGTGATCAGACAGCACATGGAGAGCGTTTTCTGATGGACCGGCCTAGGAACAGAGGGAAATGGGAAGCATTCCTAGCTCAAAACTCACGCTGTTAAAATGAAAACTGTCAGTGTATGTTACTTGAAGCCTACCAAAGTAAGCAAATACTAATGTAGTGTCATCACCACTAGGTGGCACTCCAGTAGCTTACTCCTTTTGCCAGCGCATTCGCTCATTGGCAGAGTGACAGATGCAGAACCAATACAACAACTTTAAGACATAATGTCTTAAAATAGAATGCAACTTAAGTGCATATGAATTATGTTTATGTCTGTGTTATATTTAAGTTGTATTTGTATTGTGTTTACAGTAATTACACAATGAGTACAATATTATTGCAATCAGCCAAACACAGCATAGAACATGCTCCATTCATCCAAATGCAACATAAGGCAATGGACAGCGAGGAGGGGGCCAGCGCATACCACAACAGGCTGCATCTGAAATGACCAACAGTTCACATGTGCAGCACCTCTAATAGGCTATCTGAACAATTTGCATTCAATTCAGATGCAAAACATATGCATAACTACTATTACTTACAATGCAAACAGGAAACTCAGGAGTACGGGCTGGGAGCAGCTAACCTGGTAGTTACATACTAGCAAAATAAGGAAAAGGGGGGCGGTTGCACATCCCTAAAAACATGCTGCAATTGACTGGTTAATCGTAGGCATGCACCACCTCTATTAGGCTGAGAATGCATGCCCTGCATCCAAAACAAATGCTACATTTATTATGCTATGGAGGAACTTTGGCTTCCACTATAGTTTGCATGCAAAGTATAATATACTGGAAACTTGCACCATGGTGACCTCCGGGCAAGTGGCCTAACCTAAGTTAAAAACAACAAATGTATAACCCTGGGAGCAGCTAAGCAAAAATGTGTAACTTACATTTTAATGGACAGCGGGGAGAGGGCCAGCGCATACCACAACAGGCTGCATCTGAAATGACCAACAGCTCACATGTGCAGCATCTCTAATAAGCTATCTGCACAATTCACATTCAATTCAGATGCAAAACATATGCATAACTACTATTACTTACCATGCAAACAGGAAACTCAGGAGTATGGGCTGGGAGCAGCTAACCTGGTGCATGCATTTTCAGCCTAATAGAGGTGGTGCATGCCTGAGCGATTAACCAGTAAATTGCAGCATGTTTTTAGGGATGTGCAACCCTCCCCTTTTCCTTATAAGGCAAAGGATGCCAAAAGCAATAATAAATGCAAATAAATACGGTTCATATTGAAATGTCTATGACAGTCCACCCAGGAAATATTTCATGTGCTTTACATATGTACGTCACAATCATCAAACAATTGCCTGTGTACACCAGATTTTTCACTCACAGCCATGGTGATGACAAAAACTCTTTGTTCTATGTTTAATAAATGAACTATTTATTGTGTTTCTCAGGAAGTTCTGAGGAAAAGGCGCTGGAAGTCAGCTCATGCATAGATCCCAAGCATTTGGCTTCGGTGGATGTTTTTGCAAATGTAAACAGAACACAAGAGAGATTGGGGCATTTTGTAATCTCCACAGCCAACCAGAGTCTTAGTTTATCTTACCAAGGATGTGGAGAAAATATTGCTAAAATAGAGGTGAAGTATGCATGACCTTGTATTGCTATTTATTTAGCAAGCATAGTATTCTTCCTAGAATGTGAGCATATCAGTATACACATATATGTTTGAAGGCATCTTCCACCACACTGTTTACAAGAAAGTGACTAATGTACAATCTATGTCTGTTAGGCAATAGAGTTGGGCCGAACGGTTCGCCTGCGAACGGTTCCATGCAAACTTCCGTGGTTCGCGTTCGCGTCCCGCAGGCGAACCTTTGCGGAAGTTCGGTTCGCCCCATAATGCACCATGGAGGGTCAACTTTGACCCTCTACATCACAGTCAGCAGGCCCAGTGTAGCCAATTAGGCTACACTAGCCCCTGGAGCCCCACCCCCCTTATATAAGGCAGGCAGCGGCGGCCATTACGGTCACTCGTGTGCCTGCATTAGTGAGAGTAGGGCGAGCTGCTGCAGACTGTCTCTCATAGGGAAAGATTAGTTAGGCTTAGCTTGTTCCTGGCTGCATACCTGTTCTGTTCAGTGAGCCCACTGCATACCTGTTCAGTGAACCTGCCACTGCATACCTGTTCTGTGAACCCGCCACTGCATACCTGTTGTGTTCAGTGAACCCGCCAATGTATACCTGTTCTGTTCAGTGAACCCGCCACTGCATACCTGTTCTGTTCAGTGAACCCGCCACTGCATACCTGTTCTCGCCATGGTGCGCACCAGTCCAGCACGGCCGTCACTACACAAACAGCTGTTTGCGGTGCGTTACACGGTGAGTTTGGTGTGTCAGTGTGAAGCAGTACCTTAATTACACTACCTGATTGATGTATACACATGCAAGATGTTTTAAAGCACTTTAGGCCTGTCATTTAGCATTCAATGTGATTTCTGCCCTTAAAACGCTGCTTTGCGTCAAATCCAGATTTTTCCCGGGGACTTTTGGCGTGTATCCCACTCCGCCATGCCCCCCTCCAGGTGTTAGACCCCTTGAAACATCTTTTCCATCACTTTTGTGGCCAGCATAATTGTTTTTTTTTCAAAGTTCGCATCCCCATTGAAGTCTATTGCGGTTCGCGAACTTTAACGCGAACCGAACCGAACCTATTGCGGTTCGCGAACCTAAAATCGGAGGTTCGGCCCAACTCTATTAGGCAATGCATGCATATATAGTCAATCCACTGAACTCGAATAAAGACAACTTCCAACCAGCATTAATACACAGATTTAGCTTCTTATAGAAATTAGTGGCCAATATACTCGTATACTGTTGCTACAGTGTAACAATTGCTTTAATTATCTCATATTTTCAAATACAACCAGGGGCATAGCTAGAAAACTAGGGAAATTTTGGTCGGGACACCCAAAAAAAATCCTAAAAGGCAAGCCCCCCCCCTCCCCTACACACACACACACACCACAGTATTAGAAGCCAGTGGTACCCACCATTATTAGATCCCCCCCAGTATAGGTAGCCTCAGGAATCCCCAGGAAGGGTGTGTTTTGTCTCCATTAAAGAGACTCTGTAACAACATTTTCAGCCTTAGTTCTTCTATCCTATAAGTTCCTTTGCCTGTTTTAATGTGCTCTGGCTTACTGCAGCCTTTCCTAATTGCACAGTGGCTGTGTTATCTCTGTTATATGATCTAATCTGTTTCCTTCTGTTGGCTCTGTCCGGCTAAGGCTTGAATGTGTGGAATGTGCAGGGCTGCTTGTGATTGGATAGAAGCGATACACACCCTCTGCAGGCCCCCTGCAGGCTCTGTATGACTCACACACTCTGCTTATGTGAGCCTATCACAAGCTGGTTAGTTTGTTTGTAAACACTGCCTAAAACTGTTAATTACAAGCCAGGATTGCAGCAGAGAGTGGCAGAAACAGCACAGAGGGGCACAGGAGAACATAATGAATAGAATGGTATGCTTTTTGCTGTAAAAATTTTAGAGTACAGATTCTCTTTAAGCCCATCATGGACCACGCTATGGCTGCTATGGTGACCCCCACGCTGCTGGGTAGAACACTTGTTCTAGTACAGACAGGCAACCATCTTTTGAGTTCCATGAAGCCTAAGCAATGTTTTTTTGCCCACAATATGCAGAGATGAATTAAAATGTAATGTGGCCCTATTCATAGTTGCAGGTTAGGCTTTTTCTGCTTTCCACCTGAACTTTTTGCTAAGCATAGAAATGGGAGAGGGGGGTCAGAGGTGGGAGCAGCCAGGCCTCTGAACCCTGACCAGGCCCTAGGCAGTAGCCTGGCTTTAGCAGTGTGTACATCCACTGAACAATGTATGGTGGTTGTGCCAGCTACCAGTAAAATGTATATTACTCCAATTTTCTTAGCAGGTGGTTTTTCAATCTATCAATGACCAGATTGGCACACAGTCACACTAAAATTACTTGGTTCAGTGGCATAGCAATAGGGGATTCAGGGCTTTGACTGCACCGGGGCCCCTGGACCAGAGGGGCCACTAGGGGCCCTCCATCATTCATCTTATTGGCTTATCATTGATGCTATGCTGAGAATGAACACCTCTATATGTGCATTGCGTAGTTGTAATCCTTAACAAACTGTTTCCTTACTCTAAATACACCTATCTGACACTGAAGCTGCCCTTGGTAGGATTTGGGGCTCCATATTAATGAATAGTGTTGGGGCCCCATGAGAAACTCGCACTGGGGCCACTGACTTGATTGTGCGCCATTTTCAATACTATCTCACTATAACCCGCAGAATACATACAAGGAAGTGCTCTCTCCTATGACTATTGTTAATAGTTACAATTTAATAGGACATTTTTAATAGAAGAAGATTGCAGAGTTCTCCATTTACAGTACAGCTAGGCTTCACTGCCCCCCCCCCCCCCCCACCACCACCACCACCACCACCACTCTGACTGAAGGATCCACACACTAGAGGCTAATGCACCTTACACAAACAGTGAGTGCAACCATAGTGGGAAACATATCTGAATGGACATTATATACAATATACATTATATACAATTATAGCATAGCGTATAGGCCGTATGACAGCAGCCCAGGGCTCTTTATGAATTGAAACATGTCAGGTTTTATGCTGGTGGGTGTTTAATTTTAATTCTAATATTCAAATACTGCGATTGGAATGGGTCTTCCCTAATACAATACTTACCTTATAATGGTTTCCAATGCAGTTTAATGGTATTTGTCCATCTCATATATGACAGAATTTTCACTTGATTTTAAACTTACTATTAAAGGTTAAGTTTTAGTATTCAGTCCCTCTCAGGGAAATTCCTGTGTATCTATTGATCAGTCAGAATGTTGTGATTTGTACACTCCACTTCATGGCTGCAGCACCACTCTTTCACTGAAGCATCATGGCTAAAAAGAGTCAGTAGGCCCTATTTCAGCTAATTGTGGCACAGCAGCTAACTGGTTAACTCATTTTGTCCTACAACACTAAAGTTGAGATCCAAATACTGACGGACTTAAAGAGAACCCGAGGTGTGTTTAAAGAATGTTATCTGCATACAGAGGCTGGATCTGCCTATACAGCCCAGCCTCTGTTGCTATCCCAAACCCCCCTAAGGTCCCCCTGCACTCTGCAATCCCTCATAAATCACAGCCATGCTGTGAGTCTGTGTTTACATCTGTAGTGTCAGTCTCAGCTACTCCCCCGCCTCCTGCATAGCTCCGGTCCCTGCCCCCGTCCCTTCCCTCCAATCAGCAGGGAGGGAAGGGATGCAGGCGGGGACTGGAGTTCTGCAGGAGGCAGGGAGAGCAGCAGACTGACACCATAGAGATAAACACAGCCAGCTCTGACAAGCTGTTTGTCAGCAGCGTGGCTGTGATTTATGAGGGATTGCAGAGTGCAGGGGGACCTTAGGGGGTTTGGGATAGCAACAGAGGCTGGGCTGTATAGGCAGATCCAGCCTCTTTATGCAGATAATATTCTTCAAACCCACCTCGGGTTCTCTTTAAAATGAATCCCAGGTAAGAGACATGTGGAGGCTGCCATATTTATATACTTTTAAACAATACCAGTTGTCTGGCAGGTCTGCTGATGGTATTTGTCCATCTCATATATGACAGCATTTTCACTTGATTTTAAACTTACTATTAAAGGTTAAGTTTTAGTATTCAGTCCCTCTCAGGGAAATTCCTGTGTATCCATGAAGTGGAGTGTCTCAGGGATAAGTAATGCTATCCTTAACTTCAGCCGAAATAATGCTTCCTGATGGATTAGGTTCTCAGCTGAGAAGTATCTTTTGTTCAGCCAATCACAATATCACTTGTATAACTACATTAAAAACATTCTATGATTAACCACTGTATTCCAGCAAGTGAGGAGAATTTCTCCAAAATGGGAACACAGACAACTTAAGTAAAAACAGAAAGAGGTGCCATGCCATCCAAACTTAAATACATGCTTTGAATATAGGGTTTTAACTTTAGTTTAGTAAGTCAACTCTTATTTTTATGTTTAATGGGAAATGAGAAATCTTGCACTGCCATATAACTTTGAAATAGATGAGCTCAACTTTAGAAAATGAGAAGTAATGTAAGTACCCCCCCCCCCCCCTTGTCTCCTCAGAATTTATTGGGAAGCCTTTCATCCAGCCTGAAAACACATCTTGTGGAGAGGAACAGGAAGTTGGAAGCCTACATCAGGGAGATTCAGAGATCTGTAAATAATGAAGTGACTGTGCATTCACCATGTAAACAATGTCTTAACATGAAATGCTTTTACAGTTTCTAGAAAGCAACACTCCAGATCAAAATTTACCTTACACTCCATATGTGTTGCTGGCTCAGTTCTTTCCACATAATTTGCCCATGGCCATAATCCTAAACAGCATCATCATTCTCATCAAGGTCATCAAATCTAAGCAATCAAAATCTCACGCCAGGAAGTGAAACTAAGGCGGCAAGCCACAGACCAGACAAAAGCCTAGTATACTGGGCTGCGGGCTGGGTAGTATCATTGGTCAGGGACACCATCGTTGCACGTAGGAATAGGAAAACAAGAGAAATCAGGAAGTTCATATCTCTGCAGCGTTGCTACTTTCTAGTGAAAAGGTTCCAGAAGCTGATAATTTAATCATTTTCAGAAATGACAAGGTGGACTGATTACGGTACTGATTACGGTACAGGGGCATCTCTAGCCCTTTTGTCACTCCAAGCAAAAAAACATGTGCGCGCCCCCCCCCCCACAAAAAAAAAAGTGGCATGTGGTAATACAGGATGTGGGCCAGAATTTCTAACTCAGTTAGTTAGACTCTTTACGTGTGTGTGTGTGTGTGTGTGTGTGTGTGTTAGGGGTTGGGAACTTGGGGGGAGGGCTACATCACAGCTGCAGCCTAGTGAGCAGTGCTGGAACCATGGAAAGGGATACCAGCAGCAGAGGCATCACTGGCATTGGTGTCACCCTGTGCAGTAACTCGTGGTGACACCCCCCCCCCCCCTCATTCCCGGATTAACGAAAGTCTTCATAAGCCCCATAACTGTAGGGACCCTGGGGTCTGCTCCCCCACTTTATAGTGCAGAGTAACTACAGAATTGTATTTATATTTACCTGTTTCAGCATAGCTCTGCATCTTCAGATAGTAGGTAGCCTCTGTCCTCTCCCAACCCGCAGATAGGCTAGTTTAGTATCAGTACAGGCATAGAGTAATAGCATTTTTTTCACAAAAAATTTTTTATTGAGAGAAATATAGCAGAAATACAAACATTTCAACTTTTGTAAAGTAAACATTCATAAAACATTGGGGTTATAAATACAACAAAGTCCTGATAGTGCAATATGCCTCACTGAAGAGGCCTATATTCGAAGCAAATCAAGTGTGCGTTGGCAGCTAAGGGCAACATTAACCAACTCTCCCAAGGTATTGGGGTCTACGGATATACAATGAGAGAGTGCACAAAATGTAATAGGTCCTGTATGCGGGTGGGGTGGACCATTTTAGGGGGTACCTCGAATACCTGTGACACCAGGACTAAATGGAAGCAGGGGGGGGGGGTGCCATAAGGCACTCGCCGATGCACTAATGGATGTAGGTGGCGGATTGGATAGGGGGAGGAAGAGTGAAGCAGTGTAGGGAGAGATTGGATAGGGGGAGGAAGAGTGAAGCAGTGTAGGGAGAGCCCCCGAAGGGGAGTAGGGGGGAGATGGAAAGGTCAGAGAAAGAATAGGAAGAAGAGAAGGAAGAGAGAGGGAGAGTAGGTTTTCCAGCAGCACACCGCGGATGAGGAAAAGCTGCTCAGGTTGTATATCTCGGGATGCAAAGGGCCTCATTTATGGTGGGTGTCCAGCCATGTCCATCTCTAGATCTTTTATACCTCAGTGATCAGATTAGGGGGGCAACGCAAATATTGCGAAATGTAGGGTTGCCAGACCTTTTCAGAGTAATAGCTTTTAAGGTACAAAAAGCAGGTAGTAGAGGTAAGCACACAGTGCAACTAGTTTAATACCAATACAAGCACAAAGTAACAGCTTATATTGTACATCCTGGAGGCAGCAGAGATCAGCAGCACACACTGCAGCTAGTTTACTATCAGTACAGGTACAGAGTAACAGCTTATACTGTACATACAGGAGGCAGCAGGGATCAGCACGCACCTCAGCTGGTGTACTAACAGTAGAGTGTGGTTACCTAGCTGGCAGCAAAGAACAGCCTTATGTCACACTAAGTGCAGGTGGTGAATACGTCATCTTCAGCTGCTCTTTAATGTAAAAAGTCTCAAAGGTCTTTACTGTTTCCGCCCCCCCCCCCCCCACCTTCCCCTGTAGCATCCATTTGTAGCTCTGGCTGGTACCAGTAGGAGCCAGGAACATGCACAGTCAACTCCATTTGCCCTTTCTGTACGCACTCCCGCAGCTGTGTCCAAGAGCATCCTAAACAAACCCAGTTTCAAAACAATCGAAACTGTGTTTGCACAGCTCCTGGTGATGGCTGCTACATGCAGCAGTGTGGGAGTGCGTACAGAGAGGTTCCGCTGCTGCACAGACGGACTGGGGCCTGGACATCCAGAGCGAAAGTTGCAGCAGCAAGATGGAGGGAAATCAGGACACAGTACAGAGGCTGAAAGTGTAAAGATAGCCTATATACATCATCCAGGTTATATATATCTTTTAACTCCCCCTTTCCCCTCAGGTTTACTTTAAAAATTGAATAAGGGTGCTGGTGAAAGAATGAGGGGTGAGTGCTGGGGCAGGGGGGTTCATTTAAAAGCAGGAGGGCTGATTAGGGGTGCAGGTGGGTGTCAGTAGTTCATTGAGGGTTGGGAAGAAGGTGTGAGAATTGGCTGAGGCTGTTATTTTGGTGCAGAGGGAAAGGGACTGCTAGAATTCTGCAGATTGGGAAGGATGGAGAGATGTGACTGAGGGTTACTCTATTTTGAATTGTCCCGCTCTGCTCTCTTCTATGATGTGCGGGAGGCGGAGCTTAGTTTCATGTAGGTGGCCAGCATGGATCCTCTCCCCCAGCTGCCCGATGTGCAGTAAATTGTGGTGAAGACAGAGGGGGTGGAGCTAAATACATCTGGGGCGGGGCGGTTGATGCAGCTGGTGATGCAAGAATCCTCTTGGCTCTCCTCTAGCTGCCCGCTATACTGTGAATTGCGGGGCTGGCAGAGGGAAGCAGAGAACTCATGCCAAGTGCCTGCGAGGGGCGGTGCTAAAAGGGTCTGGAGGTGAGGCAGGCTGACCAGTGGGCACATAGTGTGTGTCTCTGTGTCCCACAGTGGTGTAATGACCCAACCCTCTGGTGGGGGGTGGAGTTACAGAGCCACGAGCAGTACATTGTATGTTATGTGGTTGCTTAGGAAGGGTTGCTCCTTTCCTATTAGCCGGGGGCAGAGCCGGCCCGCAGCGAGGAAACAGGTGCCTGCAAGCAGAGCTGTCAGCTCCGTTATGGGCAAGGAGAAGGGAAATTAAAAATGTAATGTTATTGTAGCGGCATGACAGCCATACTGCCCCAGGCGCCCCGGATTCTTAGTGCAGATCATGGATGATACCACTGGAGTCACTGAATGCAAACCAAAAATTACTTTTAAAGGACAATTGAGGCAAGAAGGATATGGAGGCTGCCATATGTATTTCCTCATAGGCAATACCAGTTGCCTGGCTATCCTGCTGATCCTCTGCTTCTAATTCTTTTAGTCAGAGACCCAGAACAAGCAGGGCCCGATTTCGGCCAACCTAGACCATGGCCTAGGGCACCAAAGGAGCAAGGGCACCAAATCATCAGGGCAACTGGTATTATTTAACAGGAAATAAAAATAGCACCCTCCATATTCTTCTCACTACAGTTGTCCTTTATATTAATAATGACCACAAGACCAATATCTGTATAAAATAAATTTACAAAGTAGAGGTGAAGAGTTATATAAACATGGAAAATCCATGTTAGAATGTTGGCTGCACCTTTCGTGACCTGTGACAAAATGCTCACATGACAGAAGCCCTGCTCAAACTTATCTAAGTAGTTCTTGCTATTTGCCTACAGAGGCACCTTATATGGGAAAGTCTTTTTAAACAGCGCTTAATTTTATCGTAGGAAGACCTAACTTTTTATATTTATAATGTATTATTGCTAAAATACAGATTTATTTCTTATTAGCATTGCATACAGTGGGCACTTTTTCCTGTTTCTCTTTTGAGGAATAACTGAAATGGAAGAAATTGTGCTTATTAGATTGCATTTCATCTGCAGGCATGAGTGGGTCAATCAAGTATTTTAACTTGTGGCTTCCAGGAATTGATAAGTTCTTTGTTTAGTCACCTTTCTATTTTCTAAGAATTACTACATGACTTTCTAGAAATCTGCTTTATGTATGCTCAGAAGAGGAGGTTTTACTAGAAATGAATGACTGGAACGTTCGGCTGGGAAGCTAAGACAAATCATTACTATACAACATAGGATATCCAGCAGGCATTGGAAACCAGAAAGGGTTGTGGTGTGCAAAAGTCTACAATTGCGTTGATATTTTCTTTGAATACATGGCTCTAGCAATGGGCAATGGGCAGGGATCAATTGAGCTCTAGGCAAATATTCTGCATTTCCCTTGGTACAGACTTCCTGCTGAGCAAACTGAAGCACAGCATAACTGTGTCTTTATGGAAAGCACCCAAAATCTCTATAGCCAAATCAACCGTCAGCAAATGAAACACTTGCATACAGTCTCATTGCAACAGATGTCCCTGCTTTAAATGGCATCCTTATATGATGTCCAGAGGATATGATGTCAGCTGTGTGGTTTTTGTGCAGCTGACATGGATTTATCTTAGTATTATGTTAAATATTTATACATTTTTGAAAAAAGCTTTAGCTATGAGTTCTTTAAGCTGGGAATTTACTCCTGAAGAAGTGAACAGGACCTGTGTCAGGTTCACAAAACCCATTGAGTTTTGCCCTTAACTCAGCTGAAAAAGTATAACTACTGTGATATTTGACTAATACTATGGTTATATCCCCCAATTAGGAGTAGCTGAAGCAGTTGCTAGCAGAAGCAATTAAAAAAGGGGGTCCTACCTGTTTCTCTCTTTCTGCACCTTACTTGTTGGCAGAAATTTAAAAAAAGATGTATGCTATTTAAGCAAAAATTACTATTGTTGATGGCAAAGTGTATTGTTTTATCAATTTTATGATGTTTGTGTATTGTTTTTTTTGACTAAACTTAATATTTTAATAATCATAACCAAATGACCTGACTTGTACCTACTAAACCATAATCCTGTTTCTATAAAAGTACATGATCCCCATGAAAAATACTAAGCGTCTCATCAATTATACAATATATATGTACAGTATACAGTATATAGGATGTGGGGATAAACAAACGTATCTTCTACTAACGAGGTTGGAGGTTTCCTATTCCCCCAACCCTAAACTTGATTGATTACACAAATACTCTTAAAGGGCTGGTGCACACCAAAGCGGTTCTGGAGCGTTTTTTAAAACACTTGCGGGGGAAAACCGCTTGGCTAATGAAAGTGAATGGGATGGTGCACATCAGAGCGGTTCACTTTTTCCGCAAACGCAAACTCGGGGGCTGCAGCATTTTTTAGATTTCTGAGGCGGTTTTCCAGGCGTTTTTGTTACAGAAGCTGTTCAGTAACAGCTGTACTGTAACAATATTTGACATCTGCTCCACAAAAACGCTCCAAAAAACGCTAGGCATGTTTAGAAAACGTCTCTAAACATGCCTAGAATCGTTCTGAAATCTGCTTCAAAAACCTCTAGCGTTTTGCGGATCTGCTAGAGGTTGTTGGTGTGCACTGGGCCAAACTAGAGCTGCTGCTGTCATGGTTTGGTTGCAGCACTAATGGTCTGTGTCTGTCATTTGTTTTCTTCAGATTCAGACTTCAGATTAACATTATCCCCACATCAAAAACTCAATCCCCCTTCCACCATCACCACAACCCCGGGCCTACCAAAAAAAAAAAAAAAAAAAGTTTACCATACTTTAACATAAGTTTCTTGCAGGATATTATGATCATATATCAACCAGGGGAGTAAAGAAAGCTCCCAAAATGATGTTTAGCAAGCAGCCTACAGACACGGTTTACTTCTTTGAAGAAATATAGCCACTACTAGCTAGGGAGATTAAACAAGACCAAAAAATTATCTTTACAAGTACACTGGTGTGTTCTTCTCTGACAAAATATTGCTGGCGTCGTGAAGCAAGCTAGTTTTTTTTCTAAAACCAAATTGCCTTTATTGTGTTTCCCTCAAGCCAGAGCTGTAAAATGAAGAGCCCCAAAAATGTATTCGTATATTTTTTTAAAGTAGCTCATTGGGTGCTTCTCTGACAAAATATAGCCAGTCTGCCTCAGCTGCTTAGTTGCCTTTTTTACCCTTGACATAGTTTCCTGCTGTCCTGCCTGCTGCGATAATTAGAGATGTTCTGCGGCGGTTAGCTCAATCCACAGCCTGCATCAATGGGAATATTTTGTCCTACGAAAATGGGAAAGCAGGACTATTTTGTCCCACAGAAGTGGCAAAATGCCACGGAAACCCCTGAAGTGTACTGGTGGAATCCCAGTTGAAAAAGGCTGGATTAGACTGTAAGATCATCTGAAGACACCTATTGACATGACTGCAGAAAATGCATTGCAAGCTCCTCCAAGCACAGCTAGTGACAAGACAAGAAAATTAACATTTATATTCCGCTCTTCTCCCTTCAGACTCAAAACGCTTGAGCGTGGCCTTGGCTAAAATCCGGCCATGCTGACACTTTGTTTCTGTCTCCTGAAAATTAGTAAGTAGGGCACTACCTGTACATGGAATCTGAAAGGGCTCACCAAAAAAAAGTCTAAACTTTTTTAATGAAACTGCCATACAGCTCCAAATATTCCTATCCTAATATTACAGGACAGGAAAAGATTCATGTATCATGACTGCCAGTGTAGGGCCATCACATATGGCATACTGTTCATAGGGCTGAACCGCTGTATTTCCTAGCCAACACCCTTGCCAACTCAAGAGAAGTGAGTGTTTGGTTCTAAACAGGACAATGAGTCTCAAATACAAAATGATAAAGGTAATTTCAGATTCTTCTCAGCCTGGTGAGTGAATCTTTGCTGCTCATTCATCTATGAGTAAAATGTAGTATCACAATACTGGTATCTGGATGTCTTGCAGGTGCAGGAATATCAGTTTCTTCATGAAGCAGTTGGGTGGCCTTTGTCACTATCCCAAGTTGTGGCAGAGATGTTACAGGAAGGACCCAAAGCGATTCATCAGACATGGAAACAGAGTGGTCTAAGGCAAATGCTACGTCACGATCTCCCTTTGTATCTGGACAAGTTTAATATTTTGGTTCAACAAATGCAAACAGAACTACAAAGTAAGATTTCTCCTCCTCTTGTATTCTGTACTATATGTTAGGAATGTAAATCACCCTTGCACCTCTTCCTGATAATCTTTACTTGTTCAACCCCTGTTTGCTTAATATACAGTATGTGTCATACCTAACCAATACGAAGAAAATAACCGATGTTTCCAGAAGCTGGCAGATGCACTTGACTTTCTGCAGTTATATTAAAACCATCATGGGAAAACAAGCTTTCTAAGTAAGGTAGCTACGGTGAAGGTAGAGCAGTCAGTCCTATTAAAACTGGGGGGACAACATGTCCTTAGATAATTTCAGTTTTGTGTACTTTGATTGTTTAAAGATGTGGTTCTTCCAGAACACACACAAATTTCTTTACACAGGTTGCTCTTTCAGGCAAGGAAGCTTATCCTTATGCAGTGGAACAACCCAGTACCACCTTCGGATGACACATGGATCGCTCAGATTATCTGAAACTTGAAAAACCGTTATATACTCATGTATACTATATATACTCATATAAGTTTGATAAGATTTGGGATGGGTGATTGGGTACCCCTGGACTTCTGGATTTGGAACTAATGCTGGATAACCTGTTCGGTGGTTCTGTTTGAGTGGATTGGGTACATGTATTTGCTTACATTTCTTTTTGTAATATGACATCGTGGATTATGTCTATTTTGCATGTATGCTTGGAGGAAGTCAGGTTACTGTCTTTTTCTGATGTACACTGCTGCTTTTTCTGGTTCTTTTGTTTATATGTTGGAATCATTGTATGATTCGTATTCTTTTTAACCACTTAAGGACTGCGGTGTAAACCCCCCTAGTTACCAGGCCTTTTCTCACAAATTGGGCCACTGCAGCTTTAAGGCCTTGCTGCAGGGCCATACAATTCAGCTTACAAGTGATTCCCCCCCTACACACACACACACACACACACACACACACACACACACACACACACACACACACACACACACTCACACACTTCTCTCCCCACCAACAGAGCTTTTTGTTGGTGGGGTCAGATCGCCCCAGGACTGTTTATTTTTTAATATTTATTTTATTATTTTTTTATTAAATTTCCTTATTTTTTTTAGAATTTAACATCTCTCCCTATCACAGTGATCGGCTGTGATAGGCTTCAGCCTATCACAGCGGATCGCTCCTGTGTCCCCCAGGGGGACAGCCGTGTCACAGCCGTGCGATCTCCTGCAAACCCCATCGGAAGCCATTCATGCCAATCGGCGTGGAGTGGTCCTGGGGCTGCCACACTGCTCATGCCAATTGGTGTGGAGCAGTCGGCCAGAGGTTAAGGACTGTAGGCTTACACTCCCCTAGTGACCAGGCTATTTTTTGTTATTTAGGCCACTGCAGTTTTAAGGCCTTGCTGCAGGGCCATACAACTCAGCACACAAATTATTTCCCCCCCCCCCCCCCTTTCTGCCCACCAACAGAGTCTTCTGTGGGTTGGGTGTGATTAGTGCAGAGATGTTTATTTATTTTTTTATTAAATGATTTATCTTTATTTTTTAAATAAATGTTACCCTTTTTTTTTTTTAATCAAAAAGCCCCCCCCCCCCCCCCAGCCAATCACAATGATTGGCTGTCAAAGGCATCAGTCAACTAGGAGCACTAAGAGCCTCAAAACCAAAAAATGCTTTTATGTTGTTATAGATCTCAACAATTTCTACAATACCGCCATTTGCTGTACCTTGCATGAGTTTGTTTGCATAATTATCTTTTGAATAAGGTTCAGTAAAAAGCAAAGAAACATCAGGTGAGGAACAGGGAATTCTGGATCACTAATGCTAGGTACACACAATACAATTTTATGGCAGATTTACTTTCCAGATCGATTATTTCCAACATGTCCGATCTGAATTTCGATCGATTTTTGCGATTTTCCAATCTTTTTTTAATTGTTTTTTTCTATAGGTTTTTTGATCGATTTTCATAGAACTGAACGAAAATCAATCGAAAAAACGATTAAAAAATCGATCGAAATTCAGATTGGACATGTTGGAAATAATCAATCTGGCAGGTGAATCTGCCAGAAAATTGTACGGTGTATGCTAGGTACTAGCATAAAAGCATCATTCTCCAACAGAGGCTTTGCTGATGTCATACAGCAGCAATTTTAGTTAACAAATATGTTTAGAATAGTTTTTTTCTCTGACATGCTCTGTTTGCCTTATTAGGAGCTAAAGGTGCCCATACATTACTCGAGTCATGATGATCGAATCTGGCACATATCTATGCCGCAACATGGCCAATTGTTCAATTATTTTGATTGCATTCTGGTTGAAATTGATCAAAAGGATGGATCTGGCATGCTAGAACAGGGGTGTAACTAGAGGGGAGCAGCCCCTGCAATCACAGGGGGGCCCAGAGTTTTGGGGGGCCCCAACTACTAAGATTCCCTTCCTCTGATATAGGGGAGGGGACTATACTTCAGAACAGGTGATTTTGTGGCTACACTTGTTATGAGTGTGAAGAGCATGGTGGCCACACTTGTTTTATCACTTGTGTGATGGGCATCCAGGCCATGAAGGGCACCAAGGGAAGGCAAGGGAAGGGGTGAGAACATTGGGGGGCCCATCAAAGTTCTGCTGGGGGGCCCCATGAATTGTATTAATGCCACTGTGCTAGAAAATCTTGGTAGCAAGGGCTTGATCAGGTGCGCATTGTTAATGGTGTTCACATTCCCTGAAGACTGATGGACTTCCAGCTAGTGTCCCCCTAAGTGTATGTCCCCCCCCCCATGCCCACAGTGAGTCACCTGTTACACCAGCACAAGTCCTCGCCTCCTCTAGTGCTTACCACGTGACAGCAGCAGGTGGCAACACTAGGACACTTTCCAATAGATTTCATGCTGAAATCTATTGGAACTCTGGCTTCAGTGTGTGGGCAAGCAATAGATCCCACTTTAATTAGATACAATAAGAGAGGGATCTATCAGATGGTCAATCTGGTAGAAGATTGACAGGTGTATGGCCACCTTAAAAGAGCTCGTAAAAAAAAAAAAATTGGGACACATAGCTAAATTGGACTACAAAGTAATGCTTGGAAGAACAAAGAGAAATCGAGAGCCCAATATGGTGTAGTATTGTTAAGTTGGTTGTGGTTAAAAGCAAAATATTTAGATATACTCACAAACATGGGTTACCCATAGGCAACCACTTCAAGTGCAGGTGGGGAGTATTAGAACCTGTGAGACAGAGGCGCTCACTTCTGTATCTAGACCCATTGAGTTATACTCCTGTTTGCCTGATAAAGCAGGACCACACCTGCGAAACGCGTTGCACTAAGTGGAGTTCAATAAAATATTTTTGTATTGATATATTGTGACTCAATTGAGTTTTATATTTTTGAGGGAGGTAAGGCTACCTGAACATCCCCCTCTTTTAGACGGTTTTTAAACGTTTTTATTCTACTCTGGCGCCTCTGTACACCAAGCCTTGCTGAGGACTACAAAGTAAACCATTCTTATTTCATCGATTTAGAGCCTTTATCGACACTAAAAGATGCATATTATGATGCTACCTTGGAACCGCTGGAGAAGGTTTGGCAAGAAAAGACCGAAGCTTGCCTTCACCACATCGATTCTTACCTCCCTAATATTGTGAAGGATGACTGGCTTATGGAACCCATTAGGCACATTTTACAAGGCATGAAGACTGGAACAGATATGGTGAGCATGGCTGCTTTCTACACATTTTAATCAGGGGCGTAGCAATAGGGGGTGCAGAGGTTGTGACCGCATCAGGACCCTTGGGCCAGAGGGGCCCTTCCTCAACCAAAGCATTAACTCTCTATTAGTCCTGTGCTCATAATAATTACTTCTATAGATACTTTGAATAGTGGCAATCATTAACAAGCTGTTCCCCATCCCCTTCTTGCACCTCTGACACTGCAGTTGCCATTGGCAGGTTTTGTGTGCAGTATCAATTGTTATGTATAGAGTGCTTGGGGGGCCCCAATGTCAAACTTACATTGGGGCCCACAGCTCCTTAGCTACGCCACTGATTTTAACTTATTGCAGAGATGCCCAAAGTACAAAATAGTACAGTTATACTGAATAAAGTGGACTCCCTTGTCACCATAACTAAGAGGCATTTCAATGCTCTATTCATGAGGTGTAAACCTTATACACATGTTGTAATCAAAACTCATTTATAATGTTTGTACTTATCCACTCACCCTAACTATACCTATTTATACTCTGTAGTAGAATGTGAAAGACAAATTAGTATGTGGAATAGTACAGCATTACCAGGCCAAAACAAATTCCATCCTCCCCTGTATAATCCCACCCTCAGCTGCTCCATCATTTCTGCCCATCACTTAAAGGATTATCATACATAACAGAATTAACAACATACATGTACCTTAGGCTGCATTAATGTAAACCCAAGGAGCAGCTGCCAATGGGGTTCATTGAACACTACTAAACTGCACTATGGTAGAGCACAGTGGTGTTTCTAATGGTGGCCACTAATGATCCAACCTCTCTCATCCAATCTTACCATTTCTATGTAATATAAGGGACTCTCTAAATGATTCATTCAACATATTTACTCAATTTACCTTTATACTACATAGATTTGGTAAGATTGGATGAAAAAGATCGGATCATTAGTGGCTACCTTTACGCAGAGAAGTTGAGGAGAACATGCATTGTTCACCAAGTATTAAGAAGCATCCTTGTACTCTCACAGTGTTAAACAAATCTTATTATCAGTTGTCATCTGATCATAGGGAATTCACCATCTTCTAAAGTGGAGTGAGAACAAGCTCTCCCGGGCAGTGAGTAGGATTCGGAAACCACTGACAGGCCTGTTCCATTACTGCAGGTATGCACATTTCTATACATTTACCTTTTAAATATATTTATACATTTTCAGTGGGCTAATACTAAATATCTGACCACTGTAAAACAAAATACACCCGGGCCAGGTGAAGTGATCCGACCTTTATAAGAAATGTTCCTTTTCTTAATTACACAAAATATCAGGAGGAGAGCCCCAATGTAGTATGCAATGGGTAAAAGTGTATAATGAAACACCCCAGGTGGGAGGTTAGGTGGGATATAATAATTTTATTGAACACAAGAAAATGACGCACCTTGCGGGACCTGCCTGCTTCCTCAGGTCTAAAGTTCAGTGTCTTAAGCAGCTGCATGAATGGACTGAAGGCACATATGGGTTTTTCGAACTGGTACTGTTTGAACTTTGCTTATCTAATGTACATATTGGAGCACTAACCCAACCCACAGCCTGTATTTATGTGGGTTTTCCTATTTCTTATAAACACCCCACATTTCATTCACTTCCAAAATATTCCTCAGCCAGAAGTAGAGTGGGCCCATTATGTTCTTCAAATGATCCCTGCAGAGGTCTTTTATTTGTACATCTGCCCAGGGCCGGGCCGAGGCATAGGCTGGAGAGGCTCCAGCCTCAGGGCGCAGTGTAGGAGGGGGCGCAGAATTCATTCAGCTGTCATTCCTAATTGTGTTTTAAGCAGTAAGAAATAAGAAAAGGGGATACATGGCAGTGACTACAAGCCAGATAACTAGATATTAAGGTGTTGGGGAGGTTGTGGGCCCTGTGGCCCTCTTAGTCTAATAGCAATCAGTGTGTGACGGCTGGGGTGGGAGGGATGGAGGGGCGCACTTTGGTGTCTCAGCCTTGGGTGCTGGAGGACCTTGTCCCGCCTCTGCATCTGCCCCATGAGTATCATCACCAGTCAGGGATGGAAGCGCAGAAGTAGCAGCGTGTGGTAATCTGGGCTGCATCCTTTTTCTATGTATTTACTTGAATCCCTTGGGGGGGGGGGGGCAGGGGGACAGCATCTTTCTGCCATCCAGTGTGTCAAGTCGACTGGCTGGAGGAGCAGTGACTGAGGCCAAAAAGTAAGTTCAGAGAAAGGACAGTAGAATCATAATGGGACATAAGACACTTTCCAGTGATATCACAACTTGGTCACCAGTGCAAATGAGCTTTCATTTAATCCAGTTATTTAAAATGTACACAGTAATATACAGATGCTTATCATTATCACCACCACCCTGAAGGGTGATGTAATCTTGACAAACCATCTGTATATTACTGTGTACATCTGAAGTTACAACTGGATTTAATGAAAGCTCCTTTGCACTGGTGCCCATGCTGTCTGTTATGATCATGTCTGCAGCGTTTACTGCTGGCTGCAGTGGTATTGTAACCCAAGCAGTTCTGATGTCATTACATGCATTTTCTTGCATAGTTTGGTTTGCACTTAAACTAGTTGCTGATTCCATCTGCAGTCACTCTGAAATTAATGACAGTTTAACATGCTCTTGTGTAAACAAACATTGTCTGCTGCAGTGGAGGGGCAGTCCCTTTCCTGCAGGCTGCATATCATTGTCTGCCTTTTCCTGCTATCAGCCTGTGATTAATTACCATTCACTTGTGTGGGAATCTGCAGGTCTGCTCCCATTGGATGACCTCAGTATAAAGAACTGCTTCCTGCAATGTCTCATGGGCTACCATAGTCTCAGATCCTGTCTGTTACTCTGCGCGTGCCCCACCTCGTTCCTAGTCCGTGTGGACTGCGCTGACTCCTGCGAAGGGGTCAGCGAGTCCTCCTAGTTCTGCTCTTGTTTCTAGAAGTTGTTACTTTGCTTGTCTTGTGTCATATATTGGTTCATCACCAATATATACGCATACTTGCACGTTTATTATTTTCCTTGTATTCGTGTTACGTTGATACATCAGTGTCGCTGATATATACGTACACGAACTGTTTATATCCTGTATTCCGTTAGTCAGCGTTCCAGCACGCTGAGCTAGTTATCCTGTTCCTGGTCCTGTTTGTGGATTACGTTCATCTCTGCGAAGAGATAGCGAATCCTTCTGAGTCCTGTTCCCTGTATTACTCTAGTCTTAGTCAGAGTTCCTGCTTATGTCATATATCGGTTCATTGCCGATATATACATATGTTAGTCAGACGTTACAAATAGTTTCATTGATAGCTGTAATTGTAATACGCTAGGAAATCATACTTATTGTATATTTATCTGTGTTACGTTCATCTATCTTGATCCTGCTATTTTCTGACTATCCTGTCCTGTCTTTGTGAGGCACGCCATTGCTGCAAACGCATTGGCTACCTCATTCCAGTCTGTGTTATTGTGGACGCTTGCTGTCACTAAGTAGTGGCTAGTTTAGCAAGCGTTCATTCTGTTTACCTGTCCTGATCTCCTCAGTTCTGGTTTGTGCGCTCAGCGCTACTTTGCGCTGAGACGTTATAGCTAAAGCATTGTTTGTGGCTGTCAGATCTGCACCGGCTCTGTGCGCCACAATCTCCTGTTGGAGTCAGTCCTCCCCTCCACTAAACTGGGGATATCCTGATTCCTTGTGCTGGTGTGTGTACCTCCTTCACGTCAGCTTATGCATCACGAGCTGACCGTGGAGAATACACCTCCAAGCGTGACATTATGGTAGCCCCATTACCAATCCCTATTGTGGGGGGAATTTCCAGAAATTATGACACTGTTTGTCAGGGGTCCTGCTCCTTTAAAAAAATTGAAAAGCTTGGTCCTGAAGTTACAGACAAATTTATATCAGAATTGGTTAAAGTTCTGGCCAATCCCGACTTTCGGGCTTCTGCAATTTCTACCTGGTCTGATTGGATCGTTTGTGCTCTTTTTAAGGGCAAACTTAGATCACATTCAGTTTAGACAAAGTCCTTTGCAATTTATAGCTTTTGTAATTCACAATTGGTTGCGCATAGATCCATTGCCTTTTCCTTTTAATGAACTCCTGGCAGCAGGCCAATCAGCTGCTCCTTCAATTGCTTGCAAGAATGAGCAGCAAGCAGAAAGTGTTACTGATAATTTTCCTGCAGCTTTGAATAAATCACCAAAAACAGCAAGGTCAAAGGCAAAACGCAAACGTTCTAAGAAACGTGTCCAATCTGCAGAATCGTTATGTTTAGCGACTGCACATCAGACCTGCAATGAGATTCTGCCATTAACAGATAATGAAATGCAATTGTCTTTCAGGGGAGTTAAATGGACTTATGAAACTACTAATGAATTTTCATCACTGGCTAGGGAAAATAAAGATTTTTGTTTAAAAGAATTATCTGAGTATGATTATGAGGATATATTACAGAGTATTGAACAAATCAATCTATTCGTGCAGCAAGAAAAATTTGCATACACTACAGTCCAACACTTGCTACAGGTATTGGAAATCCTTAGGAATAAGAAATCTGCCAATCGCCTGTTAAATAATCCAATGTATGTTTCTGCCAAAACCACATTTGCAAACTGTGATCTGCCTGTTAAGTATGCTTGGAATCCTCCATTTGAGAAAGGAGAGATGGAAGCTCTGGTCGATGAATGGAAGAATGATTCAAGTTCATTTTGTCAATTTTACAGTGCAAAAAGTGAATTAGTATTGAATGCATGCATTAAGTCTGCCTATAACCTAATAAAAACTGGTGTGTGTGGGTATGACCTTGTGGCTCCATTGATCGATGTGTGGAAAATGATTTTGGACGATTTTTATGCGATTCAATCAGTTGATACCAGGGAAGACACACTGTCAATTGGAGACTGTCCCACTTCTCCAGTTACTGAGTCCCTGCCATGTCTTGTGAATGTTCCTGTAACTCCACCCTGTACCATGGATAACTCAGTGTTACTTCCCAGTAAAACAAAAGCTACTGATACTTTCTTAACTTTGCCCTGCACAAATTTCTCAGCAGAGAATCCAGAGGTCCTGCTGACTTCTGAGTCCAGCCTAGCCAGTACTCATGAGTCTTTGTTCAGTGAAACAGACACCAGAAAAATCTTGCCTGTCTCTGCAAACACTTCTGCAGAAATTACCTGTGTTAATAAAGTTCAACTCCTGTCTGATCCAGCAGATGCCAATAGATGCACTACATCAGTTTCCGAGTCCCAGCAATCCTGTCCAGAAACCTCAGAACCCCAGCATCTGAATTTTCCAATTTCACAATTGAATGGTGATTCAGATGCGCAAACATTGTGTTTTGATCTTCCTGTTTCTACACCTCACTCTAGTTTCATGAATAACTCAGAGCGTATGCTATGTGAATCCGAAATCGCAGAATTATTACCGTGTTCAGAAAATGTTCCAGTGAACTTGCCCTGTACCATGAATTGTGCAGTAGATCTCTCCAATGAAACTCAGGTCACAGAATCATTATGCTGTCCAGCAGGTGCTTCCATGGTTTTGCCCTGCAATATGGACTATTCAGTGATCCTGTCCAGTGAAGCTGTGGTCACAGAGTCTTATGCTTCACCCAGTACTTTGGATACTTCAAACCCTCTAGCAGAGGAGTCTGAGGCACTGCTTACCTCAGTTGGTGTTGCAGTAATATTCACTTGTCTAGCAGCTGTTTTGGAATTACAGTCTGCTCTAATAAAACTTGATGAATTTATGCCCAGCGAAGCAGAAGCCATTGAAATATTGTCCTCGTCAGCAAGTGTGTTAGATACCTTGCCCTGTACACAGTCTGATTTAACCAATGTTGTTGAGTCCCTCTCCAGTGTTGTAACAGCCGAGGAACTCCAGCCCTGTCCTCTGAATGTTTTAAAAGTCTTGCCCTGTAACATGGATAATTCTGACTCGCTGGAAAAAAATAATAGAAATCTCAGAATTTCAGTCCGGGTTAATGAGTGTTTCTGAAACCCAGCCCTGTATCCTGGAAAATTCTGGTTCTCTGGCCGGTGTGGCAGAAGTTCCAGTGTCCCCTTTCTGTCCAGTGAGTTACTCAGTTTTGCCTAGTTCAGTGGGGATTGCTGCACTACTGACTTGTTTTGCAGCCCTTCATGAGCTCCAATCCAGTGTATTTGATGAGTCTCTGTCTAGTCCAGAAGAAGTTATGGGAACCCTGTCTAGTTCGGTGCATACATCAGAAGATTTGTCCTGTCTTGTAAATGCCCCTGAACATGATTTGTTAATAACCTTGCTGGAATCAGAGACATCTAAGTCTGATCCTGCATTTTTTAGTGAGAATCCAGTAACTGTGAAGTCTAGTCATGATGATTTTTTTTTGCCCAGTCCTGGTTTCGGTCCTGCCTTGACTGACTTTGAGGTTCGCAGTTCCTTGACATGCCCAGAAGTCTCTCTTGTGCCGGTGTGCCCAGATGTGCTTCGTATGCCAGAGTGCCCAAGTGTGTCTGTGTTGGCGTGCTCACACGCTTCCCTAGTGGAGACATGTTCTGATGTTGCCGGTTGGCCTGCATGCCCGGAGATGGTTCTGGTCCCTAAAAACCCTGATCTTGATGTTTGTCCTTGTGACCCTGACTCTAGAGTTGCCCTGGGTTCCATAGGGGTTCTTGATGGTTCTCCATGTGAGCCTAAGGGGCGTTCTGACCTGTGGGGATCTCTTTGGAGCTTCCAAGTGTTCTGGGAGATCTCTGAGGAAACTTGTGCTGGTACCTTGGACTGGTTCAACAGTGGGTTTTGTGTTGGTAGGGACAGTTCCGGTGGGCATTGCAAAGGCTTTGGCGTTTTTGGACAGTCCCGGGAAGGCGGTGGGTATCGCTCAGAGAGTTTCTGGGGGCTTTTTTCTGGAAGTCGTGGTTCTGATGGGTATCACACTGAGGCTTGTAGTGCTGACGGGCATGGTTCTGTAGGTTCTGGTTCTGATGGGTCCAGTCTTGTGGGGCCTGATTCTGAAATTTGGTCTTGCCGGGCTGTCCCG
Organism: Hyperolius riggenbachi; assembly: GCF_040937935.1. Lineage (NCBI taxonomy): Eukaryota > Metazoa > Chordata > Amphibia > Anura > Hyperoliidae > Hyperolius > Hyperolius riggenbachi. Next base: position 139,790,303 of record NC_090652.1, on the reverse strand, counting down.
GTCATCATGAATTATCAGTCAGATTGTTTTGTCGGGAATTTCAGTTTTGAAAAGCGTCTGGTATCCGCTTTTAAGGGGGGGGGGGGTTATGTTATGATCATGTCTGCAGCGTTTACTGCTGGCTGCAGTGGTATTGTAACCCAAGCAGTTCTGATGTCATTACATGCATTTTCTTGCATAGTTTGGTTTGCACTTAAACTAGTTGCTGATTCCATCTGCAGTCACTCTGAAATTAATGACAGTTTAACATGCTCTTGTGTAAACAAACATTGTCTGCTGCAGTGGAGGGGCAGTCCCTTTCCTGCAGGCTGCATATCATTGTCTGCCTTTTCCTGCTATCAGCCTGTGATTAATTACCATTCACTTGTGTGGGAATCTGCAGGTCTGCTCCCATTGGATGACCTCAGTATAAAGAACTGCTTCCTGCAATGTCTCATGGGCTACCATAGTCTCAGATCCTGTCTGTTACTCTGCGCGTGCCCCACCTCGTTCCTAGTCCGTGTGGACTGCGCTGACTCCTGCGAAGGGGTCAGCGAGTCCTCCTAGTTCTGCTCTTGTTTCTAGAAGTTGTTACTTTGCTTGTCTTGTGTCATATATTGGTTCATCGCCAATATATACGCATACTTGCACGTTTATTATTTTCCTTGTATTCGTGTTACGTTGATACATCAGTGTCGCTGATATATACGTACACGAACTGTTTATATCCTGTATTCCGTTAGTCAGCGTTCCAGCACGCTGAGCTAGTTATCCTGTTCCTGGTCCTGTTTGTGGATTGCGTTCATCTCTGCGAAGAGATAGCGAATCCTTCTGAGTCCTGTTCCCTGTATTACTCTAGTCTTAGTCAGAGTTCCTGCTTATGTCATATATCGGTTCATTGCCGATATATACATATGTTAGTCAGACGTTACAAATAGTTTCATTGATAGCTGTAATTGTAATACGCTAGGAAATCATACTTATTGTATATTTATCTGTGTTACGTTCATCTATCTTGATCCTGCTATTTTCTGACTATCCTGTCCTGTCTTTGTGAGGCACGCCATTGCTGCAAACGCATTGGCTACCTCATTCCAGTCTGTGTTATTGTGGGCGCTTGCTGTCACTAAGTAGTGGCTAGTTTAGCAAGCGTTCATTCTGTTTACCTGTCCTGATCTCCTCAGTTCTGGTTTGTGCGCTCAGCGCTACTTTGCGCTGAGACGTTATAGCTAAAGCATTGTTTGTGGCTGTCAGATCTGCACCGGCTCTGTGCGCCACAATCTCCTGTTGGAGTCAGTCCTCCCCTCCACTAAACTGGGGATATCCTGATTCCTTGTGCTGGTGTGTGTACCTCCTTCACGTCAGCTTATGCATCACGAGCTGACCGTGGAGAATACACCTCCAAGCGTGACACTGTCTTTTCTACATTTTATGTAATTGAAGTTCAACTGTTGATGTGGAGGCACAGCCACAAGTGGCTATCAAGTTGTGGTGATGCAAGCTTAACTCAGGTCAGATTTGGGTGTGAAGGTTCACTACTTGCTAATGTTACAAACATTCCAGTGATACTTGTCGTTGAATCACTCCCACTGAAGGTTGTGTTACATGAATGGACATTTTCACATTCTGCCCTACCTCAAACTTCAAGCCCAAGTTCGAGATAAGGGCTGGTTCACACTGGAAATTAAAAACAGTCTGGTCTCAGATTGTAGCTGAATGGTTCGTAATGGATGCGAACGGATCCATTGTTAACCAATGAATCCGTTTACATTGGTCCATTTGAATGGTTCCGGTCTGCACACTCTGCTGAATGGACCGCAAGTTTGGTGCTGCAGCAATTTTTCCTGACAGCAGAGCCCAGCAAAACGGAAACAGCACTGAAGCATTGCATTGGGGGCAATCAAAAACAGATCCTGTGGTACATGCTGGCTAAAAAAACAGACCGGTCTAGCCAGCAAAATCTACTTTGGTGATGGGGGTCGGGGGGTGGGTGGGGGCGGGGGACGGAACAAACTGGCTTGTTTTATCCCTCTTAAGGCTGCTTTCACGTTAGAGCAGCCTGTAACGCAGCCCAGCGCACAGTAATGAAAAATCAATGGGCTGTTCACAGTGCCCACCTTGCGTTACATTGTCACGCTGCACATTCTGGGAAAGTGCAGCATGCTGTGCATTATACTGGGCTTTAGCTGCGTTAGACTGCTTGCACATGCTCAGTGACTAGCCACATGGCTAATTAATATTCACTGCACTGTGGTGACATAACCTGGACTCATAGTGTTGTCCGGATCATGAATGAATCATTCACTTCATCCGGATCTTTTTTGTGAGTCGAATCATCCGGGTCATCACAATGAACGATTCGGTTCACAGTGGATGTCTGTCTGGAAGAAACAAGAACATAAAGTATGTACAGTGCAGGGAAAGTCCTGTCCTGCTAGTCATTTCACCCTCAGTCTGCTTCCCTAGTAAAATGATTTAAATGATTTGGTTCCAGTTCAAAGATCCGGATCTTTTCAATGATCCGATTCGAATCATCCGAATTCTTGAAAAGATCCAGACTTCCCATCACTATCCTGGAGCGGCTGTTCTATCAGTATAGATAGAACGAAAACAGCACACCAAGAGCCGCATAACGTGGCTCAATCTGACGTACAACTTCAACACCACCATGCGTTGCATTAGGGGCATGTTATGCGATCTTAACGTCCCCTAAAACGCAACGTTTTGGTGTGAAAGAGGCCTAAAAGAAAAAAACAAAAACATTTTTTCCTGGCTGTTTATCCATTTGTTGATACTCCTACTTTGGACCAATGAATGCAATTTTTTCGCTAGACGTAAACATCCTTTTTGGCTTATTTCATACCTCTGGTAATATGAAATCAGAGAATATAATAAATCTATCTTTCTGTTGTATTCTTTACTTTCCTATTTGTTCACTTTGTCTACGTTTCCACTGTAGAGTGAAATTTTCGTGTCTAAAAAATAGTTTTCTGATTGGTGAAAATTTGCATGTAAATTTATATGCGTTTTTGTATGCAAATTTTCGTACGTGAAAATTTGCATTAGTCAAATATACATAATCTGCCTAGTAACAACTTATAGAAGGTTGAGACCGGCACCATCAGAAAGTTTTCAACTCTTTATTGATTAAAATTTCAAAAGACACATGACAGTGAAATTGGCGACGTTTCGGAGGGATACTTCCTTTCTGTGAGACACAGACAGGGCTTGAGAAAGGAGGTATCCCTCCGAAACGTCGCCAATTTCACTGTCATGTGTCTCTTGAAATTTTAATCAATGAAGAGCTGAAACCTTTCTGATGGTGCCGGTCTCATCTTTCTACAATTATGCAGGAGAACAGAGGCGCCAAAAGGATAAAAGGAAGCTAAATGAGCTTAAAAACCAAATTCTTGGTAAATAGAGGAGGTAGTGGTGGACTTACCTCCTCCAAGTAGACACACAACGACTGTAGTAAACACAGTCAATATATTTTATTTATGAACTCCAAATATGCAACGCGTTTCGCAGGTTTGATCCCGCTTCATCAGGCAATAACGGAGCAATAGCATATGTGGTCAGTAGAAGAGCCAGGCACCTCTGTGGTAATGGTAACCCTGGTTTGTGAGTATTAATATTTACTCTATCTAGTAACCATTTACCAGTACATATTACACTATTGGGGCTGTTGGTGTTCCTTGTTTTTATCATCCTTCTACAAGTTCTTGTGGGGAGTGAAGTGCTGACCCTCCCAGTGACCAGGCACATCACAGTTGGAAATCTCTGGAGTGCTTTACCAATAACCTTTACAAGCTTAGTAACAACTTAGGCATGACTGCTGACAACTTCCTGTAACCATGGATTTAATGCAAATTGTCGTGCAAATAACGTGAAAATTCATGTGGCTATATGTTTCCTATGCAAAGCATTGTACACGAATCGTACGCGGTGTCCGAAAAAAATATGCAGGATGTCAGATTTTTTCATGCGTACGAAGGCATTCAATGGAAACAGCCCCATTCACTACCATTAGTTATGACACAAAACGCACAAGTGGAAACCTAGCCTTATTGTGCACAATTTTTTTTTTTAGTAAGTGATGTACAGCTATATGAAAAAGCCTTCATGGGGAAACCCTCAGGCACCTTATATACTTATCGCAATGTGTCACGGTACTCTCCCCCACCGTAACTCATTGCAGTGGCCATTAAAGTCAATGAGGCACACGGTGGCATAGTGGTTAGCACTCTAACCTTGCAGCACTGGGTCCCTGGTTCGAATTCCAGCCAGGTCAACATCTACAAGGAGTTTTATGTTCTCCCTGTGTCTGCGGGGGTTTCCTCCGGGCACTCCTGTTTCCTCCCGCATCACAAAAACATACAGATAAGTTAATTGGCTTCTCCCTAAATTGGCCCTAGACTATGATACATGCACTACACAATTTTGAATCATAGAACCTTGAATGTCAATAGTCTTTCACTAACGTGAATGTAATCATGTAGTTACATTAAATTTTCATAAATATTGCAGCCTTTCCAGAGAAAGTCTGTTTGGAAAAGTCAGTCACATGACCCAGAGATCTGTTTACAAAATATGGTGACACCAGGAGGTGTAGGAGTTGCTTTCTTGCCAGAGAGCTGATGACCTGACTCCACACAACTTCTTACTCTGGCCCGCTTTATGGAGCAGGAAATGGAAATCAGGAAGGTTAGCGCTTTGCTCAATGACTGGTGGGTCTTTCCGTCTCCTCTCTGAATATCTCATATGGTGATCATGGGAGGAGGAGAAAGGGGAAGTTTAAATGAAAAACAAACTACTGATCAGTTAGCCAGCCAAGCAGCATCTCACAATGGCACATAAAAACAAATTTGTGATCCATTAAGTCAGGTAGGAGAAAAATTAACAATGTGGAAATGGTTTACATGCAGTGCCCAGAATGTTGTCCTACAGATTACGGTAAATGTGCCACGCATTAAAAAAAATTATCTGTGCTAAGTGATTCTGCATTAACCACCATGTAACCACTGAGATTTCAGCAATAGTATGATATGCACTTCTCCCAAAAGTTAAGTTGAAGCTTAGTTTCTCCCATTATTAGTTATTAATGCAAAGAGAACCTGAATATATTGCAAAATACCTGTTATCATAGCAGTTATACTTTACAGCTGTCTGTGATGACATGTTTAAGTACAACTCATATTATCAGCTTTTACTGTTTGCACGATTTTATATTATCAGTATTAACAGTTTTATGTGAAGTCAAATAAAAATGATGAGCAGTCTAGATTTATACTGAGCAAGACTGAGCAACTTTTTGTGTGGTCTATGAATACAGATCCTTCCTCTTGCAGTGCTCACATCTGTGATTACTATGACTCATACTTCATATGCAAGCCAGAAAATCTTGCACAAGCACACCATGCCCAGAGGAATTAGGATAACAGTTCACTGGAAATCAGAAATAACAAATGGAGCAAACTGAAGTGACCCACAGCAACATCATACTGTACATCACGATCATTGTTCTGAAAACTGAAATTAGTGAAAACTGCTTTTTGATTTGTTGCTATGGTTAAAAAGCAGCTTCAATCTTCTTTGTGTTGAACTCAAATGCAAGGAGGCGTTTAAAAAAGAAAAAAACACACACACTTCTTAAAGCAAGTGTGAAAATGAACCGATGAAATAAACAATTGTATCTATAGTTCTACTTCTAAACAGGATTTGCCTGAAATTCCATAGTCTTATTTTATATTGAAAAGTTATGATCTACCTTTAATCGTTTGACTGTCTCGGGCTCTCATGAAGGAAGGTGAAACATTTGCATCAGGCGTAGAGATTACAGGGGCAGCATGTTTGTACTGTGTTTGCACTTACAGCATGCAGTTAGAGTAGGAGGAGAAGCAAGAGGAGAGCCAGGTGAAGAGGTCATCATTCAGGAAAAGCAGCTTGTTGCGCTGTGTGAGGAGTCTGACAGTGAGTGAGGAGGTGGGAGGCAGTAGAGCAGCAGTGTTTCATTTGACTTGCACAGCAGAAGGGAGGAGGGACACTGCTGTCCTGACTGAGGATGAGTAGTTTGTTTGTCACAGACAGCCAGTGTGCTATAGTGTTGAGCTGCAGCATGTCAAGTGAGAACATTAAATGAAGCAGAGGAAATTGTGATGTGCAATCATTCCACATGGGAAGAGGGGCGTGGGGCGCATCCACACAAGTTTGCCTCAAGCAGCAAAAAGTATAGTACTGGCCCTGGTCTCAGGTACATGACAACAGGTAAATGACAACAGTTTTTCTTTTAATGTTATTCAGGTCCCATACTGGAAAATCTTGAACTATTGAACTTGTGTTATCTGTTCCCTGCATTTAGATGTATTTCTCTGAGACCCGCAAAGCTTTACAACCCTAATTAGTTATCAGTAAGAGTTACACTGCAGTTAGACAATTGCAATATTTTTTTATTTCTTACAATGAGGAGGATATGGGAAAAATACATTTTGAGTAGGCTTGGAACATTAAATACAGATGTATGTAATGTTCCAAGCCTACTCAAAACTTGTCTCATCACGTGGCATGTCACTTCAGGCCCCCTATAAATATGCTACAGAAATAATTACATTAGTGGATCAAATGCAGTGATGCTCACTTTTGCCACACATTCTTGTCCACTTTTCATTTACAAAAAGGTGACAAACTTAACTAGGTTTTAGTTGGACCTAGGACCCACTAGAGAGGTTTTTTGAGTGTTTTGGAGCTCTGTGAACCCTGCAGTATATGACCTCCAGTGAGAGTGAGCCTTACAAGATGGGAAACCATGCATTCAAGTTAATATTCTGGACTTTATCAAGATGGGAAAATGAAACTGAAGGAAAAGTAGAGAACAGTGAGGTTTGTTGAAATAAGCAAGGATGTCAGTGGGATGTTGTTGACACTTATTCCATTTTTGTGGCTAATAGCTGAGGTTTGATTGTTTTCTGTGGGTTATCGGACACATTTTTTGAATTACATCGAGTTGTATGATCCCTGGTTTCCAGGAATGCCTTAATATTAGATTCCACTTTAAAAGGAACCTGAGGTATAAGACATTTGGAAGCTACCATGTTTATTTCCTTTTAAACAATACTAGTTGCCTGGCATCCTGCTGATCTTTCTGGTCAGTAGTGTCTAAATCACACACCTGAAACAAGAATGTAGCTAATCTTGTCAGATTTGTCATCTGATCTGCATGCTTGTTCAGGGTCTATAGCTTAAAGTATTAGATGCAGAGGATCAGCAGAACAGCCAGGCAATGTGCATTATTAAAAAGAAAATAAACATATCAGCTTCTATATCCCTCTCATCTCGGATCCCCTTTAAATCCTTCCATATCCTGAATAAACAATGGTTCTAGTAAAATGAAATGGTATATTCCTAAACATAGTGTGGCATGTTGCGGTAATTCTTTGCAGACAGCACATAAACCATCTGTCAGTAATTAATATAAGTTATTCTTCCTGAGAAAGCATGGACAAGCACTTCCCATAACCATTGCTGAATGTACGTAGATATTTATATATCACACAAGCTATGTATGAAATACTGGCTTCTGCATATTACAAACATATCATTCATTCTGTCTTCTATCATGTTCTCCTCAGTAACTGCTCTGTGGCGCTGAACTTTCCGGTACTGCCAATGGAATATCACCTAACAGACCTGGCAAATATCACCCACTACATCATTGAGAAGAAACTGATTGAGCCTCTGAGGAACCTGTACAGCGTGAATCCAGTAGCCGAGTACTACCGCTTCAAGCAGAGAATGATGGAAAGCCCTTTCGAGCGTAGGTGACAAGAAATAACTAAATCAGGGAAGAGTTACACCAGTGATTTATATCTGGTACCAGCCCTTGTGTGCATCATAATAGATTGTTCTATGTTTTACGTTTTAGTCAGCTAATCCCATGAACCACGCTAGAAACCACATAAGAAGCCAATGTGTATACAGTCCGAAACTAGAACTGGCATCTCAAAATTATTTCACCCTTCTTATTTTTCATCTAAACTACAAGGAGACATAATGCATGAGATAAACGGAAAAGTAGAGCTGTTTCATGTGATAAACAGATAAGAGCTCTTATTCAATTCTTTTCTCCTGAGATTTTTCCCAGGAGATGATTCTTCATCTTATCTAAAATTAATTTGTCAGCAATTGAAAACAGAAATAGTAGATACAGTAAGTATTGTCTAGTTTTCTGGATACATAAACAATGTTTTTTATTGATAAGGTGCATATCATCAAATCAGGAAAAAGGGGTCTAGGAGCACTTACCAAAAAAAGGGCCCCGTCAAAGGCTCCTATTATAAAATCCGAAATTTGCAGCAAAGAAGGGAAATTTGTGCCCGCTATCGTTCTCCACCGGGTGTTGAAATTTTCCTTCGTTGACGCGTATCGCACCCATTATAAAAGCTGTGATTTGCAGCAAAGAATGTAAATTTGAGTGCCTGGAGGCGCCCAATAGAATCGCAGGCACAAAGCATGTGGCTATGCAATGCCACAATTTCCTCTGGGCTCCAAAATTTATCTCACGGCTTTGCGGTGGGTGTAGGTTAAGGTTGGGAGGGGGCGTGGTTAAGTGTTGGGGGGGCATAGGCAGATGGAGGTCTAAGGGTTAGGCCTTTGGGTTAGGCATCCGTAGAGGGAGCGTTCTGTGTGAGAGTAGGGTTAGGTTAAGACATTAGTAAAGATTACCGACATTTTACTAATGGAATTAAGCCGTAGAATATTGGCAATTTTACCAATATTCTAATTACACCAGAGAGGAAATGTGTGCATCTACCAAGTGAACACCAAAGGAAAGAAAATGCAATGCTAATTACACCAGAGAGGAAATGTGTGCATCTACCAAGTGAACACCAAAGGAAAGAAAATGCAATGCTAATTACACCAGAGAGGAAATGTGTGCATCAACCAAGTGAACCCAAAGGAAAGAAAATGCAATGCTAATTACACCAGAGAGGAAATGTGTGCATCAACCAAGTGAACCAAGTGGTTTTTGACCCTGCATATTTAGGCATGCGAAAGCAAATGCATATTTGCATGAGCAATGTCTCGTGATTAGCCAATAGGCCAAATTTGCAAAGCCAGATTTGTCAGGTTCACTTGGTTGATGCACACATTTCCTTTCTGGTGTAATTAGCTTTACCAATATTCTACTAGCGGCAATCCCCCGCTACCTTACTTTCCAGGCCGCCTTTTTTACATGTATGCAGATATCAAGGTAATTTACGGAAAGATAAATTGTGAGTGAAGACCGATGAGGAGAAATAAATCATTAGTTAAGACAAATACAGGAAGAGAGTGATAAATGAGAGTAAGAGAGAGATAATTGAGAGAGTTAGAGTTGAATTATATGAATTATAAGGGCCTATAAGGTCCTAAAACAGGAGGGGACCGAGGCTGCACTAAGCAATTATAAGGAGTGCAATAAAAATTGTAAAAAAGAAATTAGGCTGGCAAAGATCGAAGCTGAAAATCAAATCGCTAGGGATATCAAATCTAACCCAAAAAAGTTTTACAAGTACTTCAATTCTAAAAAAAGAAAGGTTGACTGTATAGGACTCCTAAAGGATGAGGGTGGGAACTCAATGGTGGATGACCAAGGTAAGGCAAAGTTATTAAATGCTTTCTTTGCTTCTGTCTTCACAAAGGAAACAGCACTGTTGCAAATTACAGAGGCAGAAGAGTCTCAATCTTCTAACTGTAATATTAAATACTTAACGCAGGAAGAAGTGAAGGCAAGACTAAATAAATTAAAAATAGACAAGGCACCTGGCCTGGATGGCATGAATCCTCGGGTCCTAAGGGAATGAATTTCAGTTATAGATAAACCCTTTTATCTTATCTTTTGTGACTCTCTTTCAACTGGCAGAGTCCCAGTGGATTGGCGTACAGCCAACGTTTTCCCATTATTTAAGAAGGGCAAAAAAATCAGATCCAGGAAATTATAGACCTGTAAGCTTAACCAGCCGGGCGGTATGGACGAGCGCAGCTCGTCCATCACCGCCGGAGGCTGCCGCTCAGGCCCCGCTGGGCAGATTTTCATCAAATAAAAAGCAGCACACGCAGCCGGCACTTTGCCAGCCGCGTGTGCTGTCTGATCGCCGCCGCAGCGCGGCGATCCGCCGCGTGCAGCGGCGATCCGCCGCGTGCAGCGGCGAAAGAGGGTCCCCCCAGCCGCCTGAGCCCAGCGTAGCCGGAACAAAAAGTTCCGGCCAGTGCTAAGGGCTGGATCGGAGGCGGCTGACGTCAGGACGTCGGCTGACGTCGATGACGTCACTCCGCTCGTCGCCATGGCGACGAGGTAAGCGAAACACGGAAGGCCGCTCATTGGCCGCCAGAGGCGATCAGAAGAACGCATCCGGAGCGCCCTCTAGTGGGCTTTCATGCAGCCAAGTTTTAGTTGGCTGCATGAAATAGTTTTTTTTTTTATTAAAAAAAAACCCTCCTGCAGCCGCCCTGGCGATCTTAATAGAATGCCAGGGTGGTTAACATCAGTTGTATGCAAACTATTTGAGGGGTTACTAAGAGATACTATACATGACTTCATAGTATAAAATAATATTATTTCTCAGCATCAACATGGGTTTACTAAAGACAGGTCCTGTTTGACTAACATGATCAGCTTTTATGAGGTAGTGAACGCTAATATGGATATTGGGAATGCTGTAGATGTGATATACTTGGACTTTGCAAAGGCCTTCGACACTGTTCCCCACAAAAGTCTGGTGCAAAAGTTGAGGATGCAAGGACTGGGGAAGAGTCTGTGTGCATGGATAGGGAACTGGCTAATGGACAGAAAACAAAGAGTTGTGGTCAATGGATCGTACTCAAAATGGGAGACTGTTAGCAGTGGGGTCCCACAGGGGTCTGTACTGGGTCCAGTGCTCTTCAATTTATTTATTAATGACCTAGTAGATGCAGTAGTGAGCAATGTTGCTATTTTTGCAGATGATAGAAAATTGTGCAGAATCATCAACTCTCAGGAAGATAGTGTCATATTGCAACAGGATCTGGATAGGATGGCTATATGGGCACATACATGGCAGATTAAATTCAATGTTGAAAAATGTAAACTCATGCATTTTGGTCGTACCAATGGTCTAGCACCATACAAAATAAATGGGATACAGTTGGGGACATCAAACTTGGAGAAGGACTTAGGAGTACTCATCGACAACAAGTTAAATAATCGTACTCAATGCCAAGCCGCTGCAGCTAAAGCTAACAAAATTTTGGGATGCATTAAAAGGGAAATAAAAACTTAAGATGCTAGCATAATATTGCCCCTGTTTAACTAGTAAGGCCACATCTGGAATATGGAATTCAGTTCTGGGCACCACATTACAAAAAAGATATTGCACTTTTAGAGCAGGTGCAGAGACGAGCAACAAAATTGATACATGGGATGGAAGGTCTCGCTTACCAAGAAAGGTTAGATAAACTGTGTGTCACAGGAGCCCTAGTGGTCAGACCGCAAGTTGCCTTCCAATCGGTTTCAGCACACCAATCATGCAAGCTGTGGTCGCACTCGGTGCACGGAAATCGACGGAACTTGGGCAGCAGCCTGACCAGAAGGGAGCCTGTGAGGTACGGTAATTACAACTTTACACACTAGTTCAGGGTATAACTGCCACCACCTCTGTTACCATGGGACAGAGGAGCCCGCTGACTGACCAGTCCTGTGAATAAAACGGTTAAACACACTCTATTCTGTCTAGATATCAACAATACAATAGTAGCGTCTCTTCAGAAGTCTGGTTCAGTTGTGCGGCTGATAAGCAGGGTAGCGGAACAGTGAATGACTTTGATAAAGTCTTTTATTCATGCAATATAAATAATTAATATATACAGACAATTATTAAAATCAACAATTATTAAAACAGTAATAGCCAGTATGAAATAAAAAAAGAGAAAATACTTAGGGTTTGTGGAAATATGTCCGTTCTGGGAAAACTGGTAGAGTTCCTTTTGTTCAGTTCAGCAAAGTTTTAAAATCCAAGCAAACTGGAAGATGTCCTTTGTTTCAGTTCTGACAAGATGGCTGCTAGCCATGTGCCCTTTGTTTCAGCTCAGACAAGATGGCCGATCAAGATGGCCGCTAGCCATGTGTCCTCTGGCTAGCACCAGACAGCTCTGTACAGATGGAATGTGGAGGACTGCAGGAGTGGTTCCTTGCAAACACTTTTGAACAATGCCCACCTTTGGGTGGAGCCTCAAGTACAGCCCAGGGGTTGGACAGGGGCGGTGAGCTCCCTGGAGGGGTGCTCTATGCCCACCAAATATGACATTTGCCATATCTCGGCTTACGCTTTCTGCACACACATGACCATCACATATTCATATTTCTCAGACTAGGCCAGTTCATATGATACCAAACGTGGGTATGTTTGCATGCCCGGTTAAAAAACGGTGGAATCCCCTGAGTTCTGGTTATGCCAGTGGCCCCAATTTAATATCAAAATACTCACAAGATCCGGACCAGCAGAATTATATAACTTTCACATTTCTCACCTGAACGGTATTCCTTAAATATGCAAAAAAACATATACAACATTCATTTCTTCCTGCTTTTTGCTGCAGCCAGGATGTCTAGTTTTAAGCTGTGACTAGCTTCCTGGGATGCCCTGTATGAAAGGGACCTTTTGGTTCCTTTAATTAGCATCTGAATGTGAAATCAGCTGGGACAAGCTTTGAGTTTACACCTCTGGCTAACAGGTCACAGGCACCAGGTTTGATGAAAAGAACTCTGCTGCTCTTATGAAGACCGCAGAGACCCTCCAGGCTGGACTGAATGGTATCCACAGACATGAGATTCTGATTGGGCAGCGCAAGGCAATCGAGGCAGGAAATTGATTGCGGTTGCGTTTTCGTTTCTCACGACTGTTCCGTGACACTGTGTTTATTGAGTTTAGAGAAAAGACGCCTTAGAGGAGATCTAATTAACATGTATAAATACATCAGAGGGCAATATAATAGCTTGGCGGATGAGCTTTTTGTCCCTAGGCCTTCTCAAAGGACTAGAGGACATGATCTGCGCATGGAGGAAAAACGTTTTAGCCATTTATTTAGGAAAGGGTTCTTTACAGTAAGAGTGATTAAGATGTGGAATCCATTGCCACAGGAAGTCGTTATGGCAAACTCTATACCTGCATTTAAAGGGGGCTTAGATGCTTTCCTTGCGTTGAAAGACATCCATGGCTACAATTACTAGGTAATGCCTAATGATGTTGATCCAGGGATTTTATCTGATTGCCATCTGGAGTTGGGAAGGAATTTTTACCTTTTGGGGCTAATTGGACAATGCCTTGTAAGGGTTTTTTCGCCTTCCTCTGGATCAACAGGGATATGTGAGGGAACAGGCTGGAGTTGTACTTTGTACTGGTTGAACTCGATGGACTTATGTCTTTTTTCAACCAAAATAACTATGTAACTATGTAATTATGAATTAGAGTTGAATGATCTGAATTAACCCCATTGATATTAAACTTACTATTTGTGCTGGTTTGATTCATATTATTTCTATTCTTATTAACTCTACAATGCCCTAACACCCTCTTCAATCACGTGTCCTGCATTGATCAAAGGCTGGCAGGAGCATGGGGCTCTCCACAGGCTGCATTAGGTCAAATCTGCCTAGCAACAGGGAGAATTTTCATTGGTCCACCATAAACCCATGAGAATTCTCCCTGTTGCTGAGGATTCCCATTGGTCTTTTGCAGCCCAATAGAGATCCCCATACTCCTGCTGGCCACCGAGCTGTGTACGAGGAACCGAGCAGCTGCAAGTGGCAACGGAACACGAGTATTTCATCATGGTGGCGATCAAAATGGATGAAACGGACATGGTAACTAGCCTAGTGAGAACAGATATTGTCCTTTCTCATAGGCTTTCATTGTATAAATTTTCCCATCTGCTCCGGAAAAATGTGCCAATTTAGGACTTTGCATTCTGCTTAGCTCAACATGGCAAGCAGATCCGTCTTTTTTAACACGTGGATATTTTTAACATTAGGATCTGCTTCCTGTGCTAAGTACAGCTTAACAAACCCCCCGAACGGGTTACATTTTTTAAGCAAGTGTGAACTGACCCTTGATGACTATAAATACAAACAACACATGACAGACAAGCAGGACATAATAACTGTAAGTATAAATACACATTCTGCTGTAGAAAACTCATGGCTAAGCTCATGCTCAAGTCCTAAATACATTTTAAGTCAGTATTTTTTTTTAACATATAAAAGAGAGATAATAATGACCTCAATCATGCCTAAATGGTATCAACCAGCTGGTGTAAAATAGAATAATCTGAAAGGGACCCTGTTGTGAGAAGCATATGGAGGTTGCCATATTTATTTGTAATTGCCTGCCAGTGCTGCTTTTCTCTGCAGTACTGTGTGAATGGCACTCCTGTAACAAGCATACAGCTAATATGGCCAGACTTTAATCACAGCATGTGATGTTCATGCTTGTTCTGGGTGTGTGTCTCAAAGTGTGTTTAGAGACACAAGATTAGAATTTTAACATGAAAGAGGAAACTTTCCACATCCCTCTTATTATAGTGTACCTTGTTTTGCTAAAAAGAACATAATTCTTATTGACTGGGATTTTTAGTTGAACCTTTACTATATGTATAGGTGCAAAACAGTCTGATTCACAGTTGTATTTAGGTATCTCATTCATGTAATGTAATTGAATGCCATCTATGTGCTTTGACTACAGATCATGCTGTCTTGATTGGAGACAAACACGTTGTGACTTTTGATGGAAGCTTTGTTGACGTGCCTTCAAAGTGCAGCCTCTTGTTGGCTAAAGATTTTGTGCACAATGCATTTGCCATGATCCTAAATCAGGGAACTGGTGGTCAGAGATCTGTACATGTACAGATGAACAGAGTCTCCATTGACATCCATCCTGGTCTAAAGGTGAGATCTTTATTTCTGGAGCTTGTCAACTTTTTCTCAGATTATTTTGTGTGATAGATCATTCTGGATATACTAAACCTAGATTTGTTATCAAAACCTCTTACAAGAAAGGGCATTATGCAATTCACTTATTCTCCCGAGTTTTCTACTAGGAGATAATTTTTCATCTTCGATTTAAAACAACTTTTTAGCACTTTGCAATGGAATAAGTACCAAACAATAGGAAAAAGTACTATCAAAATAATTTTCAGCAATTTCTTTCTTGCTGGTGGTTTAAACGGCATTTTATTGACAAAATCTGAAATCATCACCTAGGAGAAAACTTCGGAGAAAAAGTTAATTGCGTATGGACCCAGGTGTATTGAAAATTAGGGAGATGCCATCCATGCACTCCAAAAGATGGATGGGTATTATGAAACATTCTCATGGTTTAAAATAATAAAATATAATAGTAAAACAGATAAACATATTTTAATGAAGTCCAGTTCTAATAAAACACGAGCAGAGCTGCATACACTTACTTTATTATGTATAATGTCCATAGCCTGGATCAACTATTTGAGGGATCTCAAAGTCTTCAAGGACTGAGGTCCTCACACATTTTTGGCACAGTTTAAATTAATTGATGGGGCTGAATCAGGAAAGGTGTGGTTCATCAAGTAGAACACATTTCCCAATTTCTCAGTCCATCCTAAAGACTGGCATAGATATGTCCGACACCTGTGAACTATGTGTTCTAACTAGTTCTCTAAGTATGATAAATCTTAAAAAAAGAATTCCATAGATTCTTTTCAAGGACTTAGTCACAATAAGCGTGCAGTTTTCACCAATGGATCTTTTTTTATGGAGCCTTTTTGAAAAATCCGAATTTTTTCAATTTACTGGTTGTTCCCAGCAAGCACAAATTCCACTGTTATGATAAAAAACAAATTTAAAATTCAGTATTAATGCCTTTTGGAATTTGGAGGTGTATATTCAACAAAGTACAATGAAGTTACCATGCATAGGAAGTGTATGGCATTTTAACAGTATTCCTGGAGTTAAAATTGCCATACGAAGGGGGCTGGAGGAAGCCCCAGGTATGTATGAATACTTTTTTTTTACTTTTTTTTTTTACATCTCGGGTACACTTAAAGGTAGCACAATCGGTGCATTATTTTGGTAACATGTACCTTGCCAGAGTACTACACGCTACACAAACACATGGCCTCAATTCACTAAGCTTTATCAAACAGTTTGATAATTTACCTCATGGGTAAAATTTCATTTTGAATTCACTAAGGTGTTACATAGTTATCAAATGTTTTATCGATAAAATGTTCAACAAATCTATAACACCTTAGTGAATTCAAAATGAGATTTTACCCATGAGGTAAATTATCAAACGTTCGGTAAAGTGTTTGATAAAGCTTAGTGAATTGAGGCCTATGTGTTGTGGTACCCTGGCAGCAACATGTACATTATGTCTCACTTTGTCCATGAATGTACAAGGGGGAGTGATGTATATAAATCACTAGATCTTCACTAGTCACAAGAAAGTGTATCAGTGACATATTAATTATAAGGGCACTATTGTGGTACCCCAAGTAAGATAGATCAAGGTCACAGTCACAGAGGGTGACAGGGAGCATACTGAGGGAGGTGTTTCCTGACTCCCCCCCCCCCCCCCCACACACACACACACAATGCACACACATGCACACACACAATGGTATAGCTATTCTCTGTGTTAGTTCCTAACAAATATGCGGTCATATCAATCTGAATGAAATAGAGCACTATGAATAGGGTTGGGAATGAATGTCTATATTTTTATATCTGGTCCACTATTGCAAGTGGGTGGATTCAGAGTACAGACATGCTCCCTTAACCAGTGTATAGGTTTATGACCAGTCCCCAAAGCAGTACTGTCACCCCACTGAGCTGCTCTATTGGCCTTCACAGAAGGTAAAGTATGGTGGGAATCACATAAAGAAAGGGGTGCATAATATGTAAAGTTCAGGTGTCAGACTCGACATGTTTCACCCTTCGAGAGGGCCTTGTCAGGAGCAAAGTACACACAAAATCATAAACATAAAAATAAAACCTCTCACCAACAGTCAAAGATTCCCCCAGCAATAGCCCAAGTCAGAGCTAAAGTGTGAGCTCAGAGGGAACAGAGGGAATAGCTACACCCCACTATACCACTGTGTGTGTGGGGGGGGGGGGGGGGGAAGGGGTGGGGGGGGGGGCAGAAAATACCTCCCTCTGTATGCTCCCTGTCACCCTCTGTTTACTTGATCTATTTTACTTGGGGTACCAAAATAGTGTCCTTTATTGTGGTAATAATTAATTACCTAATTAATAAGTCACTGATACACTTTCTTGTGACTATTGTAGATCTAGTGATTTATATACATCACTCCCCCTTGTACTATCAGGTTAGGTTCTGATGGACAAAGTGAGACATATTTATTACCTGTACGTTTTTTCGGTTTGTGTTGCAAACATGCACATTTCCCAGGTAACACAGGTCCTGCTAATTGTGCAACGCATGCCACCTTACTGTTGGGAAAACTGGTAAAATTGCTCTGGATTCCCTGCACATGCCAACTTTACATACTTTGATGAGTACATCCCAAAGACATTTCAGTGTGTCATACATATTAGTATTATCTATACAATTATTGCAACTAGACTGCCTGCATTTATTTGTATTACAAGTTGTAGCCAGGGCCCCTGCAGGTCACAACAGAAGCACAAATGCTAATTTAATAATCTTTCAGCAACCTTTGTTATAATAAGTCATTACATGGGTAGCAACTGTTTTACCTCAAAGTATTGTCCAGAATTTCAGCTTAGGGTAGACTGACCAATACGTTAGAGCTCTGTGTCACTCTCAGCACTTCTGACTTCATCTACAGTACATTGGCTGTTTCTACCCAGTCATATAACAAACTGTACTACTGGAGATTTACACACAGTCTAATAAATGGCACATAAAACACCATTTACTAATCCCATTATTTGCATTCACAGGTAGAAGAAAACTGTCATAGTATTGATCTTCCTACATCCAAGAATGGAATATTAATAAATAAAGATTCTAGTAAAATTGAGGTGTCTAATCAAGAAGGAGTCACGATTCAATGTTATCTTCACCACAGAGTCTGCAGTATCACACTTGAAGGATGGCATCATGGTAAAGTCACTTTGTGAAATGAAATTATTGGAGTAAAGATACCCAAAGATCTATAAATATTATGAACTCATCTAATTTTATGTACTGTATGTAGATGGGCAATTCCAGTCAAAGACTACTGCTGCTACTTTGCCCCTCCTCCCATCCCCTCTGTAGATGCACACGGGTGGTGTCTGTTACCTTTCCTTGATTTCCCAATCTCCATAACCATAAACAACTACTTGGGCAATGCTGAATGATTCAGGTTATATGTGTGTCATATGAAATATATAGGATCAGTGGGATATCAACCCAAAATGATTAGTGTCTCACTCATACAATACTATCTAAAACATACAATGCATAGGGAGCCTCAATTATCAAGTATCAAAAAATGGCTTTTATTGAAAACATGAAACAGAATAAACAACGCCCCATCCCTTTAAAACCATAAAATGGCTGCTATATGTTGTATATGATGTCCGAGTGTTAAAGGGAAACTTAAGTAAGAGTAAAAAAGCCAGTTTTACTTACCTGGGGCTTTTACTGGCCCCCCCTGCAGTCGCCCTGTGCCCGCGTCGGTACTTTCGGATTTCGCCCGGCCACTGCGCCTGAGGTCCCTGGCCGCGTGTGTCCTCATTCACGACAGAGTAACTTTTTTCAAAATTATTTTTACATTAAATTGGTAGAGATTCAAAAATGACAGGCATCTGGGTTCCATGCCACTCTCTAGACGATCATCACAAATTGTGGCGTGGTAATAATCTGCTTTCAAGTAAATGTATTTTCCACTGTTTATCTGCATGGTTATTGTAAAAAGATAAGTACTGCTAGAATCTGGGTTTAGGATGGTAATAAATAGCATTGTTGCAAAATTTTAAACAAAGAATTTTCAGCTGTAGCACAAAAGAACATAGCAATTTCTTAAAAAATTAATTTGGGTGTGAATGGCAATGTATGATGCACTGGTGAATGTAACGGGTAAATTTGGTGAGCCGCCTGTATACTAGTCGAGTTCCGGATATCAGCAGTTGCATAGTCAGTCAGGGTTCAATCTTCTCATAAATAGTTAAACGTTGCTTTGACAGTTCTGAGACAACAGATGCTAGAGACACAGTGTACTGTATAGTGGCAGATTAAACAAAACCTGACTGGCGGGGCATAATAAGGGTCTGTAGTCCTAATCCAATCACCTAGTGTCACAGTTGCACTTACAAATTCAATTTGGTAAAACAGCTTGTAATATAAAGTAGTGGAGCAGCCATGAGTACTTCGTATGTAGCCTGGGCTTGGTCAGAGCACTGGGAAGATGTTTCACGGGGCTGCAAACTGGGAGATGAGAACAATCAACTCCTGGATGGGTGTACATCACATGTTTTGGCAGCTCTTCTCCTCCTTATATTACAAGCCATGGTACCAATTTGATTTTGTAAGTGCAACTATTTACTTTTTATAAGAAGCATATTAAACCATGATTTATGCTATTAAAGTAAGTGTTCTGTTCTCCCCTCCTTTTGTTTGCCTATCAGTGGTGTAGCAATAGGGGGGCAGAGGTCCTGTAGAGCCCTCCCTCGACCACAGTATTAACTTTTTATTGGTCCTGTGCTTGTAATAATTACTTCTATAAATGCTTTGAATGGTAGTAATCATTAAAGTAAACCTTAAGCCAGAAAAAAAAAATGATTTTTACTCACCTGGGGCTTCTACCAGCCCCCTGCAGCAGTCCTGTGCCCTCGCAGCCACTCACTAATCCTCTGATCCCCTGCTGCCAGCTAGTTTCGTTCTTGCCGACAGGCCCATCAGGACTGGCCACACGTAGCTTTTTCCGCATTCCCGACTGTAATTAGCGCTATTGCAGGCCGCAACGCGTACAAATATACGCGTTGACGCATATCTATGCGTTCGTAATGTGGCAACGCGTATTTTTGTACGTGTTGCGGCCCACAATAGCGCTAATTACAGTCGGTAATGCAGAAAAAGCTACGCGTGGCCAGTCCTGACGGGCCTGTCGGCAAAAACGAAACTAGCTGGCAGCGGTGGACCAGAGGATTAGTGAGTGGCTGCGAGGGCACAGGACTGCTGCAGGGGGCTGGTAGAAGCCCCAGGTGAGTACAACTCATTTTTTTTTCCTGGCTTAAGTGTCTCTTTAACAAGCTGTTCCCTATCCCCTTGTACCTCTGAGACTGTGCTGTCCTTGGCAGTTTTGGTGCACCGTATCAATTGCTATGTATAGATTGCTGGGGGGGGGGGGAGGCCCAATGTAAAACTTGCACTGGGGCCCATTGGTCCTCAGCTACACCACTGTTGCCCATCTGTATCCCACAGATTTGGAGCAGCTGCGAAGTACACAAGGACTACTGACAAGAAGTGGCTTAATTACCTCCTGAATAGTAAGTGCACCATGACATTGTTGGGGGTGCAGAGGCCACCTTTTACATTGCCTAGTCAGTCCTCAGCTATTGTATAGCTGAGTGCTGTTTGTCATTACCACGAGGTGCTGGTTGAAGAGGTAAGGGTTAAGCATAGTCGTAGGATTGTTAGTGTGCTGGGATAGAGTAGAAGGAGGTTAGTAACTATACATTACGGACATTGGGCCTGATGCAATATATTACGGTAAAGTTGTTGTGTGCAGTGAGTAATCCTCCAGCATTAGTAACAGTAAAATGACCGCACGGCAGCTTCACTTCAATATAGTGCATCATCAGCACTTAGTGCATCATCCATGTTATTATCAGCATCTCCCGAAACCCCAAATTATCAACAGCATAATACTATATGTACTGTCAGTGAAGCCCTTTTACATTGAACAGAAGCCAGTCACATAGGGAGAGCAGCATTCCCTTTGGATAAAAGAGAGGATTAGGCAGGATGTGTAGCAAGGTCTCGTTGGAAGGAAAAGGGGGACTGAAAGAACTTGGAGAGAAAGCAGCTGGGTAACAACTTACAGTAATACCACACTGGTAATGTTGGTGAAAACTGCACCATCATTGTAGTCTCCTCTTGGACTACTTGTCATACCACCATTACAGGACCGTCTCTGGATCCCCTTGGTTTTTCTTCCTCCTTGCAGTGGATTCTCATCAAACTTATTGCTTGTTCCTTAAGCCTGATGAGCAGAGCCGGGGGAAATTATGACCAACAAATGCTCAAGGCTGTTCAAACTGTGCAACACTTACCAATCTTCAAAACTAATCTAAGATGGTAGATTTATAGGATGATTCTGATGATCCTTGTAGTGACCTTGTACTCAAGAATTCCTAGGTAATCCGAGAGACCAGGGCCCATATGCAATTTATTTTTTTCACCTGAGTTATCTCCTATGAGATAATTTTCATCTTCTCTGTCAACTAAATTTTCAGCATCTTACAATTTAAAAAGTACCCCAAAGTTGATGAAAAAGTGCTATCCAATTTATTTTGAGTATTTTCTTGCTTGCTGGTGACTTAAAGGGCATTTTATCACAAGTTGTAAAAATATCACCTAGGAGAAAACTCAGGAGAAAAAGTGAATTGCATATGGGCCCAGAAGCACAATGGAGTAGTATTGTTAATATATGGGACCTTGTATGTACAGCTATACTCACAAGAGTTGGTTGCAGATCCCTGTATTCACTGTATAAGCCAGCAGGGAATTTACTGCCCCCACTCAGTTTTCCAGGTCCTGCCAGAGCGTACGTACAAAAAGGGCGCCTGGACAAAAAGGGCGCGGCGTGTAAACTCTAAATAATAATTAATCATTAATAGGGTTTATAAATATAGTGTGCTATATTTCGTTTACAAATAATGTTTAACAAAATTATAAATCATTAAATAATGTTTATGAAATCGGAAATTGTGAAAACGTTAATCTTCCCTGTTTCAAAAGTTAAACTTATAATTACGTTTATAAAAAAAACAATAATATATGTTTAATTGTTATAATTGTATATTATTGTGAATAACCGTCATTTATGGTTTGTTCTTATAATAAAATCTGAAAATATTGTTTATAAAGATGATATAAATATAACTACGTTCGTAATAAGTGTTGTAATACATTAGTAATTATTACTAAAATTTTAATAAAACTATACCTAAGCCTACTCTTACACAGAACCCTACCTGTACCTATCCCTAACCCCTAGACTCCCCTGTTGGTGCCTAAACCTAAGACCCCCCTGTTGGTGCCTAAACCTAAGACCCCCCTGTTGGTGCCTAAACCTAAGACCCCCCTGTTGGTGCCTAAACCTAAGACCCCCCTGTTGGTGCCTAAACCTAAGACCCCCCTGTTGGTGCCTAAACCTAAGACCCCCTGTTGGTGCCTAAACCTAAGACCCCCCTGTTGGTGCCTAAACCTAAGACCCCCCCTGTTGTTGCCTAAGTACCCCTCCCTGTACCTACCCCTAACCCCTAGACCCCCCTATTGGTGCCTAAACCTAAGACCCCCCTGTTGGTGCCTAAACCTAAGACCCCCCTTTATTATGTGGATAATAATGTTTTACTAATTGTGGATTCAAAAAATATTTTGCAATTTACGTTACGTACTGATCGCTTTATTTTGTGAATAATAATGTTTTACAAACAGTAAGGGATAAAACTTTAAATAATGTCTTAATTATTTAAATAAGATAAATATGTTTAGTATTTTCATAAACGTTATTCGGCACGGGTGCATTTTATAAACGTAAATCACCACAAGTTCAGTTATAAATCATTAAACATCGCCGGGCGCCGTTTGTAAACTTTATTTAGCTCCTGGCGCCGTTTATAAACTTTATTTAGCTCCGGCGCCCTTTTTTCCTACTCGGCGCCCATTAAACGCTATTTATTATGGGAGTGAATGGCGGCGCCCTTTTTGTCCACTAGCGGCATGCGCCCTTTTTTCCCAGCTCCCCTGCCAGAAGCTGGATGGTCGCTCTCCTGGGTTTGTAGTTTTTAGGGAAAAAAATGATTACTTCCAAACTAGGATTATCTGGATACTTGTAAGGATGGAAGCTCCCAAATGTAAAAATATACTGTATATTAACTTCTAATAGTTAGAATATAGGTTTATTTTGTGTTTTGAATAAATACTTTTCCGGTACTACTGGTGTTCTTATTCTTTCTTATTCATTCTTAATTTAACTATTAGAAGTTAATATATACTGTATTTATATTAGAGGTTAATATATATTTTTGTGCTTGGGCACCTCCATCCTTACTAATATAAAGATGGTAGATGGATGCAGAGGCAGAGCTAGGGTTTTCCGTGCACGGGGACAAAGACAAAGTTTTTGTGACCCCCCCCTTTTAGTCCACAGTCCCAAAAAATGGATTGCGAGTCTCATTCTTTAATAAATGTAATCGCATTGCTGAAAATCACACTAGCAGATGGTTACTAAATTTACCAACAGTTAGATCCCTCTCTGATCAGTTTCTGATCAGAGGGATCTGTTACTGCCACTCACTGCACAAATCGATTTTTAATAGATTTCACCTTGAAATCTATGAAAAAGCTACAGAACCGCCACCAACTCCTGGGGCCATATGCAATTCACTTTTTCACCTGACTCTTCTACCAGGAGATAATTTTTCATCTTCGATTTAAAATAACTTTTCAGCACTCTTCAGCTAAAAAAGTACCAACAAGTAGGTGAAATAATACTATCAAAATTATTTTGAGTATTTTCTTGCTTTCTGGTGGCTTAAAAGGCATTTTATTGACAAGTTTAAAAATATCACCTTGGAGAAAACTCAGGTAAAAAACTGAATTGCATATGGCCTCTGGACCTCCAGGTCTCCCCCCATCTAGTGCCCCCCCTGAAGAGTGTTGGAAGTGCAGCCTACTTAACTGTCTGCCAGCACACTCCTTCCGTGTCCTGTCTTTATCCCCGCTGGTTGCCTGGCCTGGGTGATGTCTGCTGGCTAACAGGTGAATGTGCTCCACTGCCAACACTCTGCATGGGGAAGCACATTAGATGGGTGAACACCTGGGGGTTCCATCGGTTGTCCCGAAACCTACCAAAATGCACAAACCTGCCTAGTTTTAAGTGAGATTTTTTTCGATCCCAAGCAATAAATATTATGATTTGGTGGACATGTTGCTGCATCAATCTCCAGCAGATTTGATCATAGTGATCAAATCTTCTGTGGAAAACCAACAAGTGTATGGGCACCTTTAGCACGCTGTGAAATGTGCAGATTGTGGTGGATGCACTCAAGGCCCCCCTCCTTCCCCCCCGAAACACACACACACCTGACATGTCATACCTATGTCAGACATGCCCTGTGGTGGCCGGGTGGGGCATGTGGGTACTGCTGAAATGTTTGCTACTGTCACAATGTATGCTGGCAATTGACTCTCCTAAACCTCCCCCCCCCCCCCCCATCACTACCACCATCACCTCCTTTCAGCACCGCGTGCAATCACAGCATTGTACAGTATATCTGTCACCTCATGTGTCACAGTGACAGTCCTCCATTTTGGCAGCTTATCCTTTTATCTCCGTATCCCCATTATCACCTTATCACGCTGCATAAGAGGCATAGCTGATGGCTCCAGTCACCAGACACAGCGTGGTCCGCTATGTCTGGTGACTGGAGCCATCAGCTATGCCACTTATGCAGTGTGATCAGGTCTGCACAGCTAGGTCTGGGAAGATGGCTCTGCTGCTCTGCTGTGCTGATGCACTACAGGGGTCGGCGGACCCAATCCGAGTGGAGTATTAACCACTTTGCATCCAGAACTTGTTTCCCACTTATGAACCAGAGCAGTTTTGACAGTTTAGCTATGTCCTAATTTAATTAGCAATAACTTTATCCCTACTTATCACAAAGAAATGAAATGTATATTGTTTTTTTTCAAGACAAACTAGGCTTTCATTGTATGCCATTGTTTCTATCAAACAATTTTGTTTTCTATGAATTTTAATGGAAAAACAAGAAAAAAAAAATAAACGTATTTTTAATGGTAAAAATCAATCTCATTAGTTAAAGAGACTCCGTAACAAAAATTACATCCTGTTTTTTTATCATCCTACAAGTTCCAAAAGCTATTCTAATGTGTTCTGGCTTACTGCAGCACTTTCCACTATCACAGTCTGTGTAATAAATCAACTTATCTCTCTCTTGTCAGACTTGTCAGCCTGTGTCTGGAAGGCTGCCAAGTTCTTCAGTGTTGTGGTTCTGTGATGCATCTCCCCCCTCCTGGCCCCTCTATGCACACTGCCTGTGTATAATGATCTCTTGAGATACAAAAGGAAGGATGTATACAGCCTGCTTGTGTATGGATGTATTTTCTATGTGTGGACATACTGTACATCAACCTACTTCCTGTTTTGGTGGCCATTTTGTTTGTTTATAAACAAACTTTTTAAAACTGTTTTAACCACTTTTATTGCGGCGAGGAGCGGCGAAATTGTGACAGAGGGTAATAGGAGATGTCCCCTAACGCACTGGTATGTTTACTTTTGTGCGATTTTAACAATACAGATTCTCTTTAAGGAAACATATATTCCCATTCACCAATTAGTGCTGCATCAGATAGTGCCAGAAATGTGCACAGGAGCAAGTCCAATCCTGCACAGCACTGCTTCTGCTACAAGATGTAGATCTACTGACTCATGGCTTAGATGAAGTCACAGAGGATGTAGATATACTGTAGTGTTGGATAAAGTGGTTAAAAACATGTGTGCATGGATGCATGGCTTGGCTCCTGTACACTGTTTGAGTAATGCTAGGCTAATGAGAGGAAAGAGGTCGGGCCTGGAGAGACTTCTGTGCTATCGCACACAGTGTGGCTGTGCTTCCATGTGAGAGAAAAAAAAACTGGTGGTGGCTGTGCTGAGTTCCCCCCACATTGCTCCGGCCCCAAACTATGCCCCGGATGGATGCACACCACTTTCCAGAGCCCTACTGCTTATACCACAAACAAAATATTTAACAGGATGCACTTTTTCCATCTGTTTCCCTAATTGAAGTCACTTTAATTTAAACTATCACACTTGGGATTGTAGCAATAATGACGACAACATAATGATCATCCTGTAATACCCGCTGCTGCCACAACTCTCATCAGCTAGGTTAAGAGGATAAATCACTGAAGATGACAAACATTTCTGGCAAATCATAGCCTGCTGAAAAACAGGTTCTTTGGTTTTTTTTGTTTTTTTTCCCATGACTATCACATATGTATCAACAAAACAACGAGGTCATTTACTGGCCTCTACTGGTTCTGTTTTGATTACTATTTTCTCTGTAACCAGTTTCCCAAAGGCAGCCCAGGAGTTGACTACAATTTTAAGTCCAGATACGTATTTCAGGTCCTAATTTGATGGCTATGTTGATAAGATCATTGTATAGTAACAATATTATTGCATGTTGAGGAGCAAAGCTGAAAGTGAAATGCAAAGAATTTCACTTCTGGCCTGCAATACTGCATTTTTGTTGTTATTACTGTTGCCTGATTCTTGAGTACTGTACTTGGCCTGACTGGGTCTAGGTTCATATTTCAAGCACATTTTTGATGACTATATTGTCAATAAATAACCAGTCTGACACTCATGTCAGTGGTTAGTAACATTATTACTGTGTGAAGAAACAAAACTTGGTCTTTTATTTCAATTACTAAGTTCATGTGCCACATGTGTGACTGGAAAGCTTTTCTCTTCATTTGATGTTTTTCCCTTCCCTGGGCTGTTCTTATAGGACCTTTGCAATTACAGATCTTGTCCCACTGTTTCTCAATAATATCTCTTTTTGCTACCAAACCAGGTGCCTCATGCTGATGAGGTGCTAACACAACTATGGGCTTGCTTGATTCAGTAAGCATAGCGCTGCGTAACAGCGCACGTTTGCTACTGTTACACGCGCTAGGCTAGGGCTGAATGGGCCCTAGCACTTACTGTAGCTGGGGCTCAAAACTCTCAACATTAGTTGTTATCTTACTAGACATGAGCAAAAATGCTCAATATTAAATTGCTGTGTTTCTGCAAAAATAAGGTACTGTTACAGTGTTACTGTTTCAGTGGTGGAAGAAGCCATAAAGTGACTCACATAGGTGAATCAGCGTGCCTTAATTCAGTGTCCCTGCACACTACGCGCACTATTGGCAGCGTAGAGTGCATACTTGGGGAGCGGGCACTCTGCGCACGCTATACTGCTGAATTGCAGCATAGCGAACGCTAGTAACTTGACGTCGGCGCCACTCCTCCCGCGATGAGCCCCAGCGGGTCCAGTCACATTAAAGAACCTGATCCCTGCACTCTGATTAGCCCAATAGTCTGTCAGCCTATTGGGCCAATCAGAGTGCAGGGATCAGGTCCTTTAATGTGACTGGACCCGCTGGTGATGAGGGTGGGAGGAGTGGTGCCGACATTAAGTTACTAGCGTTCGCTATTCAGCAGTATAGCGTGTGCAGAGTGCCGGCTCCCCAAGTATGCACACTACGCTGCCAATATTGGGCTTTTTTGCTCATGTCTAGTGAGATAAAAACTAATGTTGAGAGTTTTAAGCCCTAGCTACAGTAAGTGTTAGGGTCCATTCACCTGTTTACCGCTAATCACTGAATCGCCGGCAATCGCTAGCTCTAGTGCAATGTAAACTTTATGGCAGTGAACTCATTGCCGCAGTCACCGCCGATTTGTGATTCATGGTAAGCGCAAACACGCTACATGCAGCATTTTATTTTGCGAATTTTGAGCGATCGCAATGTATTTAAAACTTGCATTGCGATTGCTCAAAAACAGTGAAAATGTACAGTGATTTTATTTGCATTGATTGCAAAAAAATGTGGCAAAACACTAGCAATAATCGCTAGCCTTTTGCGTTTTCAGTATGAACAGGGCCTTAGGACCAGTTTAGAATTAGACCATATTTATTGGTTAGGGTTATGTGAACATATTTGGTTAGGTTATGGGTCATCAGGAGATAGATTGTATGAAATTGTTTTGTCTCACAGACACCGTGTACTCAAGACTTGACAAGAAACATCTAACAAACCTGCAGTAAGCTCATAGTGATTCTAGACATAAGATTTTCATTTGATGGAAAGAGAGAAAATGGCAGATGGAAAGGGAAAAATATTTATTCCTGGAATTCTGCTTTAACCTTTCAGATATTTAAATCAATGAGACATGGTTCTCTCTGTATGTGGTCCTGTTACTGTAGGACTATGCAAGATTTTATACAATCAATGCATATAATATTTCCACTGTCAGCTTTATAAACACATCTTCCTGGAGACTTCAGGTCTGCAGAGCCATCAGCAACACACTCCATTTTGCAGTCTGTAGAGGGAAAATTAGATAGAGGAAAAGAGGAGGAGGAGAGGATCGGCACGCAAGTGAGCTTATTTCCAAAGGTAGGCACTGGTGCAGACATATACATCATATGTAATAAATTGCAAACAAAATTGACATACCAGTGCATAGAAGTAGTGCTATGACGGTGGGTGCTGGGCACTAAAAGCCTGACAGCCATTTTGCGGTAATATGCAATTCCACTGAGGCTGCTCAGCCTCCATGGAAGCGCATATTAGCGCAAAACGGTAATCGGGCTTTTAGTGCCCAGCACCCACTGTCATAGCACTACTTCTATGCACCGGTATGTCAATTTTGTTTGCAATTTATTACATTTGATGTATATGTCTGCACCAGTGCCTACCTTTGGAAATAAACTCACTTGCGTGCCGATCTCCTCCACCTCCTCTTTTCCTATATAGTTTATCTACATGGATCTCAGCACGCTGATGTGGTGTCCAAGGTGGTGAAGTTTGTGTATCCTGCCTGCCTCCCTCATCACAATCTGTCCCATGCAGTAGTGCCAACTGTCTTTCCCTCTACACCAGGGGTCTGAAACTCAAATTTACCTGGGGGCCGCAGGAGGCAAAGTCAGGATGAGGCTGGGCCGCATAAGGGATTTCACAATCAGCAGCTTTCAGCTTCAGCTCTGCCCCTCCTGACGTCAATCGTGATGCATCGCCACCTCTGCCTGCCCCTCTCACTCTTCCTTCACAGAGAGGGGCGGGGAGAGGCGGCGATCCGTGCGGCGATTGACGTCAGGAGGGGCAGAGCTGAAGCTGAAAGCTCCTCCCCCTTCCGGGAAATGCCGCGGTGGATTGCCCCCGGGTGATTTGGGGGCTCTGCAGCCCTCTTTTTGCGGTGGGGATGCTGCGGATTACTTGGGAGCACTGAAGCGAACTATAAGGAAGCTTTTGCCGGCGAGGGCCACAAAATATTGTATCGAGGGCCGCAAATGGCCCGCGGGCCGCGAGTTTGAGACCCCTGCTCTACACCAATAACAAAATTAGATAGAACAGAGCAAATATTTTATTTATAAAAAGAGAATATGTAATGTATAATATACTGTATATATTTGTTAGAAGCATATCACAATCACAATGAAATTTGCCTCTTAGTAGCGGACAAAAACGTATACTTTTTTTGGTTTTGTTTTAATACTCTAATTCCCTATAAACTAAACAAGCCTCGCCCACAGCTTTTCAGAGTGCCTTGGCACTGTAGCAAGGGCTTATGGGAGCTCAGTCTGGGCAGGAGGAGGAGGAGGAGGTTACTAGCTAGAGATTTCAGTGGCAGAGGGGAGGAGTAGAGGGGACTGAATTTGTCACATTACACACAGGCAAGCTGATAACATCTCCAGCCCTCAGCCTCTCACAAACAGAACATGGCTGCCCTCATTGTATCACAGGAATAAATAATCATAAACTGTTGAAGCTATTTGCAGCTAGATTTGCTGTGTAAACTATCTAAACTTTAGATAAGATATATAGACAAGTTACTTGTTATAGTTAGTTTTTCATCTCGGATACGCTTTAAAGGACACCTAAAGTAAGAGTGATATGGAGGCTGCCATATATTATTTTTCAACAATGCAAATTGGCTGCTTTTATCCACAGACTCTGAACAACCATGCAATTCAGATATTTCAGACTGAAGTCTGACTGGATTAGCTACATGATTGTTTAAGGTGTGTAATTACTGGAGCCAGAAAGATCAGTAGGATACCAGGCAACTGGTATTTTTTAAAAGACAATAAATATGGCAGCCACTATATTATGCTAGGTATACACAATGCAGTTTTCTGACAGATTTACTGTCAGATTGATCATTTCCAACATGTCCATTCTGATTTCCAATTGATGTTTAGAACATTTTTTCATAGAAGTGAACGAAAAATTGTTTGAAAAAAATTGATCGGAAATCAGATTGGTCACGTTGGAAATAATAGATCTGACAGTAAATCTGTCAGAAAATTGCATCGTGTGTACCTAGCATAACTCTCACTTCATGTGTTCTTTAAAGGGATACTGTAGGGGGGTCAGGGGAAAATGAGTTGAACTTACCTGGGGCTTCTAACGGTCCCCCGCAGACATCCTGTGTTGGCGCAGCCACTCACCGATGCTCCGGTTCCGCCTCCGGTTCACTTCTGGAATTTCAGACTTTAAAGTCTGAAAACCACTGCGCCTGCGTTGCCGTGTCCTCAATCCCGCTGATGTCATCAAGAGCGCACAGCGCAGGCCCAGTATGGTCTGTGTCTGCGCAGTACACTACTGGTGACATCAGCGGGAGCGAGGACACGGGCGTGCAGGCGCAGTGGTTTTCTGACTTTAAAGTCAGAAATTCCAGAAGTGAACTGGAGGCGGGGCCGGAGCATCGGTGAGTGGCTGCGCCAACACAGGATGTCTGCGGGGGACCATTAGAAGCCCCGGGTAAGTTCAGCTCATTTTCCCCCAACCCCCCTACAGTATCCCTTTAAGAAAATGCAATAATAGTTATAGCAGTGCTCGATTAGTCAGTAAGCATTTTTCTGAGCCCAACATTGTCTATGGAACCAAAACTCATTGCAGAGCATTGTTGCCAGAGCATTGCCGGTAATCGCAATGCATCTAAGAAGCTCTGTAACAAGTTAGGAAGTCACTGACCACTTAGTTTTTTATTATAATACATCATTTTCTGTGGTAACTGTGGTTTTTCATGCTTCCAGTCCAAATGAATCACAGCATTTAGATGAGCAAAGCTTACCTTTAAATATTTTAGATTCAGAATTTGTTAGTGACTACGAATGCGGTGTGCATTTCCTACTGATAATTATGTACTGTTTATTATAATGAATTAGTAAGACAATATTTCTTACACAGCTTTGCACAGTTGTTTCCTGTTCATCCATCATCTACCTATTGCAGTGTTTGCTCTGCCAAATATTTCCTTTGATAAGAATCTAAGGGAAGCTTTTGCTTTGTTGAAGTAAATCTAAACTAGCTTATTAATGTTAGGTTTATTATCTGTTCCAGTGACTTTCAAAAAGAAATAGCTACATGTGGTTATTACCGTATGTAATTACACATATATTTTGCATACATTAAAGCTATACGAACCCCGCCCCCCACCGCGCTGCTCCACGTTAAAGACTCATCCTGTGCTTAATTAGAAGAGATATTTTGGGTGAATCGGCTGGTTTCGCACCCGCTCGGCGTTGCGCCACATCTGATTTGGGCGCCGCTATAGACCACAATGTTAATTATGGCTATAGTCGCACAGCCTAAAGGACATATGTTCTATGATTTGGGTGCAGGTAATAGCCGGACTCCAAATTACATGGCAAAAGGAGAAAATTGAGTAATCAGTAGGGAAATATATTTGTTATATTCCCTAAAATTATTTAGTGCAGGGAGAGCATTCTCTTGGCTCTTCCCAGCACCCAAAATTACATGCCGCAGGGCCATATGTACTCTATTTTGGGCTACCACCATTTATTTTGCTACCACCATTTATTTAGATTTTCTTCCTTATATTCAAAGACAGCTCATATTTTTAAATAAGCTTGCATAAACTCTACATTATCATCATCAACGCTACAAAATATAATTTCATCCAAAAATGTGGACTATAGGCATTACTTTTTTTTTTTTTTTAACTCTCCTCATATTAGAAACTGACTGTATATTAAATCATAGCCTTTAGTACGGTTACACCCTTACTATGTAACTTCTAAAGAAACCTCTGCGTGATTAACAAACTGCAAATGGGATTGGTAGTACTGGGAATATTACTCCATCTATAATGAATTCTGAATTTCCAATTTATAGTT
Organism: Hyperolius riggenbachi; assembly: GCF_040937935.1. Lineage (NCBI taxonomy): Eukaryota > Metazoa > Chordata > Amphibia > Anura > Hyperoliidae > Hyperolius > Hyperolius riggenbachi. The sequence continues at coordinate 139,758,148 of NC_090652.1, read as the reverse complement.
TGGCAACTGAATAACAGGTGGTCAACAAAATCTTCATAACCATCAGTAGAAGCCTACAACGCTCTTTGTGACGCCAACAGTGCATAGAAGCCGGAAAAATATAACCTAGTAGAAATCCCCTTTCTTTCCAGAAGTTCTTAACAGCTGGCTTTTTTATTCTCCAGAATTTCATCTTATGTCACAGTTATCTTGTCTAGGAGTGGCCTTAGGCATGTTCCCTCCTTACCCTTACCCAGAACTAGTTCCCTGCTTACCCTTCCCATCAACCTTTGCTATCCATGTAATGGAGTTTATTCCTCTTCCTGTCCCACCCCTTCCCTACTGCAAGGCCGATTGGCCTATTTTGAAAATTGTAATGCCAATTAAATATATATATATATACAGTATATATACAGTATATATACAGTATATATATATATATATATATATATATATATATATATATATATACATATACATATATATATGTATATATATGTCACGGAACAGCCGTGAGAAACTAGAACGCAATCGGTTTATTGTGCCGATCGCCCTGGATGGTAGTCAGGCCAGCGATTTAGAGATTGACATTCCGGGTTTTTTTAAATAGGAAGTTTTTTTCCCCTGTTAGCAGCTGGCAGGAAGACTGGCCCTGTGACTGCTGATTAAGCCAGCGGTGTAAACTCAAAGTTTGTCTAAGCTGATCTCACATTCAGATGTTAATTGAAGGTGCCAACAGGGCCTTTTCATAGACGGAGATCCCAAGAAGCAGACACAGCTGGACTCCAGTCAGGCTGACTCCAGCCTTAGCAGGAAGAAATGAATGTACTATATAATCTTTTGCCCATTTACAGAATACAATAAATAGGGTGGTTATGAGAGCGGTATCATTGGATCCGTAGGGTCATGCTGGATCTCTTGATACCAGTCGAGAGGGGCCCGGGGCCCCTACAACCCAGGTATGAATCTACCCAGGACCCTGATCTGCTGCACTAGCCATGTCGGATATCATATTAATCTGTATTTTCCTCCAAGTATGAAGCTGTTACCCCCCTAAATGTAACGTGTATGGTTCAGGAGTTACAGCAATTCATAAGTTTAGCTCTAAAATCTCTCAGAGGGAATGAACTGTCATTTGCTGGTAGCTCAGAGGGGGCCGGCATTGCCACACCCCCAAACCAGCTTCATCAAAAGCACAGAGCCAGCAGGCGGGCTGGAGTCCTCCACCCTGAAAACATCTTGAACTCATCGGTGCCAGCTTGAGGATATGCTGGCATCCACCTGGTCTGAACTCTGAACTTTGATTGAAACCCAGAACTCTGATTTTTCCCACAAAAAGGACATCTTTCCAGGAACTAAGTATTTTTCTCCCTTCTTTTATTTTTTATACTGGCTATTACTGTTTTAATAATTGTTGATTTTAATAATTGTCTGTATATATTTATTATTTATATTGCTGTGAATAAAAGACTTCCTCCAAGTCATTCACTGTTCCGCTACCCTGCTTATCAGCACACACAGAACTGATCCCGGGTCTCTGAAGATACGCTATTGTTTGTTTGTTGTTGGCTAGACAGAATACCGTGTGTTTAACCGTTTTATTCGCAGGACTAGTCAGTCAGTAAATCGGGTCCACTGGCCCATACCAGTGGTGGTGGCAGATACCGTGGAATCGTGTGTACGTTGTAATTACCCGTGTCTCACAGGCTCCCTTCTGAGTTGTCTGCGGCTAATTCTTAACGGTTCCTGCGCATTGACTGCGACCAGAGTTCGCACGATCCGTGCGCTGGCACCGTTTAGAAGGCTAAGTGCGGTCAGCCACTAGGGCTCCTGTGACAATATATATATATTGGCACTGCGATCTTGTTTTTAATGACCTGAGGAAACGGAGGCTGAAACTTCAAGAAACGCGTTGTCTGTGCCACCTTTTTATGCCCAATAAACCTTCTAAGCCATCCAGTGTTGCTTATCAACTGCGTGACGCTCAATTCCCTATACTCAGCCCCTAAAGGCTTAGGACATGTGGACTCCGCTCCCCAATACCATACTGCACGGGTCAAGTCAGCGTCCCCAATTCAAACCTGGACTATTATTATCTTGTGAAGGAGCCCGTACCGCCTCTCATCCCTGGGGGATTTTTCCTCTGGCTGCCTCCACGAGAGCCTGGCCCCTGGCTGGCATCAAAGGGAAACACGCCTTCTCTGGCTGGTCATTTACCGTGCATACAAGGCCAGATTTATACCTTTTTGGCCCCTAGACCAAGTATGGTGTGGCTTTTCTTTTATGTGCATCAGCGCCCCACTCATTCCATGTGCAACCTCCTCTTCCATGTGTGTCATCCATGTACTGTCTCTTTCATGAACAGCTCCCTTGATCATCTGTTTCCCTTTTTCATATATTCCTCCCCCTTTTCAGCCTCCTTTTTCAGGTTCAGGTTCTTTCTCTGCCCAGGGCCACCATGAGCCTATAGCCGCCTTTGTCACGTCCTATTATAATAGTCATGGCTTTCCTGAACTCATCATCTGGGTCATATTTTTTATTTTTCAGCAATGAGAAATTATATTCTTCCCTAGGTGGCACTGAGGCACTCAGTACCAACTCTATGCAGTATGTAAAAAAGAGGGTAGGATTCCATGGGAATGAGGCAGGGCTTTGTGATAGAAAGACTATTTATGAATTGTCAGCTGCAATGTAACTTATGCTTGGTAGCCTGTCTCCATGCTTGCAGCTGGGGGCTACAAAACTGGAGTTGTACCATGTTTCTGGCTTATAAGAGTCTATGTCTGTTCAATCTAATCTCTTACAGTGTTCAGTTCTGCACTGTACACTAATGGTTTAGGGCAGTGGTGCCCACAGATTTTCAGCTTGTGAGCTACTTTTCAACCTGCAGAGTCCACGAGATCTACCTGACCCCCCCCCCCCACACCCCCCGCAGCATACACAAGGATTCTGCTCACACCCCTCCCAAAGCCTAGAGAATAGCAGCAGCAGGAGCCTTCTCCCCTACATGTCCTGAACCCCCTTCCCTATCCCAGCAGTTCAATCCTCCCCCCTTCAAACGTAGCAAATAGCTTCAGAATCCTCCTGAAGCTTTTTGCCCACAGTGTTCTCACTTGCCAGGCAGCCTGGAGGGGAGAAGACGCTGCGCACGCAGGCAGCCTGGAGGGGGAGGGGACGCTGTGTGAGTCACACAGCCTGGAGGGGAGGAGACCTGGGCCCCAGTTGCTCCTCTCCCCTTCAGCCGCGCTTCCCCTTTAGCCGCGCCTATCCCCTCTTCTCACTTATGCTGCTAAGGCAGCAAAATGTGACAGCCATGGCTGCACGGCTTTAGATTATGACAGGACACGGCCAGGCGGCCGCAATCTACTCAGCAAGTGGTCGCGATCTACCGGTAGATCGTGATCGACCGATTGGGCACCCAGAGTTTAGGGTATACTTTTGGGCAGGAGGGATATAAGAGAATAGTCCACATGGCTCCATCTAACAGTCCTTTTATAAGAATAACAATAATAACTACTACTGTACAAAACATTTGTAAAATGCTTTTCTCCCATAGGACACAAAGTGCATAAGCTTGTCTCAGTTCAGTACATAGCTGCGGTTCATGATGTGTTACAGGGGAAAAGTTATACGATCATAAATGCCAGACCAAACAGGTGGTTTTTCAGTTTTCATTTAAACGCCTCCAGGGTTGAAGCTGTCTTGATTGGGTGTAGCAAAGCGTTCTAAAGTGTAGGGGAAGCACGACAGAAAGCTTGGGCTCCAAAGGTTTTTAGCTGGACTCTGGGGGTGATGAAGTTATAAGATCTTGTTGATCTGAGGTTGTGAAAGGTGTGACACAACAAATCCTTCAGGTATCCATGACCATGTAGAGATTTGAGCATTAACATGCCAATTTTGAAAAGGATTCTCTATTTTATGGTTAGCCAGTGGAGTGAGCAAAGGATCGGTGTTATGTGGTTTAGGGCTGCAAAATTTTAAAAGCCCCTTTTATTACATTTTTTTCCATGGGCACATCTTATTGAAGTCTCTATGTGAAAATGATTAACATGTTGCCACTAAGACTTGTTCATACTACATGAAGTGTTAGAAGGTGAATACCGGTAGTTCATCTGGCAGAGAAGAAATTGGCAATTGAGTCCATTATTACCACTTCATGTGAAACGCAAAGTATGGAAAGTCCCAAAGGGGAAGGTGTGTGTGTGTTATTATGATGCATTTGCATAGTGCTGACATTTCTGACAGCACTATAGACTATATGGACACTTCACTAACTGTCCCTCAGAGGAGCTCATAGTCTCATCCCTACCTCACAGGCCCAAATTCAATTCCCTTTTTCTGTTAAGTTTTCTCCTACAGGGGCAAACCCAGGATATTCAAGGGGCGGGGGGGGATGGGGCGTTGTTCCTGAAAGGTCTCCCTCAGCCACGCACAATACAGTATATTAATATGGTAGGACATTATGCTGGGTACACATGTTGCAATTTCACATCCATCTGACAGGATCTGATAATTATTTTCTAAATGTCCTATCTGCTCCCGATTGACAACGGAAGCAGTTTGGATACAGATAATAATGAGGATAGCCGACATTGCTGATGAAGGGGAAAGTGCAGCATTCACACAGCAGAGTGCAGGACTGTGCTTATACCTGACTCTGTTAAGTTCCCCAGAGCTGCTCCATGCTCTGTACACACACTGCTGCTCCATCCACAGTCAACTGTAGCAGGGAAAGAAAGGTGGCGGTGCTGTGAGCTGCAGGATACTTGCAGATATTCTGGTATCTTCAATTTGTGCCTGTCCCCAGACACTGCACCGGCCCTTATCTGAGCGGGGATTCTGGGCAACTGTAATTCTCCCCTGCGTTTGTCTAGGATATTTGTATTTTTCTACTGAAAAATGTGTATAATTGACACTAAACTTTATTACCATCCTTTAAATTGATATATCTCTTATTTTCAATTGTTGATATGAAGGAAAATGAAGCAGGATAGAAAGGACCAGTGTGGTTTGAATTAGAAAACAACATATTTTTCTTATGAAATTTTTATAGTATGTGTGATTAGAGGTCTGGTTAGAGGTGTGGCAGGGGTTTGGCTTAAGTGTCCTTCTTTCTGATCTCAAAATGTTGGGAGGTATGCTACTCTCTGATTGCACGGGAAAGAATCCAAAGACATAACAACAAAAGTTGTTTAGGTGATACCTTTAATGACTAATTGTACAAGAGTCCTTTTGCTTTACTCAATTTCCCGCCGATAGACAGCAGATTCGATTACTGTGATTGATGCGCAAACGCTGACCAATCGACCGATTTCCATCCAAAATCAATCGATCCTATCGATCTGTCTGCGCGGAAAATTTCGCTCTATCACTGGCGGGTCGGGAGTGCGTCGATAGCGGCGTTCGAATGTCCGATGACCTCTAGCAGCAATACATTACCTGTTCCGCCGGTGCTTGTCCCCGCTGTCCCTTATCTGCGCTGGGCTCCGGCTGGCTTCGCTTACTTCCTGTCAGGGGAAGTGTAAACAGTAGAGTGCCCTCTACTGTTTAAACTTCCCCCGACAGGAAGTAAAGTGAAGCCCAGAGCGGAGACCGGGGGACTCGCACAGGCCGGATCAAGTAATGTATGCAGGGGCGGTGGCAGCGGCAATATGCAGGGGGCGGTGGCAGCGGCAGCTCTACAGATTGTGAATCGATTTCAGAGTGAAATTAATTCAAAATCTGTTTGCAGTGTAGGCAGCCAATAGATCCCTCTTTGATCAGATTCGATCAGAGGGATCTATCTGCTGGTCGATCTGGTGGCAATTGACCAGTGTATGGCTGCCTTAAAAAGACTCTGAAGTCTCGTTTTTTACCTCTTTTCTTTATAAATTCCTGTTAAGCATGAATGCCCCCCCCCTTGAATCGCCGCATTCCTGTGGCAGATGGGTGATTTATTGCTGTGTAATTGACCTGCAAACTTCTACGACTTTGCAGGGCTTCTCTTCCTGGAGAGGCTGAGCTTTGGGCTGTAGCTCAGCCTCTCCGCAATCAATCTCCGTGGATCTCCGCCTTCTCCCCACCCCTCTCAGTAAAAGAAGACTGAGAGGGGTGGGGAGAGGCGACGATCAGCAGAGATTAACTGCGGAGGAGGCAGAGCTACAGCTGAAAGCCCTGCCTCTCCAGGAAGAGAAGCTCCGGAGGTTTGCAGGGCTGTAAAAACAGTAATAAATCACTCATCTGCCCCGGGGATGCAGAGAATCTATTGGGGCATTTATGCAGAACAGGATTAAATGAAGAAAAGAGGTGAACTTCAGAGTCTCTTTAAGTTTCTTCTTCAGGCATGTTTCAGAGCTGGATCAGAACTGATCCAGCTCTGAAACATGCCTGAAGAAGAGACTTACATTTTTGAAAGCTTGCAAAGGACTCTTGTACAGTTAGTCATTAAAGGTATCACCTAAACAACTTTTGTTGTTATGTCTTCGAATTCTCTCCATGACTAATACCGGACCACATGCAACTGCAAGGGAAAGGTCCTCCCCCAAGTGTTTCTCCTGCTGTACTTTATTCATTAAATGAACATATACCAGTAGAGCTGGATGTTTTTATTACGCACAAAAACTCTGTTTGCATTTTGTATTTGTGGTGCCGTTTTTTTTTTATTGTACTATACACTGCAAATTGTATTTAAAGTGTTCCAGAGCAAAAGCTTGGATTCAAAATTGGATACTTACCTGAAGAAAGGGAAGCCTCAGGATCCTATTGAGGCTTCCCTCGCGACTCTGTTGCCCCCATTGCTAAATGCGGCCCCCCGGAAGATTAGTGACAAAGCATTGTCGCTAATCACATCGGGGCTGCGCAGCCCCTCTTCCTGGATCAGGGCCACGCAATAGCCGATTGAGCCAGCCTGCGCATGCGCAGTAAGGGCCTGTTTCCACAGGGATAATGATGCGAATGTGGCTACCTAGCTGCATCGCATCACTTCCACTGGTGCCCGCATCACTTCCATATCTCCCAATGCGGAAGTCAACTGAGGAGATGAGACGCGGCTGCAGGTGGATGCGGCCGTGCGAGAATCTGCAGCATGCTGCAGATTCTCGGATCACTGTGCACTGCTCCGCACAACATGCATGCAGTGGAAACTATTCCATAGCCGTGCATGTGTTTCAGCATACCCGCGGTGTGATGCGGCTAAGTAGCTAAGTAGCCGCATCACACAGCTTCTAGTGGAAACGGGCCCTAAGCCAGAGCCGCGGACTCCGTGCTACTGTGTATGTGCGGGCGGTTCGCGCGGCTATGATCGAGGAAGAGGAGCTGCGGAGCCCCAATGTGAAGGGAGGCTCAGCAATGGGGCTTCCAACCATTGAGGGAAGCCTCAATAGGATCCTGAGGCTTCCCTCTCTTCAGGATAAGTATCTGATTTCAAGCCCGCGTTTGCAATTTGCCAAAATCCTAATTGCCTTGCATACATCATTTTCAGAGCGATTTAGTAGGGGAAAGCAGGACCCAGAATTGCTTTCCTCTAAATTGCTCCTCTTTTCTGCGCTGTGGTGCAGCAAAAGACATGCAGATAAAGCCTGTATTAGTGGAACAATGTTGTTTATGCTTGCAGAATCTGGCAGAGATAAGGTCATATGAAGGGAAGTTCAGTTCAGGTTTGTTTTAAAAAACGGTTCCTTTACATTTTTGTGGCACACTGATATTTTATAATAATGGTATAGCTAAAGATAAAATAATATTAATAGAAATGTGTATTTTTGTAGGAATCTCAGCTGGTCTCTTTGGAACCAATGACAATGAAGCAAGAAATGATCTTGTGCTACCGGACCACTCTCACACTAACAGCACATTCGATTTCTCACAGAAATGGCAGGTAATTACTTCAGTTATGCAAAAGCGGAATATCAACTTGGATGACCAGATTGAGGTAAGTGGGTGATTCTCTAGGTTCTTTGTTTTCAGAAGCATTTACTGAACACCTGTTTAAAGTGAACTTAAACTGAAAGGAAAAAAAGAGTTTCACTTACCTGGGGCCTCTACCAGCCCCCCGCAGCCGCCCTGTGCCAGCGCCGTCAATCAATGATCCTCTGGTCTCCTGGCGTGGCTAAGTTTCTTTCTTTAGCAACTGGCCAGTCGATGGCCACTGACTGCGCAACCCTGGTCGCATGCGTCCTCAATCATGCTCCCGTCACTGGGAGCGTCCTGCGCAGGCACAGTAGAAGAACATCTCGTACTGTGCCTGCGCAGGACGCTCCTGACAACGGCGCAATGGCCACCGACTGGCCAGTCGCTGAAGAATGAAACTTAGCTGCTGCGGGGGACCGAAGGGTCGTTGATTAATGACGCAGGCACAGGGCAGCTGCAGGGGGCTGGTAGAAGCCCCAGGTATATGAATCTCTCTTTTTTTAAATTTCATTTTAGGTTCACTTTAACTGCCATGCGCAGAGGCTGCCAAACTCGCTGGGTCAGTAGCTGCTACGGAGGGGACCCTGGGAGACTGGCCTGGAGCAGAGCTGTGGCAAGGGACACATAAGGCTTGATTTAGTAAACCGTGCTAACTGTTAGCACGCTTGTGAAAAGCCCCTCTTCACGCCTAAAATCACTTTTTGCAAGCTAACTGGCGCTCGCACGCAAAGTCCCGCTTGCAAAACTTTGCGCGCGCATAGCGCCGTGCTCACGAGACATCGGATTGCGGTGCAACGATAACTATATATAAGGTTGCATCGGGTGCGACCTTAACGTCGCACCGCGATATGCGCGCAAATTTCACTGGTGCGTGCTAAGTACTTAGCACCCTAGTTAGTCTGATGCAATATAAGAGCTTTAATACTTTACCCGCAGCAGTGCCGATCCATCATTGGAATCTGAATACTGTGGGTCTCTATGGACACTGAGACTGTGATCGTGGCACACTAATTTATCTTCTTTGATGCTCCTCCTAAACCTTTTGTGAGGACCATGGTCCTGACATCACACTGTGGGAGGGTTTTACCACACTATCAGCCATACAGTGCCCCCTGATGATCCGTTTGTGAAAAGGAAAATATTTCTCATGGGAAAGGGGGTATCAGCTACTGATTGGGATAAGGTTCAATTCTTGGTTACAGTTTCTCTTTAAAGAGGAACTTTAGCGAAAAGGCAAAAAAAAAAATAAAAAAAAAAAAATCAATACAAAGTTAAAAAACAGAAGAGATCAAGAAATAAATTATATTCGCCATGTAATTTGATTATATTGTTTGATCCACAATCAGCCTGCACGTAATCATCTTAACTACTGGCAGACATGAAAAAAACTATTCAGCAGAAACTGACATTATCTATAACCACACCCCCTAACAATGCAATAGGCTGAAAGGTTGATTTTCATAACTATACACATGCACAGAGGGATATACTGGTTGCTTGGCATTTGGAAACAGCTGTTATTTCCCGCAGTGCAACAATTCTCACAGACAGAAAACTGTCAGGACCAAGGTCTTGACATCACACTGTGGGAGGGGTTTCACCACAATATAAGTCATACAGACGTCCCTGATAATCTATTTGAGAAAAGGTAAAGATTTCTCTTGGGAAAAGTGGTATCAGTTATTTATTGGGATGAAGTTCAGTTTGTGGTTACTGGTCCTCTTTAACAATACACATCAATTGTGACAAGCCCACTGGAATCCATGGAAATAAACAGAAGCAGTCACCGAGCGCACAGTGATCCTCATACAGATAGTCCTATATTTGCATGAGGAAGCGGGTTGTATCCCACAAAATGCGTTGCAGTTTTTGGTAAATAATGAATAATAAATCTTTTTTTAAACCGACTGTTTGGCTCATCATTTGGGAGTTAAGTTCACCACTACTTCTCTTTTTAACCAGTTTTTAATACATTTTATACTTGTTGGTGCCTCTGTTACATCCATTTTGCAGCACTGGTTGTTAGTGTTGAAAAACATTTAGAACAGCTCTATGCGGTGGATCACTGATGGATTATAGCTGTTGTAATTTTGATCATTGATCTGATCCTTTTCAGGTTGACAGTCAGTGCAGCTTTGGAAGAAAAAAGACCAAGCCCTGCCTGAGTGCTCCGCATCAGAAGTTATGTAAAGTGTTTTTCCAGGGATCCAGTTCTGTTCTCAGAAACTGCTTCAGAGTGGTATGTTGTTCACACATTCTTTATTTGGCCTTCCGGGTGAGCCAGCCTTGGTTGCATGTGTTTTGATTTATGATGCTCACCATAATAAGCAGCAGATACTATCTTCCATCCACCATAACATTATCGATTGCAGATTCTGTGCAGCTTATTCTGCTTCTTCCTATTTCAGCACTTTATGCTATCACAATGTTTAACAAACAACAGCACAATCTATATAATTGAAAGATATTCATCTCTGTCCTCAGATTCACCCAGCGCCATTTCACAACATGTGTGTGGAAGATATATGTGATTCAAATGACATTAAACCTGTCTGCAACTTGGCAGCCGCATACGTTCATTTATGCAACAGAAACCATGTGCCTATAGAAGTCCCTTCTCAGTGTGGTGAGTACATCGTATGAAATGTATATCTTGTTTTTCCAGCTGCTGTTACGTTTGTTCTTTGCAGTGTTCTGGGAGGCCAGTTAGTTGATACTTGTTACTTACGGTTATGTATTTATATTATGAAGGCGTAGTTAAAGGACCACTGTTGCGAAAAACTTAAAATTTTAAATATCTGTAAACATATACAAATAAGAAGTACGTTTCTTCCAGAGTAAAATGAGCCATAAATGACTTTTCGCCTATGTTGCTGTCACTGACCGTAAGTAGTAGAAATCTGACAGAACCGACAGGTTTTGGAGTATCTTATCACCTCATGGGGGGTTCTCAGGGTTTTCTTTATTTTCAGAAGCACTTAGTGAATGGCAATTGCTCTGTCCAACTGCCCAAAAAAAGTATGCAGCAAGCAGGAAGGCTGGCCAGAATCTTTTTATGAGTGTGTCTTTGTAAAGAATAAAGACCATGCTGAGAATCACCCATGAAGAGATGGACTAGCCCAAAACTTGTCGGTAATGTCAGATTTCTACTACTTACTGTAAGTGACAACAACATAGGAGAGAGATAATTTATGGCTCATTTTACTCTGGAAGCAACGCACTTCTTATTTGTATGTGTTTACATAAATTTTACATTTTAAGATTTTTGCGACAGTGGTCCTTTAAGTGCATTGAAGTAATCAGAAGCTCTGTTTACTTCAATTATCCAGTGGTTTGCAGACAAGTTCTATTTCTCGTTTTGCAGATGACCAGATACAGGTTTGACCCCTGCGGGCGACAGTAATTGGTCGCCCATGGAACTGGGTTTCCCCATCAATGTTTGATTGGGGCCCTCCTTTTTTTTAATAGATTTTCATTTATATAATGTTTAATATATTAAAAACATCTTATAATGTATTGCTAGCTTCACATTATCACATATCACTGTGTGAATGCCTGGGCTTCTTCTCTACCATGGGCCACTGTAGTGCAAGAACAGTTACTTTACCAGTCATTTCCTGGTGTGCATTGTTAACTGTGACATCCCTGTCCTACTTCCTCCTTGGTGCTATAACTCATAAAGGGCCTTAATATCCCTATCACTGTCCTTGCTATACAGCTACTGTTACTGAACAGAGGATGCAGCTAATCTGTTCTACGCTTTGAGCTATTTATTCATGACATCAAGGCTATTCATAATGCCATGAAACATAATGGCCTTTGCACAGCTTGTTTTTCTTCTGCATAGCAGAGCATTTACTGAAAGTAATAGATGCTAATACAGATCTGTGTCAGTTGCTCTCGAGATGTTTCATTGTGCTGTGGTAATTTGTCTGGCTTGAGTACTGCTGACTGTTAATGTACGCGGCTGGTTTTCTGGCTGAATGATAATGAAATTATAGAGTGTCTGTAGTCTGCGCTTCCACATTGCTGAGAAGTGATTCTGAGCCGTAATATCTGTATGACGGAAGGACAGTTACGCATCCCATGGTCAAAAGTGCAGATAATTGCCGTAATCAGCAATGAGTTATTTGGTTTCACCCTGTGGTCTGTCTGACCATTGTGAATGTGTTGACTGATAGCCCTTGGTTACACCACTAAGCTGTATTACCCCCAAAAACAAAGCATTTGTTACCTTGGTCTACATTTCATCACTTAAAGGACATCTGTCACAAAAAATTGTGAAATTTAAAATGCGTACATATAAATTGTAGCTTTCCCAAAGAGTAAAATGCACTATAAATTACCTTTTTTACTATGTCACTGTCATGTATAGTAGGTAGTTCATATCTGAAAGATCTGCAGGTTTTGGACTAAATAATTTCCTCAAAAGAACATACTGAGCAATTGCCAAATAAGTGTGCGAATTAGTAGGGAAGCTGGCTGATATTCCTTAAATAACTTCAGTGCTCTGAATCCTCTCAAGTTAATAATATCCGTCACCACACACCCTTCAAAGTGCAGGCTTACCAATTTATGGTGAGACCCAGATTATAAGGTCTAAAGTCTATGGCAAATCACCCTTGCGATCACCCCAACGATCAGCTTCTCATGAACCCTTGAAAGCTCGTATGACCACTTCTCCTCCTTATGCCAGCAGCCGCTAACAGCATAAAAAATATAATAACCGGGATAAATCTAAGTGTACTCCGTTAAAAACAGGCACGTTTATTGCACATCCAAGGAAGAATACAGTTATAATACTCACTTCTGGGCCCTTGTGACAGGGACCCGTGATCTTAACTCACATATCACAATACAAGTCCTGGAGTGCCGTCCTCGTCTACCACCCGGGGCTTACGGGTGGTAGACGAGGACGGCACTCCAGGACTTGTATTGTGATACGCAAGTTAAGATCACGGGTCCCTGTCACAAGGGCCCGGAAGTGAGTATTATAACTGTAGTCTTCCTTGGATGTGCAAAAAAAACAAGGTGCCTGTTTTTAACAGAGTACACTTAGATTTGCCCCGGTTATTATATTTTTTATGCTGTGAGCGGCTGCTGGCATAAGGAGGAGAAGTGGTCACACAAGCTTTTAAGGGTTCATGAGAAGCTTATCGTTGGGGTGATCGCAAGGGTGATTTGCCATAGCTTTTAGACCTTATAATCTGGGTCTCACGATAAATTGGTAAGCCTGCACTTTGAAGGGTGTGTGGCGATGGATATTATTAACTTGAGAGGATTCATAGCGCTGAAGATATTAAAGGAATATTGGTGACAAAGTTTATCTGAGGACTTTTAACTTCTTGGCTGCTTATGGGACTTTTATTAAAATAACAATTTTTCTCCAGCTTGGATATATATATATGCATATAAGCTGGCTGATATCTTTGTAAAGATCAGGGGTCAGTAAACTACAGCCCAGCTTGGCTATTTTATCCATCTGCAGCCTGCAGGGCCAGATTCAGTGGGGCAAATCTTAACAGCCCCCCCCCCCCCCCCCCGCAGGTGAAGTGGCGCTGCGGCATTTTACAGACACTGTGCCAGTTCACCGGCCGCAGTTCACCTCCAGGGTGTGGGAGTCTGTGGATTACGGCTCAAGGGCTATGGGAAAATGGCATCTGAAGCCCAGCACTGGAGTCTGTTCGTGTCTCCAGTGCTGGGCTTCAGAGGCCATTTTCCCATAGCCCTGCTCTGCCTGCCACTGCATTACCTGCTGCAGTGACGATGTAGAATTGACGCTGAGGCCGAGATCCACCTGCTAAGTGAGTAGATTGTTTTTATTTTTAGATGCAGGGACATTAGGGGACACTATCTTGGGGGGGGGGGGGGGGGGGTTCAGACAGATGGAACAAATATAAATAACAATATTAAAGAAGAACCCTGCCTAATGAGAGTTTTCTAAGGGGGAAATGCTGCCTCATGTTTATATATATTTTTGAGGGGGAAATTATGCCAATTGTGTGTATTTTATGGGAATATTGCCACATTACATGTATTGTGTATGAACATTACCACATTACATGTATTCTTTGGGGTAACAGTGCCTCATTATGAGTATTTTGTGGCGTAACGCTGCCACAATATGTGTATTTTGTGGAACAAACACTGCCACAATATGTGTATTTTGTGGAATAATGCTGTCACATTATGTGTATTTGGAGGAAACGCTGCACATTGTGTATTTTGGGGGAAACTCATCCGAATTATGTGATTTAGTGAGGGGGCGTCTGCAGTCCCAGGGCTTGTGTTGTTTGGTGCCAAAGAGTACTGGCTGCTGCCATTTGCTGTTTGTGGGTTGGGGGAACGTTGTCTAATTACCATTAGAGCGACTTTGCCTAACTTAGTTTTGGGAGAAAACTCTGGCTCACTGTATTTGCGTTACACTGTTACATTACAGTTAGCTTCGCCCACATCATGTCATAGCTGCACTCACTCCTGTTATGGTGTGGCCTTTGGTAAAACTTGAGAACCCAATGTGGTTCCTCAATTCAAGAAGTTTGCCCACCCCTGGTATAGATCCTTTCCAGGGAATGCCATTGTAAAGAGTAAAGGTAATACAGAGAATCCCTCACAAAGAAATGGACTAGTCCAAAACCTGTCATATACAGCTTTTTACTACCTACTTGTAAAGCTAAGTACTCACAGCCATCTGGCATAATCTGCAAGAGCCTTTTGCTAAAATGAAGGTTCATGTAAACAATCATTTACACAAATGCGGGAACTGCTGCAGGAGTCTATGGGGATCATACAGTAATCCGACATGATGGTCGTTTAATATGAACGATCGTCATGGGTAGTTACATACTGTTATACATTGTTTAACACATTTTTGTTAAACAATGTGAAGCGATATCGCATCACAAAAATTGCATCGTGGACACGGACCGTAAGTGGCAGCAACATAGGAAAACCGTGATCTATAGTGCATTTTACTCTGGGACAAATGTAGATTGTATATGTTCATATTTTAAATGATACAATTTTTCGCAATAGTGTTCCTTTAAGTAATGCCTGCCTGAAATGTATCACCATTTAAATCCCAATTTCAAGAAAAAAATCTTACTTGTTTTGGATATTGTGGTAAGGAGTTAAAGCGGACCTGAAGATAATAAAAAAAAAAAAATTTCACTTACCTGGGGCCCCCGCCGTGGCTTGCTTTCTCTTCTGGCAGTCGCTGTCCACTGCGCCTTGTTCGCGCTCCAGATGCCGGGAGCGTACTGTGCAGGCACAGTAGAGATTTTCTCGTACTGCGCCTGCGCAGGACACGCCTGGCCACAGGTGCGTGTACTAAGATGCAGGCACAATGGACATCGATGTAGAAATGAGCCGCGGCGGGGAACAGAGGATCGTTTGGAAATGCGTGGGCACAGCACGGCTGCAGGGGGACTGGGAGAAGACCCAAGTAAGTGAAACACTTAAAAAAAAAAAATCAAGTCCACTTTAAAACCTCTTTTGTATTATTATTGCTACCCTGTGTCCCCATCTGTGGGCAAAGTATCACTTCCTGCGGCCTTTGTCACCTCACTGAAGTAGCAAAATCTGTTCATGAATGGCAGAAACAGTAAGAAATGTAACAAATGTATCTGTATTAAAGAGAAACTCCGACCAAGAATTGAACTTTATCCCAATCAGTAGCTGATACCCACTTTTACATGAAAAATATAATGATTTTCACAAACAGACCATCAGGGGGCGCTGTATGACTGATTTTGTGCTGAAACCCCTCCCACAAGAGGCTCTGGTACCGTACGGTACTCTGGGCAAACTGCCACAATGTAACAATGACACACACAGGAAATGGCTGTTTATAGCTGTCTGTTAAAGCCAGAACAGCTACATAATCTGCCCACAGTAACAATGTCACCATGTAATACATGTCAGAATGTGAATCTGGGAGAGGAAAGATTTTACAATGAGCAAACTCTGACTAAATCATGTATACATAATTATTGTAAAAATTAAGCACCTTTTTATATTAAATTATTTTCACTGGAGTTCCTCTTTAAGCCTTGGATAGAACCTTTTGCTGTGGATCCATGAACTTGCATCAGATGAATTGACAAAAGTGGATGCTAGTTAGCTTGTATGGCTACAATGTTTTATTTTATTTGTTTTGTTTGAATTTCAGTGTGAAGATTGCATAACAGGCGTAGGAAGAGAATCTGTCTCATGGATCTTCTATATTGTCAGAGAAGCAATAACCGACTAAGCTTGTGACATCTTCATGAGGACATTGTATAGTTGTATAGTTACATCAAGGATACGAACTACTCTGAACTAACTCAGCCGAGAACAGGGTACATAAGTGAATGTATTTAACACTGTTTTTGACACTTTTATAATTGCTCTGCTGTAACACATTTCTATTTGAATAAAGTTTTGTTTTTATTTTGAAATGGTATGTAGGTTAATTAATTTAATCATCCCCAGTGATCACATTCGGCCAGACTGTTTGAGGTTGGGGAATGCCTTCTGATGTATGAAGGCATTTTAGTTTCCACATTAATTGCCAGTTTGCCTATTTTCTGTGCTGCTAGTTTAGCTGGTACTGGTTCCCAATGGAATTCTGGCCAAGTGGCTGCCCAGGAATCTAGGCAAAATCTAGATTACTCAGCAAACAGACTTGATACAGCTTGTTACAAACATGCTTGCATCACAGGTACTCTTTAAAAGGGACATACCAATTGCTCACTAAGAAGAGTCTGTTGAAGAATCCAGATGGTCGTTGACTCTTATGAGCCCTTAGGGCTGGTTCACACGGGCGTCTTCTGAGCTTTTGCTTGGCATCGTATTCAAACGCCAGCGTTTAAAAGCTAGCTTTTGAAGGCTTTTGGGAAGCGTTCAAGGCTAGCAGTTCTGGTCTCTGCTATTGTTTCCTGGCGTTTACCGCCTCTGAAAGCAGCATGTTGCTTTTGAGACTAGACGCAACGCCGGGATCTACCGCCAGGCTTTCATGAAAGCCTGCAAAAGCCAGCTCTAAACGCTCCCATTCACTTGCATGGGATGGCGGTAGATCCCAAAAAACGCTGCATCTGAAACGCTGCGTTAAACGCCACAAAAACGCCCGTATGAACAAGCCCTAAAGGTTGCCACACACGATACAATAAAATGATCCACTTTTACAGCAATTTGATAAATATGATTGGATCTCCCGAAATAAATCAAAAGTTTTTTTTTCATTCGACTGAAAATCCAATCGTATTCCCGTTTCTTTTGAATGCTGTACATTTTTCTTCAATTTTTCTAAAGATTGTATGGTGTGTGTTAGTCATTTTTTTTTTATGTACACACCCTAGCAATTTTTGCAGAGTTTCCAATCATTTTTATCATAATTGAGCACAATATGAAGTACATTGGTCATATTAGTGAAATTTTACAGTCAGAAAAAAAATTATTGCAATGCTTGAATTGAACAGATATTTAAAAAAATGTATGGTGTGTGACCACTTTAAAGTGGAACCAAATTAAAAATACAAGATTTCAGAAATAAAATCTATTTTCAAAAGTATAATAATAAAAAGCAGCCTTTTTTTAGCTGCATGATGACAAATATAAAATATTTTACATTTATTGGAGGAACCCCTCCCTTCCTTTCAAATTGCCGGGACAAAATCCGGCAAACTGGTGAAGTAGGTGGTGTCCGGCAATGGAGGAATTGCTAATGGCTGCCCCCAGTATAATCCTAGTTATGAAAAGAGAAGGGTGAAAAGCATGCACTGAAATGCTCATAGGCTTGAAGGAGTGTTTATTTATCTTTGTATGTGTCAGAGTGGTGCAACTAAATATTTTTAATTAAAAAAAATGTTTGGTTTGGGTCCGCTTTAAGTCTCACTAGTGTCTGGATGAAAAATGAACACCCGTGCTATTCTCTGGGACTAGTAAGGAAATTATACATGGACAGTCCTTAGTGGCGTGTGATGGTGGTAGAAGTAGTAGTAGAAGATTGTCCCAAGCCGCATGTGTGGGGTTGTGCATTATTCACTGCAGTGTTCATCCGGTGGTTTTCCTGTGTTTGGTATCAGTGCTTCACTCTCTTAATAGCCTTATGGTTCTGCACACAGAGCCAATGTGAGGACCAAAAGCAAGCAGTTAGCAGTGGTGGTTGTAAAATGGCAGGAGGCGGTGGCAGACTGTCTGCGAAAACTCTTATGTGTTATCAGTGTGAATGGTCCCTTACAGTCATAACGGTAAATGAGCAGAACTCTATAGGCATGGTAAGCTGACCTAATTCTCTTCAGAAGAAAATGAGGTTAGGCTGGTTGGATTTTCCTGACCATCATTTCTGTTCTCCTCTGACATATAGAGCTCCTTCTGTTCTCTGATGTAGAATTCTCCTACAGTCTACACTATTCCCTCTCCATACAAATAAACATGCATTTTCAGCCAAGCCATACTTATCTTTCCTTGGTAGTCAGATCCTGCTTTGCATGCCTGACTACTGGAATTGTATACCTTGCTGCCTCAACAAAGAGTTTATTGTGTGTTACACATGCATACGGTATTGTTGGAAGTCAAACAATGCTTTTGCATGTTGAAGTACCATTGACAGTGTGTACATGGAAATCAATATAACCTGCAGTGCAGAATTTGAGCCTGACACTGAACACCCTAATGGTGAATACACACGGTTCGTTCCCGCATCGAATGCGCCGCTCGATTCCCGACAAATCGATTATTCCCGAACATTTCCGAGCACATTTCGATGATTATTAGGTCGATTGCCATGTAAAGTATGGCAAATCAACCTAACGATCCATCGAAACGCGAATCGGACATGTCGGAAATAAACGAATCGACGGGACACGAGCGGCGCATCGACGGGAATCGAGTGCGGGAACAAACCGTGTGTATCCAGCATAAGAAAACCACAGATTTGCCAATGAGCCCCACTGCCAGGAGAACAAAGAATAACTGACCAAGAGCCATCTTGAATGTCCCATGCAGACACTAGAAGTACATCTAGTAGTACGTGTACAAAACTTAATAGTTTCAATGTGCTCACAAGATGTTCTTTGCCTAGAGTAAACCAGACATGTGATACTCTCTTTAGAAATATGTTTATGTCTCAGCTACACTTAGCAGAATGTACATTCCAAGTTAAGGATTTCCCATACTAAAAAGAAGAAATTACTGGAAGCACATATAGACATATAAAAGCTAAAAGTGGATGCTTGTAGCAGTTCTCTGTCACCACTTCTACTCGTGGAAAAAAACAATTATGTTCCTCTTATTCTCCATGAAGCTCTCAACATCTGTTTCAAGGACATAGTGATATAGACAAAAGACAAGACAAATAACATTTATATTGTCCTTTTCTCCTGGCAGACTGAAAGCACCAGAGCTGCAGCCACTAGGGCACACTCAGTAGGCAGGAGCAGTGTTGGGGAGTTTTGCCCAAGGTCTCCTCACTGAAAAGGTGCTGGCTTACTGAATTGAGACTCAAACCCAGGTTGCCGGTGTCAGAGGCAGAGCCCTTAACCAGTACAATACCCAGCCACTTACAGTTTATCACTTATCACAGTCAGTTGTAAATGTTTAATTTCTAGAATATGTGTGCTCTAAAAATATACAATAAACTCATCAATATTCTTCATCATTTCTTCTTTAAAGAGCGCCTGAGGTGGGCTCATGAAATGTAGAAAAAAATAGGCTACCTAATCCGGAGGGCTGAGCAGATCAGGCAGCCACCAAAAACGCCGCTCCTGTGGGCTGCAATGGGCCACTTTCACTTTCGTGACCTCTAGGTCACGACGCAGGAATGAGAGATTGATTCTCTCCTCCAGCATGCAGGGAGGCGAGGGAGCGGCAGGGGCCGTGGCCAGGGAGAGAGAAACCCTGCAGGAATTCCCCTGGTGGGCGCTTTGAACAGGGAATCCCTCTCCCACATGTTTACCTCCGAAATAGTGTCAAATATTGTCGCTAATTTCGGGGGCTATAGCGCAGCGGGGGCAGAGAGCGGCAGTGTGGGAGCACAGAGGCATGTCATGAGGCAAAGAACTTGCCTCTGTGTCCCATCTGCCCCCCCCCCCCAAAAAAAAAACCCCACCTTGGGTCGACTTTAAAGGAAAACTGACCGGAGAAGGATATGGGGCTCGATTCACAAACCGGCAGTATGGCAGTTTGGACGTCTTAAAGGTTAAGATGGCCAAACTGCAGCGCAAACGACTTTGTGCGCCAAAAACGTTGCACTGCGCGCGGTACTGCGGTGCGCCGAAAACATTGTGCGATGCGCGACGTCAACGTTGCATGCGGTGCGACAAAAACGGGGCATATGGTGCCCCTTTAACGATGCCCCAGTGCGCCCGACAGTGCGACCTTCAGGGCGTACTGGTGCGATGTTTCAGGAACACCATATGCCCCGTTTTCACACCTCATACATCGTTATCGTCGCACCGCGCGCAGTGCGAACCTGTAAGGAAAAAAAAAAGCACCAGGAGGGTACTTATCTTGGGATCCTAAAGAGGCTTCCCTTATTCTCCCCAGCAGAGGGGATCTAGCGCTGGGACCCCCAGAAGATCTCGACCTGTGTGCATGCACAGTAGTGGCTGTCCTCTCATCTCCAGAAGAAATAGCAGAGCCATCGGCACATTAGAGCAGACCTGATCGGGCTCGAGTGTTTTGGCCAAAGCCCAATTGGAGAGCCACTACTGCTCCTGCGCTTATTGTGGCTGGCTTCTTCCATGGGCTGCCAGTGCTGGATCAGGCTGGTGAAGGGAGACCGGGAAGCCTCATTAGGATCCAGAGGCTTCCCCCTCCCAAGGTAAATACCCCCCAGTGGCACTTTTTTCCTTTACAGGTTTACTTTACGTTTGATTGCATTTGCCACATGCTTGTTTCAGGTGTTGGATTTAGACACCACTGATACATAAAAAGGTCAGCAAGATGCCAGGGCAACTGGTATTGTTTAAAAGGAAATAATTATGGCAGCCTCCATATCACTCTCAGTTCAGGTGTACCTATGACACAGACACCAGGAGACACAGGACACAAGGGTTCAAATACCGGCTACCTGCGACCTTTTAGAAGAAACTGGCCCTTATTCAATTCATTTTTTTCTCCTAAGTTTGCTCCAAGGAGATAATTTTTCCACTGCTGTAATTTTTCAGCAATTGACCAAAAAGTTACTGCAGATGAAAAAGTACCCCCCCCCCCCCCTCCCAAAAAAAAAGAATAATTTTGACAACACTTTTTCATCTGAGTAATTTCTTGCTTGCTGGTGGCTTAAAATACATTTTATTGATGAAGTGTACACCTAGTAGGAAACTTAGAAGAAAAGGTAAATTTAATGAGGTCCACTGGCCCATATGCAATTAAGATTTTGTCCTATGTGATATTTTCACAACTGCTTTTTAAGTTATCAACAAGCAAGAAAATACTGAAAATAATTTTAATAGTACTTTTTCGCCTACTTGTTTTCATCTTGTATTTAAAATATTTTTTCAACACTTTGCAATTGTAAAAATATGAAAAAATAGGTGAAAAAATGGTAAAAAAAATTATTTTGAGAATTTTCTTTGCTTGCTGGGGGGTGTAAACGACATTGTATTCACAATTGTAAAAATATCACCTAGGAGAAAAGTCAGGAGCAAAAGTTAATTGCATATGGGCCGAAGAGTGATCTCCTAGGAGAAAACGTAGGAGAAAAAAGTGACTTGCATATGGGCCCCGATGTCTTGTCTTTCTTCTTTCTTCCTGTTACATCTCGAAGTGCTACTGGCTCACCATTGTACATGGTGGTAACAAATTTCAGTCTTAATAAGCCAGCATAAGTTTGGCATAGGTTTTGTTGTTGCCTGTAAGTTTATTTTGCTCACTAAATACTCTACTGTTTGCACAATTTTTGTCAAATGGTTATGCAATATTCATTCTCTAGTGTTATGTTCACCTAATTGGAAAACTTGGCTGGAACACTGTTGCTGTTACTCAGTTCTACTGCTTTTAATGCACTGGATATGATTGTAACATTCACAGATGTTATTCATGTCTACTTCTATTATTAAAACATATTGAAACAAAAAAAAAAACATTGTTCCATAGTAGAAATCACTGTATGGACCTGGGAATACTTTTAAAATCCATAGTCTGAACAAAGTTAAAGAGAAACTTTAACCAAGGATTGAACTTCATCCCAATCAGTAGTTGATACCCCCTTTATCACATGAAATCTTTACCTTTTCTTGAATAGATCATCAGGTCTGTGTGGCTGATATTGTGGTGAAACCCCTCCCACAGTGTGATGTCATGACCATGGTCCTGACAGTTTGCTGTCTGTGAACCTCATTGCACTGTGGGAAATAATGGCTTTTACCAACTGACAAGCAAGCAGTATCTCCCTCTGTGCATAGAACTCTCAGTAGCAAACATTCCGTACAGATCACCTGGCAGAACTAATGATGCTACCACCAGTGATAAATTCAAGAATGTAAATCAGGGAGAGAAAAGATTTTACAATGGAATAAGCAATTTTATTCATTATGTTATTTTTTACTACAGTTCCTCTTTAAAGTATACCTGAACTTAAATGTAAATGCATAAATATCACAAACATTGCTAATTCCCGGACATGCTCTTGAACCACACACAGATCAGCCATCAGAATCAAACACACACAGACACTTTGGAAACTCCCCAGCTGGTTACAACAATTCATGTCTCTAATTACCATTAAAACACAGGTATTAGTCACTTACATTGCAATATCACATTTTATAGGGGCACTTACAAGCTGGTCCTACTACCCAATAGCAACTCCTATGAGTGCCAATCACTTTATTTTTCTTATGCCTTTACCCACCAATACGCCCAATGTTTTATGGTTTGTTTTTCCTTGATGCTTTATACTGATTAGAAATTAAAAAATACATTGTCTGTATGCTATTTGAAGCCTCATTTCACCATACAGCATCTTACCTAATGATGTTATTTTAGGCTCGCTCAGCATTGTACTAAAATCCAAAATAAATAACTGGACTGAGTTTCATGTGACTCTCTGTTTATGGAAATGTCATGTGGGAGTGTGTCCCTTGGAGTCGATTCAGCTCCCCTCACACCTCCTGTCCCCATGTACTCACTGGTCAGCTGACACTTGTCATGTGATCCAGAGACCGTTCAGCTTTGCTGTTGCAGAAATGCCATGTTACGAAATAGAGCAGTGTATCAGCTAGCAAGACTGCTACAGAAAGTTATAGTCTGTTAAAAAACCTTTACAGAGAAGAATGTATAAATCATAGACCAGCGACACATCTTTCTTGTCATTTATATCTGTACATACATTTAAGGGGGTCATGAAGTGAATTGGACATCAGTGGTAGCGTACTTGACAGGGGCATAGCAATAGGGGTTGCAGAGGTTGCGACCACTTCAGGGCCTTTGGGCCAGAGGGGTCATCCCTCAACTGCAGTATTAGCTCTCTATTGGTCCTGTGCTCATAATAATCACTTCTATAGATACTTTGAATATTGGTAATCATTAACTAGCCGTTCCCCATCCCCTCCTTGCACCTCTGACACTGTAGTTGCCATTGGCAGGTTTTGGTGTGCCGTGTAACTTGTTAAGTAAGAGTGCTTGGGGGTCCCCATTGTAAAACTTGCATCGAGGCCCACAGCTCCTTAGCTAAGCCACTGATACTTGACCACTTCTTTTTACATGTCAAGAGGAAATGTGCATGCGTCCAATGTGCACTGAAAGCTATAGACCTATATTTCAGTTACTGCACCAAGAATTTGTGCACACCTGTACAACTTGATAATCAATCATTCTGCTACTATTTACTGCCAAAACTTGACTATCTATCCGCTCTGTCACTGAACTCAACCAGTCTGAATACCTGCTCTATTGCTGACCTCTACCTGTCTCCCAGCCCTGTTGCCAAATGTCAACTACTAGCCTTATTGCTGATCTTGGACAGTTTGATTACCATGGCTGGCCTCTACCAGACTCCAGCCCTGGTGCCAAACTTTGCCTACCTAGCTTGATAACCAGCAGCATGGATGAGAGGTACCTGACTCTGTTGCAGGGGAGGACTGGCCCAGGGGGACGGGGGGCAATTGCCCCCCGGGCCGCCCAAATCTTAAGTAATTAGGGCCTGCCGCTGCTATACGCAGCGGCCGCAGACATACCACAGGTGACAGGTTCGCAGTGGGGATCACAACCTCGCGCGATATTTCCCGGCAAGTTGAAGTATCCAATCAGAGAAGGGGCTGAGGCGGCCGGCCGTGGTGTGCCCTTGTGCGTGGCTGCGCCTGCGGTGGATGTGAGCGGCACAAGGACACAAATAGCTTAGGTCCTCTCCGGCCCGGTGGGTTGACCCTGCTTGACTCCGCCCCCCGCCTGGAGCCATTGCCGCCCGCAACGTGCTGCTGTGCCTGCGGTGTCGTCGGAGTGAGCTGTCTCACTCTTCAGCTTTCTGTGCTGGGGGGGCTGGGGGCCTGGAGCTGCGGCTACGAGTGGCTGGCTGGCCTGGCTGGAGGAGTCGGACACAGTCCTCCCCTGTGCTGCTGTGCCTGCGGTGTCATCGGAGTGAGCTGTCTCACTCTTCAGCTTTCTGTGCTGGGGGGGCTGGGGGCCTGGAGCTGTGGCTACGAGTGGCTGGCTGGATTGGCTGGAGGAGTCGGACACAGTCCTCCCCTGTGCTGCTGTGCCTGAGGTGTCGTCGGAGTGAGCTGTCTCACTCTTCAGCTTTCTGTGCTGGGGGGGCTGGGGCCCTGGAGCTGCGGCTACGAGTGGCTGGCTGGCTGTCCTGGCTGGAGGAGTCGGACACTTTGGGGGCTGGGAGTCGAAGATGCCACCTATAGCTGCTTGCTGCTGTCCTGTGGAGGAGGAGGAGGTGTAGGACTGAGGAGACAGGAGGATAGAGGAGGTCGGGTCCAGGTTGCCAGAGGAGAAGGTGGTTTTTATAAATTTTGTTTCTGTATTTCTTCTCCCTTCTTGTCACTGAGTTACTCACACTTTGCTGCCTGCCTGCTACTGCTGTCAAATTCAATTCTCTGCCCAGGCCAGTGCCCTCTGAGTTTTTTTTTTGTGTGATAATCATCCCCATTCTGACCCTGGCCTGAGGGGGAACGTTTTTACTTCTTGTGGTGTGATTGGCGGCAGGGGAGGGGGGAGGCAGGCAGTTAGGCACTGTCAAACAGGTAGTTGGAGGGGGGGGGGGTAGGTGTCAGACAAGTAGTTTGTATGGTGGGTGGGCAGGAGTGGGGTTAGGAATCACCAGGTAGGTAGGTTTGTGTGTGTGTGTGTGGGGGGGGGGGGTTGTTTAAAGGAGTTATCAGGCATTTTTAATGAAATAAGTGCTACTTACCCGGGGCTTCCTCCAGCCCCACGCTCCCAGCATGTCCCTCGCCGCAGCTCTGCAGTCAGCCATTCGCTGCCGCTGCCTCCCAGTCCCCGGCGATGGCACCAGTCCGACCTGGATGTCGGCCTGTACTGCGCCTGTGCGAGCAGCACTGTCAATCACCGCCACGTGGACCGGAGTGTACTGCGCAGGCGCAGTAGTTCTGCGTCTGCACAGTACGCTCTGGTCCATGTGACGGTGATTGACAGCGTCGCTCGCACAGGCGCAGTCGGCCTGACGTCATCGCCGGGGGCTGGGAGACAGCGAACAACTGACTGCAGAGCTGCGGCAAGGGACATGCTGGGAGCTTGGGGCTGGACGAGCCCTGGGTAAGTAGCACTTATTTTCATAAAAAAAAAAGCTTGATAACTCCTTTAAGGTTAGGCATCAGACACAGACAGGTAGATTGTGCGGAGAAATGGGGTTAGGCATCAGGTACATAGTGTGTGTGTGGCTGGGGCTGTTAGTCATCACAATTTGAGGATTTGCACACAAGAAAGATATGGCTTTAGGCTGGGGATGCCGTGAAACGGGCCTCTAGTTTGTGTTGTCCCCCCAGGCCAAAAGGTCCCAGTCCTCCCCTGCTCTGTTGCCAAACTTTTCCTATCAGCTCTGCTGCTGACCTTAGCCTTTCCGATTACCAGCTCCATGGCTGAGCACTACTTGAAGCGTGCATATAATAAATAGAGATGGCCCGAACGGTTCGCCGGCAAACATCGGTGGTTCGCGTTTGAGGTGAACCGAGAATTTTTTTACAAAAAAGTTCGGGTTCGCATTTTTTCCATAGACTTTAACCACTTGAGGACCACAGTCTTTTCGCCTCTTAAGGACCAGAGCCTTTTTTTTCCATTCAGACCACTGCAGCTTTCACGGTTTATTGCTCGGTCATACAACCTACCACCTAAATGAATTTTACCTCCTTTTCTTGTCACTAATACAGCTTTATTTTGGTGCTATTTGATTTCTGCTGCGAGTTTTAGTTTTTATTATATTCATCAAAAAAGACATGAATTTTGTAAGAAAAAATGATTTTTTTTTTAACTTTCTGTGCTGACATTTTTCAAATAAAGTAACATTTCTGTATACATTTTTGTCCAAATGTATTGTGCTACATGTCTTTGATTAAAAAAAAACATTCAGTGTATATTTATTGGTTTGGGTAAAAGTTATAGCGTTTACAAACTATGGTGCCAAAAGAGAATTTTCCCATTTTGAAGCATCTCTGACTTCTCTGAGCACCTGTCATGTTTCATGAGCTGCTAAAATTCCAGGATATTATAAATACCACCCAAATGACCCCATTTTGGAAAGAAGACATCCCAAAGTATTCACTGAGAGGCATGATGAGTTCATAGAAGATTTTATTTTTTGTCACAAGTTAGCGGAAAATGACACTTTGTGACAAAAAAAAAAAAAGTTTCCATTTCTGCTAACTTGCGACAAAAAAAAAATGAAATCTGCCACGGACTCACTATGCTCCTCTCTGAATACCTTTAAGTGTCTACTTTCCAAAATGGGGTCATTTGTGGGGTGTGCTTACTGTCCTGGCATTTTGGGGGGTGCCTAATTGTAAGCACCTCTGTAAAGCCTAAAGGTACTCATTGGACTTTGGGCCCCTTAGCGCAGTTAGGCTGCAAAAAAGTGCCACACGTGGTATTGCCGTACTCAGGAGAAGTAGTATAATGTGTTTTGGGGTGTATTTTTACACATACCCATGCTGGGTGGGAGAAATATCTCTGTAAATGACAATTTTTTTATTTTTTTTACACACAATTGTCCATTTACAGAAATATTTCTCCCACTCAGCATGGGTATGTGTAAAAATACACCCCAAAACACATTATACAACTTCTCCTGAGTACGGCGATACCACGTGTGGCACTTTTTTGCACCCCAACTGCGCTAAGGGGCCCAAAGTCCAATGAGTACCTTTAGGATTTCACAGGTCATTTTGCGACATTTGGTTTCAAGACTACTCCTCACGGTTTAGGGCCCCTAAAATGCCAGGGCAGTATAGGAACCCCACAAATGACCCCATTTTAGAAAGAAGACACTCCAAGGTATTCCGTTAGGAGTATGGTGAGTTCATAGAAGATTTTATTTTTTGTCACAAGTTAGCGGAAATTGATTTTTATTGTTTTTTTTCACAAAGTGTCATTTTCCGTTAACTTGTGACAAAAAATAAAATCTTCTATGAACTCACCATACTTCTTACGGAATACCTTTGGGTGTCTTCTTTCTAAAATGGGGTCATTTGTGGGGTTTCTATACTGCCCTGGCATTTTAGGGGCCCTAAACCGTGAGGAGTAGTCTTGAAACCAAATGTCGCAAAATGACCTGTGAATAGGACGTTGGGCCCCTTAGCGCACCTATGCTGCAAAAAAGTGTCACACATGTCGTATCGCCGTACTCAGGAAATGTAGTATAATGTGTTTTGGGGTGTATTTTTACACAAACCCATGCTGGGTGGGAGAAATCTCTCTGTAAATGGACAATTGTGTGTAAAAAAAAAACAAAAAATGACACTTTGTGAAAAAAACAATAAAAAACAATTTCCGCTAACTTTTGACAAAAAATAAAATCTTTTATGAACTCGTCATACACCTAACAGAATACCTTGGAGTATCTTTTTTCTAAAATGGGGTCACTTGTGGGGGTCCTATACTGCCCTGGCATTTTACGGGCCCAAAACCGTGAGTAGTCTGGAAACCAAATGTTTTAAAATGACTGTTGAGGGGTATAAGCATCTGCAAATTTTGATGACAGGTGGTCTATGAGGGGGCGAATTTTGTGGAACCGGTCATAAGCAGGGTGGCCTCTTAGATGACAGGTTGTATTGGGCCTAATCTGATGGATAGGAGTGCTAGGGGGGTGACAGGAGGTGATTGATGGGTGTCTCAGGGGGTGGTTAGAGGGGAAAATAGATGCAATCAATGCACTGGGGTGGTGATCGGAAGGGGGTCTGAGGGGGATCTGAGGGTTTAGCTGAGTGATCAGGAGCCCACACGGGGCAAATTAGGGCCTGATCTGATGGGTAGGTATGCTAGGGGGTGACAGGTGGTGACAGGAGGTGATTGATGGGTGTCTCAAGGTGTGATTAGAGGGGGGAATAGATGCAAGCAATGCACTGGTGAGGTGATCAAGGCTGGGGTCTGAGGGCATTCTGAGGGTGTGGGTGGGTGATTGGGTGCCCTAGGGGCAGACAGGGGTCTGATCTGATTGGTAGCAGTGACAGGGGATGATTGATGGGTGATCAGTGGGTGATTAGATGGCAGAACAGATGTAAACAATGCACTTTGGAGGTGATCTGAGGGTAGGTCTGCGGGTGATCTGATGGTGTGGGAGGGTGATCAGATGCCCGTAAGAGGCAGGTTAGGGTCTGATCTGATGGGAGGCAGTGACAGGTGGTGACGGGGTGATTGCCGGGTGATTACAGGGGAGAATAGATGTACACAGTACACAGGGGGGGAGGTCTGGGGGGGTCTGAGGTCGTTCTGAGGGTGTGGACGGATGATTAGGTGCCCTAGGGGCAGATAGGGGTCTGATTTGATTGGTAGCAGTGACAGGGGGTGATTGATGGGTGATCAGTGGGTGATTAGATGGCAGAACAGATGTAAACAATGTACTTTGGAGGTGATCTGAGGGTAGGTCTGCGGGCGATCTGATGGTGTGGGAGGGTGATCAGATGCCCGTAAGAGGCAGGTTAGGTTATGATCTGATGGGAGGCAGTGACAGGTGATTGACAGGTGATTACAGGGGAGAATAGATGTATACAGTACACAGGGGGGTACTGGGCGGGTACCGGGCCCGAGGGTGTGGGCGGGTGATTGGGTGCCCTAGGGGCAGATAGGGGTCTGATCTGATGGGTAGCAGTGACAGGTGGTGACAGGGGGTGATTGATGGGTGATCAGTGGGTGATTAGATGGCAGAACAGATGTAAACAATGCACTTTGGAGGTGATCTGAGGGTAGGTCTGCGAGCAATCTGATGGTGTGGGAGGGTGATCAGATGCCTGTAAGAGGCAGGTTAGGGTCTGATCTGATAAGTGGCAGTGACAGGTGGTGATTGACGGGTGAATGACAGGTGATTGACAGGTGATTACAGGGGAGGATAGATGTATACAGTACACGGGGGGGGGGCTGGGGAGGATCTGAGAGTGTGTGGGGGTTATCAGGAGCCCCCAGGGGGCAGTTTAGGGACTAATGAAAAAAATAGCACTGACAGATAGCGACAGGGAGTGATTGATGGGTGATTAGGGGGGTGATTGGGTGCAAACAGGGGTCTGTGGGGTGGGCAGGGGGGGGGGGGGTCTGAGGGGTGCTGTGGGCGATCAGAGGTAAGGGGGGGAGATCAGTATGCTTGGGTGCTTACCTTCGTGGCTGCAGCCTGCCCTGGTGGTCCCTCGATCACTGGACCACCAGGGCAGGAGGCAGCCTGTATAATACGCTTTGTATACATTACAAAGCGTATTATACACTTTGTATCGGCGATCTGTCAGCTAGTAACCCGCCGGCACTTCCGAACGGCCGCGGGTTACAGCGCGAGGGGGGCGGAGCCTGACGCCAGCGGCTAATCGCGTCACGAATGACGCGATCGACGCACAGCCACGCCTCCTGCCGCCGCCGATGGGCTTAAAGGGAACCTTAACTGAACGAGGGGTAAAGAGTTTTACTTACCTGGGGCTATTACCAGCCCCCTGCAGCAGTCCTGTGCCCTCGGCGCCCCTCTGGAATCCTCTGGTCCCCCGCTGTCACTTAGTTTCGTTTTTGACGACTCACCAGTCGCCGGCCGCCATGCGTATTATTGGACGCATTCACCAATGCAATTAGCGCTATTGCGGACCACAACGCGTACAAAAATACGCATTGCCGCATTCCGCACGCGTAGATATGCGGCAACGCGTATTTTTGCACGCGTTGCGGTCCGCAATATCGCTAATTGCATTGGTGAATGCGTCCAATAATACGCATGGCGGCCGGCGACTGGTGAGTCGTCAAAAACGAAACTAAGTGACAGCGGGGGACCAGAGGATTCCAGAGCGGCGCCGAGGGCACAGGACTGCTGCAGGGGGCTGGTAATAGCCCCAGGTAAGTAAAACTCTTTACCCCCCGTTCAGTTAAGGTTCCCTTTAAGGCGATCGGCAAGTGGTTAATGCCCGCCGACTTTAGCGGTTAATAGC
The DNA here is from genome assembly GCF_040937935.1 of Hyperolius riggenbachi. Classification (NCBI taxonomy): domain Eukaryota; kingdom Metazoa; phylum Chordata; class Amphibia; order Anura; family Hyperoliidae; genus Hyperolius; species Hyperolius riggenbachi. Next base: position 139,727,732 of record NC_090652.1, on the reverse strand, counting down.
AAAGTCCCCTTACATAGTAGAAACACCAAATTTGTAGGGTATGTAGAGGGGGACAGTGACTACAAGAGAAAATAAAATTTTTCAAAAAGACCTTATAGTTTTTGAGAAAATCGATTTTAATATTAAAAAAAAGGAAATTCTCCTTATGACCGTGGGGAAATTAAACGTCCGCCGACTTTAGCGGTTAATAGCAAAGCCGCCTTAAAAGCTAAAAAACACCAAAATTGCTGGAAATGTTAAGAAGAATAGTGGGAACAAGAGGAAACATTTTTTTTTCAAAAAGACCTTATACTTTTTGAGAAAATCGATTTTAAAGTTTCAAAGAAAAAAGAGCCGATTCATTACAAAGAACCGGATCATTCATGAACCGGTTAGTATAGCTTAGAATGCGTCATGTGCAGGACGCATAGCTGTCGGCTCCCACTGTCTCTCCCCACCTGCCTTCACCTGTCAACCCCCACCTAGGCCGGCACCCAGTGCACCCATGGGTGCGCCAGGTGCCAGGCTAGGTGAGGGTGAGAGGTGAGGAGGAGGGGAGAACAGCGGGAGGCGGCAGCTATGCGTCCCACAGGACGCATTCTCTGCTATGTGGGGGGCGGCGGAGATCTTCAATCAACTTAATTGAAGATCGCAAGATAAGAGCATACTGCATTCGTGGGATCATTTTCAAGGATATTTTTTTTTTAAAGGTACAGCTAAGTATTTCCGGTTAATTAAGAACTTTTTTCGTTGTTGTGTTTTTATTTCATTTAACCCTTTGTGGAAATGGGTGTACACCATACTCATTTCTCCTGGGAGGGGGGTGGGCATCTGGGGTCCCCTTCTTAAAGGGGATTCCCAGATGCCACCATGAACCCCCCCCCCCAGGGAGTCGTCGCCCCCACCTCCTCCTAGGGCACCGGAGGTGGGGAAGAGCCCCTTGTCCATGGATTGGACAAGGGCTCGGGGGGAGAGGGGAAGGCTTGGCCGCCCCTCTCCCCCGGAGCCCCCCCCCCCATACCATGGACCATGCGGGCTGGTATAGCTCAGGGTGCGAAGTCACTTGTGGGGTTCCTATACTGCCCTGGAATTTTAGGGGCCCAAAACCGTGAGGAGTAGTCTGGAAACCAAATGCCTCAAAATGACTGTTCAGGGGTATAAGCATCTGCAAATTTTGATGACAGGTGGTCTATAAGGGGCCAAATATTTTGGAACCAGTCATAAGCAGGGTGGCCTCTTAGATGACAGGTTGTATTGGCACTGAAGTGCAGGAAGTTCTCAAATTGTGACCTGGACATGGCAGCAGAGAACATGGGCATGTAATGTATTGGGTGCGTAGACCAATAAGACCGCAATACATTATTTTTGACTAGACCCATGTTAAGGAGAAGGCCCCAAAAAATGTTACGTTCGGAAACTTGGAGTGGTTTCCACCGAAAAGGCTTCTTGGATTGGCGGTTGCGTGTTGTGTGGCATAACGGTTGGTCTCAGCCACAATTAAGTCGTAGAGACCAGCAGTGATCAGAAAAATAAATTCTGTCACTGTGGTGGGTTGGGTGAGGGTTTGACCAGGTGATCAGGAGCCTGCAGGGGGTAGATTAGGGCCTGATCTGATGGATAGGAGTGCTAGGGGGTGACAGGTGGTGACAGGAGGTGATTGATGGGTGTCTCAGGGGGTGATTAGAGGGGAGAATATATGCAATCAATGCACTGGGGAGGTGATCGGAAGGGGGTCTTAGTGGGATCTGAGGGTTTGGCCGAGTGATCAGGAGCCCACACAGGGCAAATTAGGGCCTGATCTGATGGGTAGGTGTGCTAGGGGGTGACAGGTAGTGACAGGAGGTGATTGATGGGTGTCTTAGGGTGTGATTAGAGAGGAGAATAGATGCAAGCAATGCACTGGCAAGGTGATCGGGGGAAGGGGGGGGGGGTGGTTTGGGGGCGATCAGATGAGCGTCTGATCTGATGGGTAGCAGTGACAGGGGGTGATTGATGGGTGATCAGGGTGTGATTAGAGGGGAGAATAGATGCAAGCAATGCACTGGCGATGTGATCAGGGGGGGGGGGCTGAGGGCGATCTGAGGGTGTGGACGGGTGATTGGGTGCCCGCAAGGGGCAGATGAGGGTCTGATCTGATGGGTATGATGGGTAGCAGTGACAGGGGGTGATTGATGGGTGATCAGAGTGTGATTAGAGGGGAGAATAGATGCAAGCAATGCACTGGGGAGGTGATAAGGGGGGTGTCTGAGGGCAATCTGAGGGTGTGGGCGGGTGTTTGGGTGCCCGAAAGGGGCAAATTAGGGTCTGATCTGATGGGTAGCAGTGACAGGTGGTGACAGGGGGTGAAGGGGTGATTGGTAGGTGATCAGGGTGTGATTAGAGGGGAGAATAGATGCAAGCAATGCACTGGCGAGGTGATCAGGGGGGGTTCTGAGGGCGATCTGAGGGTGTGGGCAGGTGATTGGGTGCCCGCAAGGGGCGGATGAGGGTCTGATCTGATGGGTATGATGGGTAGCAGTGACAGGGGGTGATTGATGGGTGATCAGGGTGTGATTAGAGGGGAGAATAGATGCAAGCAATGCACTGGGGAGGTGATAAGGGGTGGTCTGAGGGCAATCTGAGGGTGTGGGCGGGTGTTTGGGTGCCCGCAAGGGGCAGATAAGGGTCTGAGCTGATGGTTAGCAGTGACAGGTGGTGAAGGGGTGATTGATAGGTGATCAGGGTGTGATTAGAGGGGAGAATAAATGCAAGCAATGCACTGGTGAGGTGATCGGGGGAGTCTGAGGGCGATCTGAGGGCCTGGGCGGGTAATTGGGTGCCCGCAAGGGGCAGATTAGGGTCTGATCTGATGGGTAGCAGTGACAGGTGGTGACAGGGGGTTATTGGTGGGTGATTGATGGGTGATCAGTGGGAGATTAGAGGGGAGAACAGATGTAAACAGTGCACTTGGGAGGTGATCTGAGGGCAGGTCTGCGGGCGATCTGAGGGTGTGGGCGGGTGATCAGGTGCCCGCAAGGGGCAGGTTAGGGTCTGATCTGATAGGTGGCAGTGACAGGTGGTGATAGGGGGTAATTGATGGGTGATCAGTGGGTGATTACAGCGGAGGATAGATGTATACAGTACACAGGGGGGGGGGGGGGGGGTATGGGGAGGATCTGAGGGGGGGGGGTGATCAGGAGCCCCCAGGGGGCAGTTTAGGACCTAATCTAAAATATAGCGTTGACAGATAGTACCAGGGAGTGATTGATGGGTGATTAGGGGGGTGATTGGGTGCAAACAGTGGTCTGAGTGGGTGATCGGGGGGGGGGGGGGTCTGAGGGGTGCTGTGGGCAATCAGGGGGCAGTATCAGTGTTTGTGTGTGCTTACTAGGGGGGCTGCCTCCTGCCCTGGTGGTCCATCGATCACTGGGACCACCAGGGCAGGAGCCAGCCTGTATAATATGCTTTGTATACATTACAAAGCGTATTATACGCTTTCTGTGCGGCAGATCGGGGGTTAACAACCCGCTGCTAATTGGCCGGCGGGTTGACGTCACGGGTGGGCGGAGCCTAATGCAGGCGGATCACTGCACGCGATCCACGGCAATTCAGTCCCCCAGGTACCGCCTATGGGCGTTACGCGCTCCTGGGGTGCCACTTTGCCGACGCCTATAGGTAGTGGGAGGTCGGCAAGTGGTTAAAATCGATTTTCTCAAAAAGTATAAGGTCTTTTTGAAAAATGTTTTTCCTCTTGTTCCCACTATTCTTCTTAACATTCCCAGCAATTTTTGGTGTTTTTAGCTTTGCTATTAACTGCTAAAGTCGGCGGGCGTTTCATTTTCCCACGGTCAGAAGGAGAATTTTAAAATCGATTTTCTCAAAAAACTCAGGTGTTAGACCCCTTGAAACATCTTTTCCATCACTTTTGTGGCCAGCATAAATGTTTCTAGTTTTCTAAGTTCGCCTCCCCATTGAAGTCTATTGCGGTTCGCAAAAGTTTGCGCGATCCGAACTTTTGCAGAAGTTCGCGTTCGAGGTTCACAAACCAAAAATAGGAGGTTCGAGCCATCTCTAATAATAAAGGCTCCTGTTTAAAAGGGCACCAGATATAAATGATATTCAAGCTATTGTTTAGTAAACTGGGAGCCAGGATATGCCGTAAAATAATTTAAGTTTATAATACTTATATTCTACTATTCCCCACTGTAACCTCTATTTTTACATCTAGTAAAATGGGCACCAGTAAAAGTGATAAAATATTGTTTAACTACTTTACGACCGCTCCACACCAATGGGCGTGGCCGTGGCGGCAGCCCCAGGACCGCCTAACGCTAATTGGCATCAGGTCCTGGAGCCGGCTACTGAAGGAGATCGCGCGCAGGATGCGCGGGCATCTCCTTCTCGGGGGGCCGGAGCTCCGCCCCGTCTTCAGTCTCCGAGCGGCTATTGACGCTCGGGAGACTGTTAGACGCCGTGATCGCCATCTATTTACATAGTGCAGCGCTGTGATCAGCCGATCGCGTGATTGGCCGGCTGGGGGGAGGGAGGGGATTAGAGGAAAGAAGATCATTAAAGACAAAGTAAATTTAAAAAAAAAAAAGCGAACATAAATATTGATTAAAAAAAACAAAAAAACAACTGGGGCAGAGAGCTCCGTTGGTGGGGGGAAAAGGAAATCACTTGTGTACTGTGTTGTGCGGCCCTGCAGCTTGGCCTTAAAGCTGCAGTGGCCAATTTAGTAATAATCAGCCTGGTCTTAAGGGGGGGGGAGGGGTTACCACTGTGGTCAATTTACCAATATTGTACTACTCCATTCATACAGTAAAATATTTTTAATATTGACTGATATTTTACTATGATCTAACCTCTTCCAACTCTCACACAAAACCCTCCACTGTTGGTGCCTGACCTTAATCCCCCATTGTTGTGTTTTTTTTACGTAACATAAATTACTGTATTTTTTGGACTATAGGACTTACTTTTTCTCCCCCAAAAGTGTGGGGGGGGAAAAGTCAATGCATCTTATAGTCCAAACGCAGGGAGTTCCTGACTTGAGAAACACCTGCCAATACAAACCACCAACCCGCCGCAATGTCGGGGACTCCCTGTACTGTGCCCATGCAGAGGAAAGGGGGGACAGGGGGACACAAAATGGCATAGAGGAGGACACAAGGGGGCCACAAAGGGGCATAGAGGAGGACAGAGGTGGACGCAAAGAGGACACAGGGAGACACAAGAGGTACAAGGGGACATGAGGTACAAAGGGAGCATAATCCACAAGATGCCCTTTCACCATGGATGCACCAGGTTTAGTATATATTTCTTCTCCCTGGTTTTTGTCCTCTAAACCTAGGTGCATCTTATGGTCAGGAGTGTCTTATAGTCATAAAAATAAGTCATGTTTTTATATACCGTATATAAGTTTAAAGTAAACCTGAGATGGGGGGGGGGCAATCATACATAACCGGGGCTTCCTCCATCCCCCTCCAGGCTTATCGCTCCCCAGTAAGTTTTTTGAAAAACGATAATTTGTAATATAACAGGTTATATAGGTAGATAGGTAGGTTATATAGGTATATTTGTAATATAAAGGGTTAAAATGTAAACAATATTTTTCTGAGAAAGTATAAGGAAAAGTTTTACAAACAATTATACAGTTTTAGAAACAATTACTGTATATTCCGGCATATAAGACGACCCCCAACTTTTCCAGTTAAAATATAGAGTATACTGATGTAAAAATTTACTCTCGAATATTGACAAATAGATTAGAGAGGATGGTAGACCAGATTTTGGGGAAACAACAATCAGGGTTCAGGAAAAATAAACATCTTTATGACAACATTTATACTGCTGTAAATATTATTAATGGTACTCAAGACAAAAAGGAAGGCGACAATAAGCATTTCAATCAACGCCGAAAAGGCATTCGATCGTATAGCAAGGGAATTTATCTTCTGCTGCCTTCGCTAGTTCGGTTTTGGAACCAACTTTATTAACAGAATTAGGAGACTATACTTTAATCAAGGAGCACACCTACTGCAACTGCCAATTCTCATATAGGCATAAGATTCAATATCAAAAATGGGGTAACGTCAGTTCCGCTTCCGCCTACGCAGAGAGCTCGGTCCCCGGCTAGGCATAGAGGGACGCAGGCTTATCGCGGCTGTGTACGCTGTGCCGGCCATACTACGATCAGGTGAGACCTCTCCTGCTGGAGCGTTACTTTGCAAGTTTGGGAGTCTCAGAGCGCCCCTCTTTTATTCAAAAATGGGGTAAGACAGGGTCGCCCACTTTCTCCGGGTTTGTTTAACCTCTGTCTGGAACCCCTAATCTACAAAATCCAGAATGAAACTCGTATAAAAGGGTAGAGATAGGGAATGAGAATATAAAAATACTGGCATATGCCGACAATCTACTTTTAATATTGAAAGCCCCGAGCTCCTCTTTACAAATTTGCCAGAATATATTGAATAGCTACAGTTTCTCCTCCAATTTCAAAATTAATGAAGGGAAAAGTCAAATTTTGGATTTGGGCTGTAATCAGAAAAAGATAGAAAAGATGATTATTATTAATTGTATTTATAAAGCGCCAACATATTACGCAGTGCTATACATTAATTTAGGTTACAGAATACAGACAATATTTAGGGGTGACATACAGCAATATGACAATACAGGAATACAAGAAAACCAGATCACACAGCACAGTATGAATACAAGGTAATGCTTAGTCAGTCACTGGAGGAGAGCATGGAGATTAGGCAAGTTAGGTTCACTCAAATGCATAGCATGGGTTTACAGTAATGGAGGTGCATGATCAGGTAGGACACAAAAGGAGGAGGACCCTGACCAAAGGCTTACAATCTAGAGGGAAAGGTAGGGACACGAGAGGTAGGGGACCAGATTAACCTCCTTGCCGTTTATCCCGAGCTCAGCTCGGGCTAACCTGCGCAGGAGGATTTCTCAGGCCCCGCTGGGCCGATTTGCATAATTTTTTTTCCCTACACGCAGCTAGCACTTTGCGCCGAGCCCCCCCCCCTTCCCCAGACCCCTGCACTGCCTGGCCAATCAGTGCCAGGCAGCGCTGAGGGGCGGATCGGGATTCCGTATGACGTCCCGACGTCCATGATGTCATCCCGCCCCGTCCCCATGGCGACCGGGGAAGACCTGCAGGAAATCCCGTTCTGAACGGGATTTCCTGCTTACTCTGATCGCCGAAGGCGATCGGAGTGGGTGGGGGGATGCCGCCGCTCAGCGGCTATCATGTAGCGAGCCCTGGGCTCGCTACATGATTTAAAAAAAAATTAAAAATAAAAAAAAAGTTCCACGCTGCCTCCTTGCCGGAGGAATTGAACCGGCAAGGAGGTTAAAGAGGTAAACAATTTCAATTGGAAACAATCTATCCAATATTTAGGCATAACTTTAGGCAATAAGATTATTAACCTTTACAATTTGAATTTAAAAAATACGATCCAAGAAAGTAAAAATGAAATTGAAAGGGTGGAGCCGTCCATTTCTGAGCCCTTTGGGAAGAGTATCTATACTTTAAATGTTCATCTTACCCAAGATTCTATTTGTATTGCAATCCGTCCACGGCGGTAACTTTCAGCAATTGCGATTTGTCGGCTTGGACAGGATTCACAAAGCTGTGAGAGGTGGGAATATGGATCGTTTACTGCTACAGCGTGAGGCACGCTGGATTTTTGATCTTGAAGCGACTAGATCGCCAGGTCTTAACGAAAATACCAGCTATGTCCCTTTCCTCCCACTTCAGTGATGGGTGGCTGTGCTCTTTTCTCTCTGTGTCTGTGTTGCATCTCCATTTGGTGGGGGCTTCCCATTGGGGCGTCTTGCCTGCCAACCTCGCGATATCATATGTTTTTTGATGACATATTTAGACATTGCCATAGACATGGTTTCCATCTAGGTGTAGGTGTGCTTTTTGTGCACTTGTCACGATACAAGATGGTATAATTTTTGGGCATCATTTAGCGAGGGTATATCTACTATCTGTTGTAATGTAAAATATTATGACTTTTGTTGTATGAGTAATAGCTTTCACTACGCAAAATGGGTGGTTTGTATTTTTGGGGGCACTTGCTCCGTTTATGGGTTAATAGGTGTTGGACATCCGCTGCTGTTGTGCTGCCCCCGTCGGATCCGGCTGCTCTGTGGCGTCTCCCGCCCCCTACCCTGGGCCTGCGTGCGGGTGGGCGGGGCTCGGCGGACACGTCGGGCGCGCTATTGGGCGCGCCCGTCGTGTCTGCCCGCCCTCCCGCTTGCGCTGGCCCTGGGGTGGGGGCGAGGGGCGCCGCGTCTTCGGCCGGATTGGTCGGCGGCCTGTACTTAACCGCGGAGTCATGAATGGAGGGACACGCCTCCTGAAGAAGCCGGAAGAGCCGGCGAAATCGATTGAGGACGCCGTCCTCCGCCATTGGCATGCCTCTCCTCTTCCCTCTTGCTGCTCCCATGGATCCACGGCCTTCTTCCTCATAGCAGTGCCGCCTTGTGTCTGGCCCACAGACGAACCAATCTCTTCATCAAAAGCCATCAGCAACTCTTGAACTCTGGACACAGTAAGAGCCTTTGGGCACTGACATTGCTTCCTGCTGAGCTACTGCAGTCTGTCCGCACCTATACATGCATGCTGCTCACATGAACTTGATGCTTTACATGCCACGCTTCGTTGATACAGATAAGCTGTCGCTGTTTATGTGCCTTTCTTAAGTGCTTGCCTGGCTGAACTGCATGCATTGTGCTTGACACTTTGGAAGATAATATGCCTATCAACCATGTTTAAACTCTGGCTGTGAATCCACATATTGAGCTGCTGTTACACATTATGGCTTATTCTTTTGGACGCTGTCATGCCAAGTTGCTGTGGTGAATCAGACACACAGAGACACTATTTTGCTGGTCTGGCACATGTTCATGGCTTACTTTGACACTGCACCCCCTGCTGTGTGGAGCACTGACCTGTTGGCCTAAGGCAGTACATCAAGCGGAATCCGCAGTGGTACCCTGCGGTTTGATCTGTGGACTCATATTGGTCACTGGTTAGGTTTAGTCAACCTCTTCTGTTTCATTCACTTCAGTGAGAAACTGCGCAGTTACCATATCTGTCCATGTGCACATGTTATATTTGATCCAGCTGGCATTGTGAGGGCTGTGGGGTTCTGGGGGGAGGGGTGGGAATATGGATGGGTAGCCATTGGGTGGGAGTTGTGTTATATTTGATGTTTTAATACTTTTTTGATATAAATAATAAAAAAATTTGTATTTTTGGAATTTGATTTGTTTGTACTCAATCAGGTCACACCCCTCCGTTACTTTATCTCACAGTTTATTGCATATTTGTATTGCAATGTTTGCCAATTTTCCTTCCCAGATCCTGGTTTAGCCACTTGATGACCCAGCCTTTACCCCCCCTTAAGGACCAGCGCTGTGATCTGTGCTGGTGGGCTCTGCAGCCCCAAGCACAGATCAGGGTGCATGCAGAGCGATCAGATCTCCCCCCTTTTTTCCCCCCAATGGGGATGATGTGCAGGGGGGGTCTGATCGCTCCTGCCTGCCTGAGGTTTGCGGGGGGGGGGGGGTACCTCAAAGCCCCCCTACGCAGCGAAATATCCCCCTCCCTCTCCTGTCCCCCCTGGTGATCGGGGCTGCACAGGACGCTATCCGTCCTGTGCAGCCTGTGACAGGATGTCCTCTGTCACATGGCGGTGATCCCCGGCCGCTGAATGTCTCCTGTGTTTACATTTAATCTGCGAGCCGCGATCAGCGGCTCGCAGGCTATTCACGGAGACCCGCTCTGTGATCTAACAGGAAACGGCCGCTCGCGCGAGCAGCCTTTCCTGATTAATTAGGGAGGCACCTGGCAACGCAGATCTGCGTCGCTGGTCCTCCAGCTACCACTTTGCCCCCGCACGGTATGAGTGTGCGGTCGGCAAGTGGTTAAGGACTGGCACAGGCTTTTTCAGGACTTTATTTGGGATACGAGTAAACGCAGAATTAATTATAAAACCATTTTGAGAGATAAGAAGAGAGGGGCCATATCCGCACCTGACATACTTACTTATTACCAAAGTATACACTTGGTAAGAGTTATTGAGTGAAGAATCAACTCCCATCTGGGAACCTATACTAAAATTTGGCCCGCACTTGAAAATGCAGTAGTGAATTTTGATAACATCTTTTCTTGGCACCCCAAATTAATAAAAAAACTGTATTACTAATACCGCCCATTGCCTAATAAAACCCACTTTAATGACTTTATATAATTTAATTACAATGAGGCATAATAAGACAGGACTGTCCCCCATGACGTCCTTGAGAAATAATCCGCACTTCCCCCCCGCATCTGCCCTAACTTGGTTCTCTACAGCGAGTTTAGACCAAGACGTTCGTGTAATAAACTTTGTTGGTAATAAAAAATTGGGCATCGCAAATAAATTAGATGAACCTAACAGCAAAAGAACTTGGTGGAAGGTCCAAGTGAACAGCTATCTTAATAAAAATAACCCAATCAGGATAAAACCTAATACAATCGAAAAGATTATGCTCTCTAAACAAACCTCCCCCCATACGGTCTCGGCCATGTATGATTTCTTGTTGGCTTCAAATCAAGATAATCTTCCTTCTTATTGTAAAAAATGGGATCAACTGATGAACGCTAATATGATAGATATGTGGCCACAGATTTGGGAATATATATAGAAAACCCCCGACTGTAATTTTCAACTCATGCAATACAAAGTAATATCAAGATGGTATCTTACACCGGCACATAATAATAAATTTCAGCATCAGTTAATAACAGATGCTGGAAATGTGGAGAGATAGGAGGCAATTAAGTTCATATGTGGTGGGGCTGTCCGTGGGTACAAAAACTATGGGGGGATTACACAGAATTTTGCCGATATAGGACCGAAAGTGGCTTTAATATTTCCCCAATCACAGCTATTTTTGGTGTCAACACTCAACCAGGAACGCCGGATGTCATATTTTTAAAAGAAGTAGGCTCCCTAATTATTTGGCAAATAATAGTAAGACATTGGAAAGAATCGACACCTTTAAACCTTGCTGAATGGGTAAAAGGGATGGATGATTTATGTGAAATTAATACAGATAACATGGAGGAATGGTCATCAAACATAATTCAGTATTGAAGGGAGAAATGGGGGAAGTTGCAGGATATATGAGCTTAAGAAATGTGAGGGAGTGACCTTTTAGGTGGCTTGTGTTGGTGTAAATGAACGTGAAGATGTGTATGGTATGCATGCTTGGAATGAAAAGAGGGATATATATAGAAAAGTATGATTGTGATCTATTCAGGTATAAGCAGTTAAATCAGATTCAGCCCGCCTCTATCAAGCCGTTCTTCTTTCTTCTTTTACATCATTTGTACATAATTTTGTTACTAGCATACAAAAACTCTTTTTTCAAACTATGATGCTAACACCCCTGACGAAAAGGCCTCGAGGGCAAAAATAAGAATGGGAATGAGGCTGGTGGAAAAGTCGGGTAACGACCTGGATGGTTATGCTGAGTTTGAAGAAAAAAAATATATAGAGAGAGTTTGGGATATACTTGCCGTATAAGAGTACCCCTCTTCCAACACACACCATATAAAAATTTTAAAAGAATCATATACTGGTGCTATGTATGAACAGATACTGGTGCTGTACTGTATGTGGTACCTAGTATATAACACTATACAAGGTATTGACTGGTTGGATTGGCCAACTTTCCTTCTCCCTAAGCGGATTGGTCAGCTCTCACTGTTTATCAGAGCGGTATGGAAGAATAGATTGTGCTGTGCCCATAAAACACGCCTCTTTCACCTGTCTGGCCTGCTCTTGTATCCTATTTACCTCCTTCTCTGCCTCTCAGATCTCACACATGTGCACCTGCACCGATTCACTACAGTCCTTAGCAGCGAGATCTGAGAGGCGGTAACAGGATAGGGTGTATTACCCAGCACCCGGCGTATAAGACGACCCCCAACTTTTCAGAAGATTTTTTAAGGGGTTAAAAAGTAGTCTTCTACGCCAGAATATACAGTATTTATTAAATAATGGGTATTGTAATCAATAAAGTTGGTAGTTTTTTTTTTAATATTTTGTGGCGCCCTTTTATAAGTGATATAGTTGTTTTTTTCATTTATGCGGCGCCTTTTACAAGCAATGTAGTTGTTTTTTATTTTCACAGCTTTTTATACACTTGGCGCCAATAGAGAAAATATTAATTGATGTGAATGGGGTGCCCTTTTTAATAGGCGCCATTATTACTTGCCACCCCTCTGGGGACCCAGCTCTGTTGCCATTTACCAGGTCCATGGCTGGCTGTACTTGACTCCCAGCTCCATTGCCATTTACCAGGTCCATGGCTGGCTGTACTTGACTTCCAGCTCTGTTGCCATTTACTAGGTTCACTGCTGACTGCACTTGACTCCCAACTCTGTTGCCATTTACCAGGTTCATTGCTGACAGCACTTGACTCACAGCTCTGATGCAGACTCCTGTCTGTCCACAACTATGCTACATCAAAGCTCATCTGCCATTCCACGTCTGTGGTTCACATATTCAGGGTTCCAGGACTAGAAGGTGCAAAAGTGGCTGATCTCAACAAGTGACTGTTTAACTAAACATTACCCTATTTTTCTATGTCATTTTTTTAAAAACTAAATAAGCGATCACCAAAGCGCTGTTACTAATTCTCACTGCAGCACTTTCGATTTGCATAAATTACAAACATCCTGCATGCAGCATTTTGAGGGTGATTGCAAAGTGATTTTCATTCTATTGAACAGGAATCACAAACGCACATCGCAATAATTTTTTTGAAGCAAAATTGCGTTTGGGATTACGATTCATGTTCCAAGTGTGAAACAGCCCTATGATGTCATTCAGATGTGTAGAGCTTGAGCCAACACTATCCTTAAAATACATTGATCAATGGCATTATGAAAACCTCTGACAGGTGAAGTGAATAATATCATCTGGTTACAATAGCACCTGCCAGAGGGAGGGATAGATGAAGCAACAAGCGAACGATCAGTTTGTGAACACAACCCAGGGTGTAAGGATCTAAGTGACTTTCACAAGGACCTAATTCTGATGGGTAGATAACTGGATGAAGCATCTACAACAGCAGGTCTTGGAAGAGGTTCCCAGTATGTACTGATTCTTATCAATAGATGTGTCGTTTGGTAGACATTAATAACGGCACATCAGGGACTTTTCAACTTGTTTTTGAAAAACCAGTATGGGAATATAATGCTAGGTACACACAAGAGTTTCTGGCAGATTGATTATTTTTAACATGTCTGATCTGATTTCTGATCGATTTCCCATAGAAGTGAATGGAAAATCGTTCAGACATGTTGGAAATAATCGATCTGACAGTAAATCTGCCAGAAAATCTCATTGTGTGTACCTAGCATAAGCCATGAACACCAACATTTGTAGCGGAGCTAAGGATTTATGCATAACATGTTACGCCTGGTACACGCCATGCACTTCTTCGGACCTGTCGGAAATGTTCAATTTGACCTATCCAACAGGAAACTGCATAATGTGTACCAGCATTAAAGTTGTCTGTAATTTTACCTTAAGACTGATAGGACAAATCATGGGCCTGCTTTATCCATCTGGACAAAGCTTTTGATACCTTTAAACCTTTCCTAGCTCCTTGGAACTATAAGACATGGGACCCACCAGCAGCGCTTTTCTAAGCACTGATTTGAAAAGCTCTTGCTAATGCAATGCTATGGGTGATTTAAAAAAAAAAAATCACATCCCTCAAGTGGGATCACACCTATAGCAAATCAAATCACAAGCGCTTAGAAAAGCGCTGCTAGTGGGTACCAGGTCTAAAACAAGATTGTAATCTCTTCTCCATTCCCCTGTGAGCTTATTGCTGGGTACACACAATTAAATTTCCTGTCTGATCGACGAGTAACCTGACAGGAAGTTGCATCGTGGGTACATGTCTAAACTGCTCCCAATCGATAACAGGAACAATTTTCCTTTGATAACTTTGGAAAATCGATCTCGTTATCGAACAGGAGCAGATCTGACATAAGATAAATAATTGTCCGATTCAATCAGACAGGAAATAGCATCACGTGTATCCAGCATTTAATAATGCACTGCAAATCTTCTAACAATCCCCCCACCCCCCAAACCAGTCTAGTTATGTTATCCATTGTTGGAATGTGCTGGTCATTCAATAATTTATTATCTAACCTGGAATTGTTGTCTGTCCATGTGTATCAGGTACATGCTATTGAAATTTGTCTGACAGTTGGTAATATCCAAATAAAACCATTCACCATTAAAGCTCAGTGTAGCAAAGAAAAATCTGAATTGTTGACATAAGTTAGTGCTGGAAAATTTGGTGTAGAACCTGTTTCAGAAAATTGTAGTGGACCCGGTTCCAAAGCAGGAATTAGGGGAGGGTTTTCACTCCACCCTGTTCCTTGTCCCAAAACCCAATAGGATGACTGATTATTTTGGTGTAATTGGACTGCTTTTCATTTGCCCCTCTGTTGGTGGGCCCCAACAATTGCTTCCACTCGATCGCAACAATTCGATCTAATCGTTGATTGTTCTGGAAATTCTTCCATTATTTGGCCCCACTCTTAATCTGCTGTGACCACACCCTCTTATATGCTGCTTTTTCTTTCTCAGCTGTGCACTGTAGGGAACAAGATGGCTGCCCATATGGCACATGGTTTATTTTATGTGAAACATGCTTAAAGCGGTATCGTCACCATAAAAATCAAATTTCAACAGCAACTGGTCTGAGTGTATTAAGTGATAAAGATGCTAAGCCTGCATTCAAAACTTTTTCTGCTGTTATGATTTGGAGTTATCACATACTTAAGGAACACTGGCCCTTTAGAAGTCGTGCCAAAGAATTGCATGCTAGGGGTTCTTTTTATCTATAATCTATTCCTCCTCTTCCCTTTATTTCCCTGCCAGCTTCTTATCTGAAACCTAATTCCCTACTCACTTGTGTTTACAAGCAAGGCTGAGGCAACTCAGCGATTGGAGGAGACAAGAAAAAAAAGTAAAGGGCAGAAATGACATCACGAGTTAGCCTTAACTGTGGGCAAAAGACATGGCCCCCACCAGGAACAGAATTCTCGTAATTTACTATATAACATTCACTGAAATCAAAACGTGGACAGTACAATACATGTGTTATGTAAGTAGATCAAGTATTTATCTACTTATATATGTGTTTTTTTTCCCTGGCATAGTATGGCTGATCCTGCTGTTTTAAGGGCTCTTTCACACTAAGATGTTTCGTTTGATGCGACGTTAAGGTCACATAACGTGCCCCTAAAGCAACGCATGTTAGCTCTGAAGTTGGACGTTACATTGCACTGCGTTATGCGTCTCTTGATGTGTACGTGATGCGTACTTTTTGTTGCATATGGATCGAACAAAAACGGCGCATGCGGCACATTTAAAAAAAAAACAAAAAACATTACTGAGCATGTGCAAACAGTCTAACGCTGCCAAATAAGAGTATAACGCACAGGACGCTGCACTTTTATTTAACGTGCAGCGTTATACTCCAACGCAACGTGGGCACTGTGAACAGCCCATTGATTTTACATTACTGTGAGTTGAGCTGCATTACAGGCTGCTCTAACGTGCGGCTGTAACGTCGTACTGTGAAAGCAGCCTTATTCTACGAAGTATAATAAGGGTAGTGTTCCTAGGTAAAAGCTGTGTTTAATTTCACTAGGTCAGCCCTCCTCCCCAAACAGTTTCAAGAACAGTGAACCAGCATTTGGTCCAAAAAAGTATGGAGACCTGCATAAAGCACTAACAAGTTCAAAGCAAGTTCAGAACACTCAAATGACAGAGGGGAGAAAAAATAGGGAGTAGAATGATGCCAATTTTGTTTTGGAAATTACACTTTTATCATTAAAAGGATGCTTTAACCACTTGCCGACCGCGCACTCATAACGCGCGTCGGCAAAGTAGTAGCTGCAGGACCAGCGACGCACATTTGCATCGCCGGCTGCAGACTAATTAATCAGGAAACAGCCGCTCGTCAATTCACGGCGGGGGGGGGGAGGGGGAATCCTGCTGTGGAGGGGGCTTTGAGGTGCCCCCCCCGCCACCCACACGCATGCAGGAGCGATCAGACCCCCCCAGCACATTATCCCCCTAGTGGGGAAAAAAGGGGGGTGATCTGGTCGCTCTGCCTGTTATTTGATCTGTGCTGGGGGCTGTAGAGCCCACTTAGCACAGATCTTCGAAATCAGCGCTGGTCCTTAAAGAGGATCTGTAACCTCAAAAAATCCCCTGGGGGGTACTCACCTCGGGTGGGGGAAGCCTCCGGAGCCTAATGAGGCTTCCCACGCCGTCCTCTGTCCCACGGGGGTCTCGCTGCAGCCCTCCGTGCAGCCGTGACGTAATATTTACCTTCCTGGCTCCTGCGCAGGCGCTCTGACGGCTGTCGGCTCCGAACTACACGGAAATACCCGATCGCCGTCGGGTCTGCTCTACTGCGCAGGCGCAAGTTTCCAGCGCCTGCGCAGTATAGCGGACCCGACTGAGATCGGGTATTTCCGTGTAGTTCGGAGAGGAAAGCAGCCACAGCGCCCCCGCTGGAGCCAGCAAAGGTAAATATTGAACTGACAGTCGGCACAGTCGCCGGCTGTTCGGAGGGCTGCAGCGAGACCCCCGTGGGACAGAGGACGGCGTGGGAAGCCTCATTAGGATCCGGAGGCTTCCCCCACCCGAGGTGAGTACCCCCCAGGGGATGTTTTTCATGTTACAGAGTCTCTTTAAGGGAGGGGGGGTAAAGGCTGAGTCCTGAAGTGGTTAAAGGAACACTATCGGGAAAAAAATTAGCACAATGACAGCTTTTTAAAAATTTGACAGGTTTTGGTCTACTCCATCTCTTCATGGGGGATTCTCAGGGATTTCTTTGTTTTCAAAAGCATTTCCTGAACAGCATTGCCAAGTTTAACTGCCAAAATAGTAACATACCAGACAGCCATCCAACTCACTTGCACACTATTTTGGCTATTAGACTTAGCAACTGCTAGTCAGGAATTGTTTTTGAAAACAAAAAAAAAACCAAGAGAAACACCCATGACTAGTCTAAGGGCCCGTTTCCACTACTTAGTGATGCAAATGCGGCTACCTAGCTGCATTGCATCACTTCCGCCGCATCACTTCCGCATCTCCCGATGTGGAAGTGTATTGGAGGAGATGTGACGCGGCTGCGGGCGGACGCGGCCGTGCGAGAATCTGATCAGTTAAAGAGAACCCGAGGTGGGTTTGAAGAATATTATCTGCATACAGAGGCTGGATCTGCCTATACAGCCCAGCCTCTGTTGCTATTCCAAACCCCCCTAAGGTCCCCCTGCACTCTGCAATCCCTCATAAATCACAGCCACTCTGCTGACAAACAGCTTGTCAGAGCTGGCTGTGTTTATCTTTATAGTGTCAGTCTGCTGCTCTCCCCGCCTCCTGCAGAACTCCAGTCCCCGCCTGCATCTCTTCCCTCCCTGCTGATTGGAGGGAAGGGACGGGGCAGGGACTGGAGCTATGCAGGAGGCGGGGGAGCAGCTGAGACTGACATTACAGATGTAAACACAGCCTCACAGCACGGCTGTGATTTATGAGGGATTGCAGAGTGCAGGGGGACCTTAGTGGGGTTTGGGATAGCAACAGAGGCTGGGCTGTATAGGCAGATCCAGCCTCTGTATGCAGATAACATTCTTTAAAGAGAACCTAAAGTCAAAAAAAAAAAACGAGATGAACTCACCTGGGGCTTCCCTCAGCCCCCTGCAGACATTCGGTGCCCTCGCAGCTCCGCTCCGATGTCCCAGGACTTCATCGGTGAACACTTCCGGTTTCGCCGTCACCGGCCGACAGGCATGGGAACGCGAGTGATTGTTCGCGTTCCCAGCCTGTATATCACCCCCTATGCTGCTATTGCGGCCAGGAGGTCGCAATAGCAGCATAGGGGGCGATATACAGGCTGGGAACGCGAACAATCACTCGTGTTCCCATGCCTGTCGGCCGGTAACGGCGAAACCGGAAGTGTTCGCCGGCGGGTCCTGGGACATCGGAGCAGAGCTGCGAGGGCACCGATCGTCTGCAGGGGGCTGAGGGAAGCCCCAGGTGAGTTCATCTCGTTTTTTTTTTTTTACTTTAGGTTCTCTTTAAACACACCTCGGGTTCTCTTTAAAGAGAAACTCCGACCAAGTATTTAACTTTATCCCAATCAGTAGCTGATACCCCCTTTTACATGAGAAATCTTTTCCTTTTCACAAACAGACCATCAGGGGGCGCTGTATGACTGATATTGTGGTGAAACCCCTCCCACAAAGAAATTCTCAGTACATACTCATTGTGGGAAATAGCTGTTTACAGCTGTTTCCAACTGCCAAAAAAACATGCAACAGCTACATCACCTGCCAACTGTAAAAATGGAACCATGTAATAAATGTCAGAATGTAAATCAGGGATTTAAAAGATTTTACAATGGGCAAACACTGACTAAATCATTTATACATAATTATTGTAAAAATAAAGCACTTTTTTATTACATTATTTTCACTGGAGTTCCTCTTTAAAGAGACTCCGTAACAAAAATTGCATCCTGTTTTTTATCATCCTACAAGTTCCAAAAGCTATTCTAATGTGTTCTGGCTTACTGCAGCACTTTGTACTATCACAGTCTCTGTAATAAATCAACTTATCTCTCTCTTGTCAGACTTGTCAGCCTGTGTCTGGAAGGCTGCCAAGTTCTTCAGTGTTGTGGTTCTGCTATGAACTCCCCCTTCCAGGCCCCTCTATGCACACTGCCTGTGTGTTTTTTAGATTAGAGCAGCTTCTCTCTTCTCTCTTATCTTTTACAAGCTGGATAAATCGTCCTCTGAGCTGGCTGGGCTTTCACATAGTGAGGAATTACAGACAAGGGCAAAGCTGTTTGCAGGAAGAAAAGAGCAGCCTGAAACTTCAGTGCATGAGAGATGCAGGGGGAAAGAAACACACAAATGATCTCTTGAGATTCAAAAGGAAGGCTGTATACAGCCTGCTTGTGTATGGATGTATTTTCTATGTGTGGACATACTGTACATCAACCTACTTCCTGTTTTGGTGGCCATTTTGTTTGTTTATAAACAAACTTTTTAAAACTGTTTTTAACCACTATTAATGCGGCGGGGAGCGGCGAAATTGTGACAGAGGGTAATAGGAGATGTCCCCTAACGCACTGGTATGTTTACTTTTGTGTGATTTTAACAATACAGATTCTCTTTAAGGTTTTCAGTGTTCAATGTGAAAGAGGCCTAAAAGTACTCATAAACAATTATAGAGACAGACTTACAACACTTAGGCTTTGTTCCCATTGCGTTTAGCTCACGTCTGTCTGCGTTGGACTTTTCTAGAGGCAATTTTTTTTCCTCTCCCGGCGCTTGGGTGGGCGATGCGGTTTTGTTAAAAGCGCCTTTTTAAGCACTTTTCCTGAGCGTTTTTTTTATTCACTCCCTGACGAAAGTCAGGAAGTGAACTCTTTGCTCCGCGAAAGCGATTTTGTAAGCGTTTTTGTTTTTCCTATACCTTCCATAGAGGAGAAATCGCCTCAAAAATGGCCCAAGCACTGGTTATCTGAATGGATCAGAAACAAGCCGCTCAGATGTGAACTTTGTCATAGAGAATCATTGCACAAGCGCTTTCAGTAGTCTTCGACTGAGGCATAACGTCAAATATTATCATGGAGGAAGTGACTGTTCTTCCTCCCCATTGTGCAGCCATAACTTCGACACCTGCTGCTTTAGTTCCGTATGTGTTTCACTATACATAGCGCGCAGGGGAGCTGCGCTGTATGCGGACTTGTGATAATTGAGGTTGGATATTCTTCCGATTTCAATTAACATGAGCCCCCACATAGCGCTGCTCCCCTGCGCACTGTGAGCAGTGAAACACATACGGAACTAAAGCGGTAGGTGGAGGGGGCAGAGTTATGGACGTACAGCGGGGAGGAAGAACTGTCACATTCTCCCCGATCATAATTGTTGTTAGAATGGGTCCTTGGAGGGGGGGGGGGGGGGGTCTGGAGGGGTGAGGATGGTGCTGTGAAAAAGTCAGCACCATTAAGGCTAGGTCCACACTAGTCCGTGACAGATCGGATTGGGGGCGCCCGGAGGGGAAGCAGCCAGGATGGGGGTGACAACGGTCGGTGGGGACGGGACGGGGGGGGGGGGTCGCCCCCCTGACTTCCTGCAATGTCGCCCTCTATACTTCAGAGGGCGGCATTGCAGGAAGTGACGCGGCGAGCGGAGGAAATGGAGAGAAGGTAAGCTTCCCGTTAGCCGCATACTTTACATTTTAACTAATTTTGCACAAATAGCTGGAGGGGGAGCGGGGACGGGGGACCCAGGTGAGGGGGGGGGGGACAACCACCCATCCCTGCCGACCGCTGTCACCCCTGTCCTGGCTGCTTCCCCCTCCGGCATGGCGGTCCCTCCCCACCCACAGGCTTTGACACAGTGAGGCCTGGTGCACACCAAAAACCGCTAGCAGATCCGCAAAACGCTAGCAGTTTTTGAAACGCTTTTTCATATTTTTCTGTAGCGTTTCACCTAGGGTTTTGCGGTTTAGGGAAGCTTTTTTTGGTGTAGTAGATTTCATATATTGTTACAGTAAAGCTGTTACTGAATAGCTTCTTTAACAAAAACGCCTGCAAAACCGCTCTAAACTGGCATTTTTCCGAGCGGTTTGCGTTTTTCCTATACTTAACATTGGAGGCAGAAACGCCTCCGCAATCCAAAAAATGCCTCAGCCCGGGAGTATGCGTTTCAGCAAAACGCCTCCCGCTCTGGTGTGCACCACCCCATTGAAATACATTACCCTAGCAAGCGGCTGTAAAAACGCGAGAAAACCCGCTCCGTGTGCACCAGCCCTAACAGGGTATTTCAAGACCAGGTCAGGGTTCCTTTAAGGCCCAGTATCGTTAACCCATTCGCGTTCCGTCGTTTTCACTTGAGCAATGTTCACCTCCCATTGATTAGCCTATAACTTTATCACTACTTATCACAATTAACTGATCTATATCTTGTTTTTTCCGCCACCAATTAGGCTTTCTTTGGGGGGTACATTTTGCTAAGAGGCACTTTACTGTAAATGCATTTTAACAGGAAGAATAAGAAAAACCGGAAAAAAATCATTATTTCTCAGTTTTCAGCCATTATAGTTTTAAAATAATACATGCCTCCATAATTAAAACTCACGTATTGTATTTGCCCATATGTCCCGGTTATTACACCGTTAAAATTATGTCCCTATCACAATGTATGGCGACAATATTTTATTTGGAAATAAAGGTGCATTTTTCCGTTTTGCATCTATCACTATTTACAAGTTTAAAATATAGAAATATTTCATCTTTACATTGATATTTAAAAAGTTTAGACCCTTAGGTAAATATTTACGTTTTTTTTATTGTAATGGTTTTTTTTTTTTATATATTAAACAATTTATTTGGGTATTTCTGGGAGGGTGGGATGTAAACCATAGTTTTTTAATGTAATTGTGTGTTTGATTTTAATTTTTTTTACTTTTTGTTGTATTTTTACTTTTTGGCCACAAGATGGCGGCCATGAGTTTGTTTACATGATGTCACTCTAAGCGTAACACACGCTTAGATTGACGCATCAGGGAGGGAACAGCCAGAAAATGCGAAGCTTCCGAGAGAAGCTGTCGCTTTTTCAGCGGGGGAGAGGAATCAGTGATCGGGCACCATAGCCCGATTCACCGATTGCCTGGCTAACGAACCGCGGGCCGGCAGCGCGCGTGCACGCGATCGGCCGCGGGAGCGCGCATGGTTCCTGGACGTAGTTTCTACGTCCAGGAACCAAAATAGGTTAAAATTGTAAAATTTGAAATACATGTGTACAAGAAGTACATTTCTCCCAGATTAAAATTCACTATAAATTACTCCTTTGCTCCCATCACTTAAAGTAAGCAGTAAACATCAGACAGGTTTTGGACTAATCCAACTCCTTATGGGAGATACTCAGCATTTTCTTTATTTTCAAAAACAATTGAGCGGCAGTTGCTCAGTCCAAAATGCCAAAATAGCATGCAAGCGAATAGGAATGCTGGCTGACACCTTTGTGTAGATCCTTTCCAGAGTGTGCTTTTAAAATAATTAAGAACCCATTCACACTTAAAATCGCAAAACGCCGGCGATTACTGGCAGCATGTTGCAGGAGTGATTTTTACACGATTAACTCGGAAAAATCACTGGACACTGCAGCGATTTAACGCTTCTATAGCACTGAAATGTGATCGCCAGGAAATCGCCTGAAAATGGTGCAGGCTACACGGTTTTTGTTTGGCGATTTGCGTTAATCGCGAGGCAATTAACGCAAATCGCCCAAGTAAGAACAGGCCCATAGGGTATTATAGCACTAGCACTTTAAAAAGTGCTAGCGCTTGAGCATTTTACCGAAATCTCCGGCAAAACGCTCTAGTGTGAATGGGCCCTTCAGCAGATATTGAGAATCTCCAAAGAGGAGATAGTATAAAAACTTGTCAGACTTTTACTGCCGACTGTAAGTGACCGCAACATAGGAAAAAAGTCATTTATAATGCCCTTTACTCTGAGAGAAATGTACTTCTTATGTGTACACATTTATTTTACAAATTTTCTTAATAGTTGTACTTTAAGTGCCCTTTAGAGCTTGTTCACACTGCTGGCGTTTTCGGCTTTTTTCCACCCGCGGTTTTTCAAAACACCCCCAGACCGCATGGCCAATCAATGTCTATGAGAAAGTTCATATCAGCACGGGTCGTGCGCGGTGCGGCTAGGAAAGCGGTGCATGTTCCATTTTCGGGGCGATTCCGCCTCAATGGAAGGTATAGGAAAAACGTACAAAAACGTGCATTAAGGCGATTAATAATAATATAAATACATTGTATTTATTCTTTTGCGAGTCAGAGAGTTCACTTCCTGACTTGCGTGAGGGAATAAATTACAAAACCGATCGCATAAAACGCTTAGAAAACCGGTATGCACAAAAAAGAATCGCCTACCCAAACACCGGGAATCGGAAAACAAAAGACGCCTCAAAAAAACAACAAAGCGGACGGACACGCGAACGCAACGTGAACAAGGTTTTACTTGCACAGCACTGCACTGTACTGTACTGTACTGTGGGTTATATAATGTCACCAGAAGGTGGCACTGTGCACAAGAATTTGCATAGATTTATCTTAAAGTAATCCTATGAGATGAAAGTTGCTTTCATCCTCTGAGAATGGTTATAGTGTGAATTTCTAGGACATAGTACTTTTTGAAAAATTATGCTACAACAGGCATGCAGATCTGGAAAAGCAAAACATCAGAATACGTGTTCCAGGTGACATAATCACAAAGTATTGGGGCGGAATCACTCGTTACGAGTGCTTTTCTAAGCGCCAGTGAATTGAAAATGTAATGATGTGATTTTTTTTTCTTTTTTAAATCACATCCCTCAAGTGAGAAAACACATAGCCTACATTAGCAAATGATTTTCAAATCACTGACTGACAAAAAAAAAAAAAAAAGGATTTGTAGTATAAAACAGCCCTTAACTGATTTATCCTTCTGGGACAATTATTCGCTGTTATGTTTTATTACTTAAAGAGAACCAGAGATGAAGCACCCTCTTGTATTTTACCTTATAAATCAGTGGGAACATGACAGTAAACACCTAATATGCTCTTTGTTTCATTGTTCTCTGTTTAATCTGACTTATCACCTCTGATAAGAATCCCCGACTGAGCACTCAGTCTAGCTTTGCTACGGAAAGATTATAGCGGAGTCTGCCTTCTCTGGTGTCTTTTCAAGCCCAAGCCTGCCCCCTTGTGGCTCTGCTATAAATGACTCCGCTATAATTATTCCCTGCAAAGCCAGACTGCATGCTCAGTCCGGGATTCTTATCACAGCTGATAACAGACTTTTAGCAGTGAGGATGAAACAGAGAGCATGGTAAGTGTTTTCTCTAATGTTCTTACTGATATATATGGTAAAATACACAAGGGTGCTTCGTCTCTTGTTCCCTTTAACCACTTCAGGACTCAGCCTTTACCCCCCCGTTAAGGACCAGCGCTGATTTCGAAGATCTGTGCTGGGTGGGCTCTACAGCCCCCAGCACAGATCAAATAACAGGCAGAGCGACCAGATCGCCCCTCTTTTTTCCCCACTAGGGGGATGATGTGCTGGGGGGGTCTGATCGCTCCTGCATGCGTGTGGGTGGCGGGGGGGGGGCACCTCAAAGCCCCCTCCACGGCAGGATTCCCCCTCTCCCTCCCTGCCCCGGAGATCGGAGGCTGCACAGGAACGGATCTGTCCTGTGCAGCCTCTAACAGGCTCCTGCCTGTCATGTGACAGCGATCCCCGGCCACTGATTGGCGGGGGATCGCTGATCTAGTACAACGCTGCTACTGTTAGCAGCGTTGTAAAAATGTAAACAAAGCGGATTATTTCTGCTTGTGTTTACATTTAGCCCCCCGCCGTGAATTGACAGGAAGCAGCCGCTCGCGCGAGCGGCTGTTTCCTGATTAATTAGCCTGCAGCCAGCGACGCAGATGTGCGTCGCTGGTCCTGCAGCTACCACTTTGCCGACGCGCGTTGAGTGCGCGGTCGGCAAGTAGTTAAAATGTAATAAAAATGTTTGAAACTACACCAGCCCTTAAAGTCACAGAATGAACACTGCAAAGTAACTAGCTTAAAGGATTCCCGAAGTGAAGAGGTATAGAAAATCAGACACTGTTAGTGTATGGGGAGGTGTGCAGTCTCTTACTACATCTCCCTTGTGGCTGCATCCCCCTCCGACCACCTGTAAATGGCTCCGGTATCCAGCATATCGATGGTCTGTGCCCTTTGACCTGGATATACAACGCCGTACAGGCACTGTACGCCGGGTCGAATCCCTTGTGACCAGGCTCCCCACTCGTCATGGCTAATGTGCGTGCGCACATGCTAATGCGTCCCCGTAACAGTCGCATACCCGACCCAGCATACAGCACATACGTAGCGTTGTATATCCGGGCCAAAGTAAGCCGGCCGCACTGACCAGCTGCAGGATAGTGAAGTCATTTACAGGGGGTCAGAGGGGGACGCAGCTGCAAGGAAGGTGCAGTAAGAGACTGTAAACCTCTCTATACACTAACAAAGCGTCCGATTTTCTATACCCTGTCACATTGGGTATCCTTTAAATATACTAAGGGCCCAATTCCCCCTAGATATGAATATGCAGCATTTCCCTGCAGCCGAGCTGGACGGGGAAATGCTGCCTATTCTGTTCAATAGCATGCTGTCTGAGGGCTGATACAAACCATGAGCACCTCTGAATGCTTTTAAAATCGCTAGCGCTTCAAAAAGTGCTTGGCTAATGTCTTTCCATGGGCTTGATCATACCAGAGCGATGTGATTTTTGCTTAAACGCATATGCAGGTCCTGCAGCATTTTGGAGGGAATTCAGCCTCAATGTTAAGTATAGGCAAAGAAGAAAAATGTTCTAAAAAGCGCTGAACAGAGCGATTTTCCTAGGGATTTTTTTTATTATTAAAAAGCCGATTACTTCCAGGTCAGACACATACATTTGAAATTGGCGCAGGAGACTTGGGCACAGGATACAGCCAGTATATGGCTGATCCTGCTGCTGCACAAGTCCCGGCCGTGTTAATTACTGTCCCCCCTCCAGGCCGCCATGGATGGTGGGGAATGATATAATTCGGCTTCCAGCTATTGCTGGAGGCCGAATTATTGTTTTAAAAGCAACTTCAGCTCAGTCTTCTGACAGCGCTGACATTACTCACTGAGCGCCGCTATAGATGTAATTCCTATTATAGTCTATGGTGGCGCTGGCTGCACCCAAATCTTCCTGCGCTGAAAAGGACTGCTCCGGCGCAGACACCCCCACAAGGCATCCATTGCCCGGGAGTGCCAAAACTGCCCCTCAGAGAGGAGGGAGCGAGAGAACATGGCCGGTACACCCCCCAGACATGGCAGTTGCCCAGGAGGGACCACATATGCGCAAAGGCCCCCCCCCCCCCCCCCCAAAGGATAATTACCTATCTTTGCAAATTTACTTACCTGTGGTGTAAATTGCATGTCCTGGGAGCAAACACACCGATGGTGGGACGAGGGGGGGGGGGGGCAGGGCGCACACAAGCCCCCCCCCAGACGCTGCCACTGCTAGGTAAGCCCATCTGCAGCCTCCCCCCCCCCCCCCCCATGAAGGAAGAAACACAATGGTATGCTGCACAAGAAAAAGGGATGTTTGCTCTGACAAGTCAACTCCTGACTCAAATACTTGCTGCCTCAAGTCAAATGACTAATTAAAATGGCAAAGCGTTTGCATGTTGCATTCGCCTGCCAGAATATGCAGGATCTAAAACTATCCACCTGCT
Organism: Hyperolius riggenbachi; assembly: GCF_040937935.1. Taxonomy (NCBI): domain Eukaryota; kingdom Metazoa; phylum Chordata; class Amphibia; order Anura; family Hyperoliidae; genus Hyperolius; species Hyperolius riggenbachi. The sequence goes on along the minus strand of NC_090652.1, from coordinate 139,701,327 downwards.
CTTCCTGCAGGAGTTGGCACACGCAATATACATTGCATCTCAACAGGGGTGCCGCATGTAGACCTCCTTGTACCCCCAAGAAATAAAGGGCAGTGCAGACACCTCCACAAGGCATCCATTTCCCAGGAACGCCGCAACGGAACCTCCCTCGCCCCACTATCGATGCGTTTGCTCCCAAGACATGCATTTTGCACCACAGATAAATAAAATTTGCAAAGGTAGGGAATCTATCCTTTGGGGGGCAGCATGGGTGGTCTCCTCTGGGCAACGGCCACGTCCGGGGGGGTGTAACTGCCATGTTCTCTCGCTCCCCCTCCCTGAGGGGCAGTTGCAGCACCAACGAACATACTTTGCCTATACTTTACATTCAGCATTGCCAAGATCGCTCCCTCTGTCGAGTACAGAGGTCAAACAACCCTTTCTTCCTCAACGTTATAACCCTGCATGGCTGCCACATCCAATTTAAAGTGTAAATAAGCCCTTAAAGAAAAACTGAGGTATCACTGGTTGTAGCAGCAATCTTTTTAACATTATAAGACCATGTTGACTTTTCATTTCCAGTGTATATATAAAGTACAAAAGTATCAAAATATTTGGCACCAAGCATGCTGAGAGGTGACCCACCTCCAGGTTAGACACCAGGGCCCATATGCAATTAACTTTTTTACCTGAATTTTCTCCTAGGAGATAATTTTTTCTTCTATTTAAAATCACTTCCCAGCAGTTTTCAACTTAAAAAAGTTCAGAAAAGTGGGTAAAAAGTTACTATCAAAATCTTTGAGTATTTTTTTGCTTGCTGGTGGCTAAAAGGCATTTTATTTAAAAGTTTTTAAAAAAAATATCACCTAGGAGAAAACTCAGTAGAAAAAGTGAATTGCATATGGGCCCAGGTTTGTTCCAAGAAGGGCTCTGGACAGAATGTTCCTCGCGGCCACTCAAAACCAGGAGAAAGAAAATGGATTTCAACTGGTGCAAGGAATTTCTCAGAGTGACCAATCAGAATCCTTGATTTGGCTATTATATTGATCTTAGCACCACATTTATGTATTTTTTTCCAGTAATAGTCTTCATAAATCAACCCCTCTAGATGTTGGCTAAGAAAGATGCCATTCTCCTTCACAGCTGGCTTTCTTAACATCGTTACATGAGAGCAGCTTCTTACTCTGGAGCGGTTGCCTATTGAGTAGATCGCGACTTACCAGTAGAATTCGCAAAGGACTTCATGGTAGATCCCGACTGCACTACATTTTCCATTCTGTATATACAATTGTGCTCCTAAAACTGTACATAGGTAGATCATTTTGACTTGCTAATTTTTAAAAGTAGCTCACAATCCAAAAAAAGTGTAGGCATCTCTGGGGGATGTTGTGTTTGGAAATCAGGTGACTGGGCACTGAATATAATATTTTCTCTTTCAACAGACCATACCAAATTGCAACAGACCAATGAGAATCCGCACTCCCCAGGGAGAATTCTCACTGGTTTATTGATTGGAGGACCAATGAGAATCCTCCCTGGTGCGCCATGGCTGACACGTATGCTGCCTTTGCAGACACCTGTACACGCTAGGCTAAGATGTATGACTGGTATACAATGATAGTTCTGGGTGATTATATATGCAAGAGTGTACAATCCAGCATGGGGCCATATCTAGAAATTATGGGGCTGGAAAGCAAATCTCTCCGCCGCCCCCTTCCCTCCCCCCCCACACACACACCTTTGTGCTCCTTCATACACACACATGAATTTTAGGTTAAAAAAAAAAGCGGGCCCTGGATTATTAGCCCTCCAGTAGTATCCAGAAATACTCCCCAGTAATAGCTAGCCTCCAAGCAAGTAGGTAGCATTCCCCAGTATAGGTAGCCAGTAGTCCCAGTATAGATAGCCAGAAGGAGCTCCTGAAAACTGGAACTCCAATGTGAACCTCCCCCCACCCCTTCCCCCATGCAGAACAGGGTGATCAGGGCTTTGGGAAAAAAAAAGTAACACCTCTCCAGGCTCCACCAATGACCTAGCTTCTCCAGGCATCCTCGTCTCTATGGTTCAAGCAAGCACCCTCAGTTATCACGTAACAAGAGGAGGCACTGTAGACATGGATGCCTGGAGACAGTAGATCACTGGTGGAGCCTGGAGAAGAGTTCTCTCCTACGCTCTGCTTGCGCTACTCTGAACCCTCATGGATCCCACCACGTACCTGCTGCTGGTTCTGGGCCCCTCTTGGCTACAAGGCCCATAGCAAGGGCTAAGGCTGCTACGGTGATGACTACACCACTAACCCAGCATTAGCAGGGCAGAGATCTAAGGATGCAGCAGTACTGCTGCAGAAAAGGCTCAGGCTGTTTATAAGCAATGGGTTCTGTTCTGCTGTCTGAAATAATATTTAAAATATTGTATAAATTAGGTTACTTGAAGTGGTTTCAACAAATACATTTTTCTAAAAGGCACCACCATAGGTGTATAAAAGCAAAGTTATAGACACCATATATTGAAAAATAATTTAATGTATTTACAAAAGTAAACAGCATGTAGAACCATGTAACAGTAGTGAAAGCCATCAATATCCTCAAATTTTCTTGTAAGCACCATCTAGATGAGAGGAAGCTCTTCACTCATATTGACGGCGTATATTTAATATTCTTATGGAGCTCATCCACCTCCAGGCTCCACATAGCACAGTGCACGGGATTATCTGACAGGTCCGTCACCTTCACTGCGCGCAAAATAGGCTCCGGGTTACAGGACAGGACATTTCCCATCACCATGACGTATTTTCCTGCAACAGACAGCAGATGTTTCATGTCAATCTCAGCAGATTATCCAACAACCACCATCATGTTTCAGTATGTAAATTCTAAATTCCAGGCTTTTCAGAAAAGAATGTGCTATGAAAGCGGTCAAAAATGTAAGCATATAGTGACTACACATGCTAAGCCTATTCAGTAAATGCTGGTACACTAACAAATATTCACTCCTGAGGCAAACCAATCACATAAATTAATTCTGCTAGAGACCAATCAGAAATGAATGAAAAAACAAGTCACTTTCCTGGCTGTTGTGTGATCAGATGTGCTTGTAAATAACGATCATTCCTGCATGTCACATCTTGTACATGTGCAGGAGACACAATGAAACACCAGGACATGTTTAGAACAAAGGAACTATCAGAAAAATCATTGTACAGGTGTATATTGTTTTTTTCTCTTCTGACCAACCGAAATTTATCAAAATGGGCAGTATAAAATCTATTAAAAATCTTTCAAGCCACACTCCTGATGAAAAAAGCATTAGGTGAACCATTTCTCCCTCCGAGGACCTAATGCCGACTGATGCCACCAACCCCCCCCCCCCCCCCGGTCTCTCCATAGGACTGTAGCAAAGTCACCTTTCTAGCTGGCATGCTCCCTCCTGTGTCCTTCAGTCCCCCTCCCCATAGCCACTTATTCTCTGTAACCTGGCGGCATTGTGCGTATTTATGTAACACGCTGATGGGTCACTGAGAACAGGTGACGGTGGGGATGGAAGGACACAGGCTGAAGGAGCAAAGCTGGACAGGCGAGTTAACTACATTTATCGTGGTCTCCCAAGCAATGTCATGAGAGCTGCCAGTAGACAGGTAACAGGACAGCTGCTGGCAGATGAACATGAGAAGTGTGAGCATGTGATCTAACATTAACTATGCTTGAAATGTCTCCAAATGTCGGCCAATCATTGCTTGGTAGGTGGAGACAAGAGAACCGCTTCTGAGCACAGAGGATAGATTAAAAAATGTCAATAGTTTATATAATTTAGCTTTAGGACAGACTGTGTGAAAGACTGTATAATTCATATGAGAAAATACAACATTAACCCGTTATTGCTTTAAAAAAGTAAAACATTTTTAGGAGGAGGATGATAGATACAATTGTTTATCTCATAAGTTTATTTTCACCTCAGGTTTCCCTAAGGTGTTATTTATCAAAGATTATACGGCTAGTAGAAGGAAGTCCTCCAAAGATTTGCTACACCCACAGAATAATCACATTCTGGAATGGCTGGCAATTCATATACAAATACTGTGTATGGTAAAATACAACATTTGTGGTTCCGAATACTGCACTGACTTTTTTTGGAAATCTGCTCAAAACGGAGGGGACATTTTTTTTTCCAATGTCCAGTAAAACACGGCAAACCAATAAACAGGAAGCAGAGGAATGCTATGCTTTTCTCAGGAAATATATATTGGATTTTTATAAAGGGCCACAGAGGTCTCTTATTTCTGAAGTTTCCGTTAGAAAGCAAACACTGCCTCTTACAGTTTGCAAAGTCATTCTGCATTTATGACCAATTCATGTTCCTTTGAGGAAAAACCAAGAGATAAATAGATAATACAGTATTAGGTTTATACACTATGGTGTTTAAAGTACTGTTAATTATTAAACTAGGGTAAAGTGTAAAGCTGTCAAATGCTTTCATTTTCTACAGTGTACTAAAAGATTATTTGAAGAATCTCAAAAGCTGCAGTTAGCAGCAGCACCACTCCAATCCATCTGCCCACACTTCAAATAAAAATCTCCTGCCCTAAAATTCTCAGCTGCATAGCTGCTGTGACATCAGACGCACGTCTCAAAAGATGAAACAAGCCTCTGTTTACAAGAACTTTGGATTCATGCATATAAGATCCTTCAGTTTGCTGAAGCATTCTCGTGGCTGCTACTAAGCTATACTGCTTAAAGCGGAGCTGTAGATATAAAATAAACACATTGTTTCACTTACCTGGGGCTTCCCCAGGCCCCCAGCAGCTGTCCTGTCCCACGCCGCTCCTCACGAGCCTCAGTTCGCCCACCGCCAGCAACTTTCGGTTTTGGCGCCGGTCCACTGCGCGGCTCTGGCCACGCGTATCCTTTCTTCGCATTCCCCGCTATTGCAGAGGGGAAGGCGAAGAAAGGATATGCTTGGCCAGAGCCGTGCTGGCATCGACTTACAAGTCGAGGTATGGGACCGAGCGGCGGCGGGGGAACGGAGACTCGTTGAGAAGCGGTGCAGGACAGGACAGCTGCTGGGGGCTTGGGGAAGCCCCAGGTAAGTGAAACAATGTGTTTATTTTATATCTACAGTTCCGCTTTAAAGGGACTCAGAGCTGAAAACAGTAAAAAGATTTATACATACCTGGGGCTTCCTCCTGCCCCATCCGCTCGGATCGCTTCCACGCCGCCGTCCTCCGCTGCCTGCAGCTCCGGTACCGGGTCCCGTCACTTATGTCAGTAGGCTCCAGTCTATGCAGTATCGCTGCTAGTGCATGAGCAAATCTGCCTTAATGCGCAGGTGTACTCATGCAGGCGCAGTATAGCCACACACGCCTGAAGAGGAACGCATCCCCGGTGAGATTAACGACAAGTCCTTGTTGGTAGCCATTGGGGGAATAGCTTCAAAAGTGGCCGCGCTCATAGATTAAATTATAAGGCAGAAAAGTCCCAGGATAAAAATAGCCCATGGTCAGGACCAATCTCCTTATTCAGACCCGCACATCATATATGCAAGAGAATAGAAAAACCACATAGCGTAATCAACTCTTGAATATTGTTCCCGTCACCACGCCAGTGTGAAACCAAAACCTCCACAATCACCTCCAAACGTGGGTCCCCTCGTCTGACCCACACTCACCCTCACTGTCCTTCAAAAGTCCAGAGGTAGGGGTTCAAAGCATATGGGGGCGAAAGAGACACTGTGTAGGTAACCACTTGCAGCAACCAGTATGCAATTCCAGAGAAACGCAGACACTGAGGACTAAAAAGCTCCAGATAGTGTAATACCGTTTAATAAAAATATAAATATTAAAATTTGCACTCACAAGAGTAGAAGGTTATATCGCATTGTACAGGCAGTAGTATTGTCCCAAGTGCCGCTCACGAGCATGTCACTTCAGATCCCATTCCTCCTGCGCGCTGAATCCTGTAGGCCGATCATGTGATGCGTAGCTCCGCCAAAATGTTTCGTCAGCCTGCGCTTGGCACGTGATGCGTAGCTCCGCCCTACGCATTTTGTCAGCCTGCGCTTGGCAACAGTGGACCGCAGGACAGCGTGGGAAGCCTCTGTAGGATACAGAGGCTTCCCTTTTCTTAAAGGATAGATGTGATGAAAGAAATGATAGCAGATTTACTTACCTGGGGCATCCTTCAACCCTTAGAAGCCTCTGTGTCCCTTGCCGCAGTTCCACCTTCACCTTTCACCACTTAAGGGGTCCCCTTAGTTGTGACCAACCACTTCTGCAAATGCACGGATCGCCCGCACTCCTGTGGCCAGTAGCACTGCGCAGAATGCTCCCAGCCACTGGAATATGACTGGTGCATGCTCAGAAGCCATACGGAGAAGACCCCAGAAGAGTGGCTGAAACCGGACACTGTGGCAATGGACACAGAGGCTTCTAGGGGCTGGCTGATTATCTTTTGGAAACAGTAGTGTCTGAATCACACACCAGAAGACAGCATGTATAGTACAACACCAGCGTTGCTCCCCTCTTGTCACCATAAACCCTATCCCTGCCTGGAGAAAAAAGAAATCACTCCCTCAAGTGAAAAATCCTGCTGCTCCCTTCCTCTCTCAAACACCGAAGTAAAGTCCCTCCTCAACTACAGTCTGGAAACACACACAGGTCATGAGGGAGGGTGCAGCCATGATGCCCACTTCTAGGCTCTTATCACTTTGTCATTAAATGGCAATCAACACCTGGTCTTAATCATATGATTATAAACAGATTGGCAAGGTGTGGGGGGGCATACCTACATGCATAAATAGCTACTGTCAAAGCTTCAGTGTGCACCCTGTTGAAGCGATCTCGACACTGGGGAGCTTTCCTAGCAATTTCCACAGCGCTTTGCATCACTGGAAATCGCTTGCATTTTTGAAAAGCGATAGTGTAGTGTATATGGCAGTGATCTCACTGCAGCAATCGCCAGTGACTTGCTATTTGCGGAAATCAAAAGAAAAGTGCATGTAACACTTTTTTGCGATTTTTTTCGCGGTTCAAAGTTGAAGAATAATGATCACTCAAAAATCACATTCGTGGTCATTGAAAGAGAAAGAAACGGCACAAAAAAAGCGATTTAACCAGCGTTTTGCAATCTCCAGTGTGAATAGGCCCTTTGAGTTTGCAAACACATAGGTGGGCAGAATCCAGAGTGTGGTGACGTCACCCAAACTCAAGGTGCATGTGTGAAGAGACTTGAATGTCAGAGCGGCAAGAACGGGACGTGAGCCGGAATGTGGTGAACATGAGTTTAGGTAGCCATTGTGTGATAAGACGAGGGGATCCCGGATACAGCAATCTTATGCTGTGAAGGAAATTGCCAGCTCTCTCCGGATAGTGTAGTGCTTGGGCATAAGGTCACTAGTTTTTCTGGGTCTCTGGAGAAACTTGATAATTCTGGGGCATCTACAGGACTTTTCCTTGTGCATCAAGTGGTGCTATCAGTGTTTAAGCTTACTAAGGAGGACTGGCCGGAACTTATAGCATCTGTGGTTAAAAAAGGTGAAACTTCCATTTCAAAAATTAAAATCAAATTTAAGCCCATAAAAATATAGATCAGAAGTTTTACACAAGAACTAACACATCTTGGTAGTCTTATACAGTATTTACCTAGTTGATCCTGCAGCTGTTCCAAGGGACATTGTGGGTCCCCTTTTTTTCACCCTCAAAGCCACAAAGGCCAGAGAGATGTGGAAATCTTGTGACTGTGTAGATTTATCCTCTTCACTTCCCTCAGTATCTTGCTGCACAGAAATACAGCTCTTTTATGGTGATACATTTATTTTAATATAGTTTAAAATGGAGGTAAGACTATTGGTGTGGTGTTGGCCAACTCCTTTGACCAAATAACATTACATAAGGTTAATCTACCACTTAATCTGCCATCTACTGTATATACTCAAGTATAATTCTAGAAATTTAGGTCTGATTCACTTCATAAAAGTATAGGGGTCGACTTTTATACATAAGTCACGGGCAACACTGAGTAATGTGTGTACTAATAGTGACAGTCCCATTTGCAGCAGTTTACTCAGTGGTAAGTGATACTTTGAGGAAAGGAAATGCCAAAAAAGCACAGGTCTGAAAGTCTTGGCCACAACAATTAACAAGGAAAGGGGGAGGGGGAATACTGGGCTGTATAAAAGGGAGTGAATAATTGCAGAACCTTGGGGCCTGGAGGAAGTATTGGCTGCACTTAAAGAGAATCTGTATTGTTAAAAAGCACACAAAAGTAAACATACCAGTGCGTTAGGGGACATCTATTACCCTCTGTCACAATTTCGCCGCTCCCCGCCGCATTAAAAGTGGTTAAAAACAGTTTTTAAAAGTTTGTTTATAAACAAACAAAATGGCCACCAAAACAGGAAGTAGGTTGATGTACAGTATGTCCACACATAGAAAATACATCCATACACAAGCAGGCTGTATACAGCCTTCCTTTTGAATCTCAAGAGATCATTTGTGTGTTTCTTTCCCTCTGCATCTCTCATGCATTGAAGTTTCAGGCTGCTCTTTTCTTCCTGCAAACAGCTTTGCCCTTGTCTGTAATTCCTCACTATGTGAAAGCCCAGCCAGCTCAGAGGACGATTTATCCAGCTTGTAAAAGATGAGAGAAGAGAGAAGCTGCTCTAATCTAAATAACACACAGGCAGTGTGCATAGAGGGGCCTGGAAGGGGGAGTTCATAGCAGAACCACAACACTGAAGAACTTGGCAGCCTTCCAGACACAGGCTGACAAGAGAGAGATAAGTTGATTTATTACAGAGACTGTGATAGTACAAAGTGCTGCAGTAAGCCAGAACACATTAGAATAGCTTTTGGAACTTGTAGAATGATAAAAAACAGGATGCAATTTTTGTTACGGAGTCTCTTTAAGGGGCAGGAAGAGTGAATGGCTGCAATACTGTATGAGCCCCAAGTGCAGCCATTAACTTTGCTGGGTAGACTTATACTTGAGTCAATAAAAAAATTCCAGCTTAAGAGGGTTGAACATTGGGGTCGATTTATACACAAGGTCGACATGTATTCGAGTATATACGGTAAGCATGAAGGGTAACCTGTGTATAATTGCAATTTGACAGCGATTGGGAGGTTTATGCAGCCATTTCTTGTAAAGCTTCCTTTTCTTATTATAATGGTTAAATAAACTTTGCTTATTATCGCTGGTGTGCATTGTTCCACTGTAGAGCGATTATTTGTTAAAGTATTAAAGTGGACCCAAATTCTTCCACACCACACAATGAATGAATGTTGAGTTTGTTTAGGCAGATTAACCAGTCTAATTAGTTCTTATCAGCGACTGGGAATAGAATGCATTAGAGCTCTGCCAAGGCAGCTCTCCATATATTTAACACAGAGGGCCCTTTCACAGCATTTTTGCCATAGCCCACCGCATGGCAATGAAAGTCTATTGCTCAAATCACATTGCCTTTGGTGCGGTGCGCTGCACCGGAAATACCCTAACACAAACCTACGTTACCATGCAGCTCCTGCAGCGGACCAGAAGTCATGCAAGTCTATGGTGACGCACGTGTTTTTACATGTCCAGACGCAGTTTTATGCATCGCGCATGCACAGAAGCGTACTTTAGCAATACGCTTCCACACACATCATCAATAGGCCAACAGGAAGTGAGCATCACTTCCTGCTTGGCCAGCTGTACCAAGTACTAACGCTGTAATCCCTGGAGGCCTTTTCTTTGGCGGTGCGGGCCCCGCTACACCGCCAATCCGCAGTCTGAAACCAGCCTGAGGCTTAACCCCTTTCAGTCTATACTGCAAAAAAGTGAAACCAAGTTATACTTCAGGGTCTTTTTAGGATTTCCACAAATTGTAATGAAGAAAGGGTTTTTTTTAATCCATAAAGTTTATCATGCTGTGAGCAGAGTTTAGTTCCACTTGAATCTAGGTTGCTTTAACCTCCTTAGCGGTATGCCCGACACTGTGTCGGGCATACCGCCGGCTGTCCCCAGGAGTCCCCCAGTATAATTTCAAGTCATCACATAGTTGTAATAGCTTCAGCTAGCACAAGGCTAGCTAGTAGTGGTGGCTGGCATCCTCAGATTACTTTTGGTCCCCCCCGATCGCCGCTAAATACATTACCCCCTCTGGATCCAGCGATCGCGCAGCCTCCCTGCACATCTCTAGTCCTCTCTATGGGGAGGATCGGGTCTGCCCATGACGTCATGCCGTCGCCATGTTAGATCCTCCCCATAGAGAAGAGCGGAGCTGTCCAGGGAGGCTGCGCCGATCACTGGATCCAGGCGGGGTAAAGCATTTAGCGGCGATCGGGGGGGGGGGGGGGGGGGGGGGGGGGAATGAAAAGTAATCTGAGGATGCCGGCCACCACTGCTAGCTAGCCTATTGCTAGCTGAAGCTATTACAACTATGCGATGACTTAAAATCATCCTGGGGGACTGTCGGCTGCAAACCCTCCGGCGTGCGTAACGCCTAGGAGGTTAAAAACCCCTTTATTGAGATATATGTAACAATGAATCTCCTGACATTATTATTATTATGGGCTAGTTCACACTGGGCACTGAACCGCGATCGCGATTTGGCAGGCAAAATCTTGCGACTTGCGCTTGTGATTCCTGTTCACTAGAACGAGAATCACAGTGCAATCGTCAAAGTGCTGTATGCAGCGCATTTGCGATTGATCACAAACGCTGCAGTGAGAATGTATCCATAGGGATACATTAGCATCAGCGCTTTGCTGATCACTGGCAATCAACAAAGAACTGCAAAAGCATCAAGTGTGAACCAGCCCTAACTTGACCAGGTTTGTTGTAAAAGTAAACCTGAACATAAGAAAAAAAAAAAACTTATGAGATAATGAATTGTATGTATTACTATGTATATAATGCCAAGTGGCAGCAGCTAAAGCAAATAACATTTGGGTAGCATTGTTTGGTTTAGAACTCCTTTAATTGCTAAAAGTTGGACAAACTGGGCTTATTTTGCCTGGAAAAAAATACCACCGACAAGTGACTAACACGTATAAATAGCTTATTTTTCGGACCACGAGACGCACCTTTTCTCCCCCCAAAACTGGGGGTAGAAAGTAAGTGCATCTTATGGTCCAAATAATACAATTTGGACCTGGCCAAAGTTGTGCCCTCACAAGTGCCATCCCTGCTGCTCCCTCTGTCATCTTCTGTACTCCTGTGTCCTGCCACAAGTGCCATCCCTGCTGCCCCCTGTCCTCTTCTGTACTCCTGTGTCCCACCACAAGTGCCATCCCTGCTGCTCCCTCTATCCTCTTCTGTACTCCTGTGTCCCGCCACAAGTGCCATCCCTGCTGCTCCCTCTATCCTCTTCTGTACTCCTGTGTCCCGCCACAAGTGCCATCCCTGCTGCTCCCTCTGTCCTCTTCTGTACTCCTGTGTCCCACCACAAGTGCCATCCCTGCTGCTCCCTCTATCCTCTTCTGTACTCCTGTGTCCCGCCACAAGTGCCATCCCTGCTGCTCCCTCTATCCTCTTCTGTACTCCTGTGTCCCGCCACAAGTGCCATCCCTGCTGCTCCCTCTATCCTCTTCTGTACTCCTGTGTCCGGCCACAAGTGCCTTCCCTGCTACTCCCTCTGTCCTCTTCTGTACTCCTGTGTACCGCCACAAGTGCCATCCCTGCTGCTCCCTCTGTCCTCTTCTGTACTCCTGTGTCCCGCCACAAGTGCCATCCCTGCTACTCCCTCTGTCCTCTTCTGTACTCCTGTGTACCGCCACAAGTGCTATCCCTGCTGCTCCCTCTGTCCTCTTCTGTACTCCTGTGTCCCGCCACAAGTGCCATCTCGGCTTCTCCTTCTGTCCCAGTGTCCTGCCACAAGTTCCATCTCTGCTGCTCTCTCTGTCCTCTTCTGTACTCCTGTGTCCGGCCACAAGTGCCTTCCCTGCTACTCCCTCTGTCCTCTTCTGTACTCCTGTGTACCGCCACAAGTGCCATCCCTGCTGCTCCCTCTATCCTCTTCTGTACTCCTGTGTCCCACCACAAGTGCCATCCCTGCTACTCCCTCTGTCCTCTTCTGTACTCCTGTGTACCGCCACAAGTGCTATCCCTGCTGCTCCCTCTGTCCTCTTCTGTACTCCTGTGTCCCGCCACAAGTGCCATCTCGGCTTCTCCTTCTGTCCCCGTGTCCTGCCACAAGTTCCATCTCTGCTGCTCTCTCTGTCCCCATGTCCTGCCATCAGTGCCATCCCTGCTGCTCCCTTTGTCCCATCACAAGTGCCATCCCTGCTGCTCCCTTTGTCCCGCCACAAGTGCCATCCCTGCTGCTCCCTTTGTCCAGCCACAAGTGCCATCCCTGCTGCTCCCTCTTTCCTGCCATAAGTGCCATCCCTGCTGCTCCCTCTGTGCATCAATTCCCCCACAGACTCGCCGAGCCGTTCCATGCATTCATGTGCTCCAAGCACCATGCCGCAGCTGAAATTGGTAAATCTAGGTTTGTAAACTAATTCTATATGGGCTGGTTCACAAAGGCTTCTGACAGCGTCTCGGCTAAACACTTTTCTGCAAATGCGAAGAAAAGCATTTGACAGCTTTCAGCGGCGGTCGTCATCCCCCCCCCCCCCCCTCTACTGGGGAAACCGGGAGGAGTGGCGTTAAGCAAGGTTAGCTGAAACGACAGGAAAAAGAAATAAAAACATGGCATTTGCGCAAACGATGGGAAAGAGCAGCACCACCGCTGCAGTGTTCTCAGAATTTTTTTTCCAGCCGTGTGGCATGAAAAAGTAGCCAGGTGGGACGTTTAGCGCATGGTGCATTTGATGTCACACGTGCGCTATATGCTGGCGGCAAATAGGGCACTAATGGAAAAGGATGAACCAGAAGGCTGATGGGCACAGAGCGGTAGGTGACAGGACAGGTAATGTATAAATGCACATTTATACACTAGGTGGAACAGCATCGGGGGGCGGGGGGGTTATCGTGTTCGTCACTTGTCCCGATATCCTCTCGCCATTACCTCTGTGCACTTGATCTACTAGGGTGGCCCTACATCTTGCAGCTTGTTTGAATGTTTGAACGATAAATGTGACCAATTTCTGCCCGAAATTGGTCATAGTGTCGATCGGGCATGCACTTGGTGGCACAGATTTTCATCCGTTTCGATTATAATAATCAAATCGGATGGTTGATCAGCCGCCAAGTTGCCTGATGTATGGCCACTCCATACACAGGCTTCAGCGTCCCTGCTCATGATTATTGCATGTCACATGGCTTATTTCATATGGATGTTATTTCCTGGGGGAAGGGGAGGGTTGTATTGCAGATAGTGTGCATGGGGCTATAGCTATATGATAATAACCACTGCAGGAATAACACCCATGTGAATTAACAGCCATTTGAATTAACAGCCATGTGAATTGCAATAATTATGAACAGGAATTTCACATCACCAATGCACATAGTTTATTTTTTGACATTCACATGAAGGGTTCTAAATCTGGAAGCCATCCTGGAAGCCCTTCATTGCAAGATTGCAAAAGCTGTATGTGTGAAAGACATGTAACCTGATCTCCTCCCGAGTCCTGAATACGCTGATGGCAATCAAACCTCAGCTTGTCAGCCTGGCTCTTCTCAGCCACCTTTATTACACAGGAAAAAGTGACTTTTGTCAGGTCTCTTGTCCATATCATCTGACACATCAGAGAGGAGACTGCAACTTCAGGGAGGACTGTGGCTGGCCATAAACCAGCAGGAATCACAGGTCATTGAGAACAGACTCACCTAGTGATGCCTGTGCTGTCCTGCTTCTCCACCCCCTGCTCCATTGACTCTGCCTGGCTGTGTCCTAGCCTGCATATCTGCAGGGGAAGAATCACCTTCGGCAGGAGCTAATGATCGGGCAGTTGAACCCAAGATCTTCCGGCACTTCAGAAGAGTATGAATACTGTGCCGGGGTCGGGGTTAATAATTGAGGTGCGGGGCAAACGAGCAGCTGCAGAAAGGCATTTACATATCAGGGGGATGTGGACAGGGGAAATCTCCCCTTTGCTAGTCCGCCCCTTGCTTGCTCAGGCTCCAGCATCCCTGCTCTCTCTTTATATCATAGATCTACTACTACTTATTGGAGAGCAGGAGGGAGAATCGGAGTAGGAGTCCCGCCCTTTACAACCCGCCCAGCCAATCCCTGTCTCACCATAACGCTTGAGGTGACAGGCGGAGGAGCGCTCCTGCAGTGTACAGCGTCAGCCTTTGCTATTGTAGGAGGCTGGCGCTGATTGAAAGCAGGCAATGGAGTGCTCCTATGTGAAGTTTAATAAGGTTTACAGCGCTGGATTTTAGAAGCCCCAGGTGAGCACACGACAACGGGCGGGGTTTTAAATCAGGTGGGCGGGGTTTCAAGTCAGCCGGGCGGCCCGCCCACCTAATTAACCCTGGGGAGAACACTGCGCTGGAATGGAGAGCACTTAAAGGAAACCTGAGGCGATAAGGAGAAAAAGGTTTACACATACCTAGGGCTTTCTCCATCCCGCTTAAGACTGATGGGTCACTCGCCGTCTTCCCACACCGCCAGGATTGTCCACTAAGTGGCCCGGTAACTTCGGCAGTCGGGGTGTAATGTGCATGCCCGGCTGTGCTTGCCCCAACGCACTCCTGTCGCCAGGATCGTTATGCACAGACCGCTCCCGGCCATGGAAACATGCCAGACAGCGCGCACGGCCGGACTGGGCCAACTGGCAAAGTTGCCGGGACACCTAGCAGACAATGTGCGGGAAGACAGTGAGGAACCAATTAGCCTGACAGGGAGGGCACCCCAGACATAAATAAATACTTTTCTTATCATCTCAGGCACACTTTAACTGACAAGTGCCATAGCCAGCGGTAAACAAAACGCAAGAGCCCTTATGAACTGGTGCTTGTAGCAGTAGTATGTAATTTTGATGGGTATGCTAAAATGTTGGAACACCGGCCCTATGCTGAAATGTTGGAACACCGGCCCTATGCAACAACTTTGAGTTAGGGCTGGTTCAGACGGACGCTTGCGGAGCATTTACCGCAAGCGTTCGGAACGTCGCGGTAAGCGCTCCCATTCAAGTGAATAAGCGCGTTTACACCGGGCTTTTGCACGATCGCGGCATTCGGGTCCCGATTTTTGCGAGCGTTCGAGCTGCCCCTGGAAGCGACATGTAGCTTCAAGGGGGCGGCCAACCACGACGGCTAATGTCCCCCTAGGGAAACAAAAACCGCGACCGCATCAGAACGCGACACGAAAGCTACTGAAAGCCTGACACGCAGCCGCCGCAACGCCCCCAGACGCGACGCCACGCAGACGTCCGTCTTAACCAGCCCTAACGTAACATACATAACTCCCAACTTTGAGATGAGAAAGAGGGATACTTAAGCCACACCCCTGATCACACCCCCTAGTCACGCATACCATAAAGATTTCGTAAGAAAAATATGTTTTATAATTTAAGCCACACTGATCCTTTCTATCCTGGTTCATTTTCCTTCATATTAACATTTTTAAATTAGTAATATATCAATTAAAGGATGAGAATAAAGTTTAGAGTCAAGCACATTTTTTAGTAGAGAAATACATATATTTACATAGAAAAAGGGACAAAGTCCTGAAAGAGGGACAGAGGACAAGGCTCCAAAAGAGGTACAGTTGTGAGCTATGAACATAGGTCTTGATTTTATAGGTTTATTGTGACATCTCAAGCTCACTCCAACCTGAATTATCGCAAATTCTTTCTGTTTTAGGAAAGCAAACTTTTGTTTTTCTTAACATCTTAGTAAGGGGGCTTTTAGGACCATTGTAGTCCCTTACACACTCCAATGAGTTCTGGGTCACCATGAGCTTGCTGGTTAGTCTGTGCCTCTCGGATTCACAAGCCCTATTCCATAGAGCCAAATTAATCCATGCCATGCACTGATGAGGATCAAACAATCCGAAACAGTCTGTATGCATGTTGGATTATTATGGCTCTGTATAAATTAACAAGCTGACACATCATTGCATTCCAGCGGTTCTGGAGGTGTGTTTAGCTTCTAAGGGTACAATGGTTAATTTGCATATATTCAGCAGTGTTGCTCTGGGAGACATCTCAAGCTCACTCCAACCTGAATTATCGCAAATTCTTTCTGTTGTAGGAAAGCAAACTTTTGTTTTTCTTAACATCTTAGTAAGGGGGCTTTTAGGACCATTGTAGTCCCTTACACACTCCAATGAGTTCTGGGTCACCATGAGCTTGCTGGTTAGTCTGTGCCTCTCGTATTATAACCAATCATTTTCTTTTCTTCTTTTTTTATGCTAATTAGAGAGCCGTGAGAGGAGCTCTTGGCTGGGTAGCTGCAGTGAGACTGGCCTGTACCTGGCTGCTGGCACGGCTTGCCCTTAGGCACACGCTCCGCCCCGCACACGGTGAAGGTGTGAGTGTCGTCTGTCAGGCGAAGGGTGACTCCGCGCTCTGGTCGCACCTCTATCACTCGGCCCTGCATCCACACCATGCTGACCTCCAGCTCTCCGCCGCCCGCACCCTCCAGCCAGAAGGACGGGCCCGGCCGCTTCCTGCATTCCCTCAGCCGGGCAGCCAGCATCTTCACCGGCGGGCAGCTAAACCGAGCTCCGCCGCACGTCTGCTGGCTGCTGCTATCCTCCATTGCAGCATTCAAACGCAGCGCGCCGCTCAGACAGTCAATTGCCAGCCACAGGCGTGACTTAACATGTCTCCAGCTCCAAGCTGTCATATGCGACGGCCATTTTACTGAAGACCAGAAGAATGCGCGATCTACTGTCTGTCTAAATTAGCTCGCTGATTGTTGCTTGGTGGCCACCTTATAGTACTACAAGGTGCAGCACACACATTACTGTACCCCTGCACCCTCTAACAGTGCTGGATATAGGTTAGCTGGGGTCTATTGCATAGATCCCAGCTCCCCCTTTTTCACAGGGACAGTCCCTCTTCATGAACTACATGCACCTGTCCCTCTTTCTTCCCCATTTGTTAACTTAATGGTTCAGGTCTGATGTACAGATCTGTGCAAAGATATGTAATGTTACTGAAAAATGTGTTTAAAGTACCCCTGAGATGAAAGAAATAAGGGAAAAAGATTATATATACCTGGGGCTTTCTCCAGCCCCCTTCAGGCTGCGCGGTACCTCCCCCTCCTATGCTGCCTGGATGCTGCCTGGATCCTCCGCAGTTCAGCTTGGTGATTCTGTTAGTTGGCGCGTATGGCACGTGCCCTGTCGCCGGGAGAGTTCTGTGCTTCCACAGTACTACTGCGCAGGCGCAGAACGCTCCTGGCCACGGGTGCATGATGAAGCATGCATGGTCGGACTGCGCCTGTGCTGATTGGTGCCGACTGACTGGACTACTGGGCCGCCTAGCAGAGAATCCAGGCAGCACAGGACGGCAAGAGTGCAATCAGCCTGAAGTAAGCTGGAGAAAGCCCCAGGTATGTATAATTTTTTTTTTATTATTTCTTTTATCTCAGGTAATCTTTAAGGGCTGGTTCACACAGGCGTCTTCTGGCGTGTCACCATTCAACAGCTTTCTGGCAGTTTTCCTCCCCGCAGGGGTAGGCAGCTGTAAGCGACCTGCTGCCAGGTTTAGCTGAAATGACAGGAAAAATCGGGATTGGAACGCAGTGTTTGCGCAAACAGCGGCAAACTACATTACAGGCACTGCCCATTCACTTGAATGGGCAGCGCTTTACAACGAGCGCTGCGGTCAGCGGGAAGTGACCCGCAACCGCCTGTGTGAACCAGCCCTAATTGTTTCTTAACTTAATCATTTAAATTGATATACTTCCTATTTTCAAATATTAAATTGAAGGAAAACTAATGATGGTAGAGAGGACCAGTGGGGTTTGACTGATAAAATTACATCTTTGGCTTCTTTGAGGTATGCGTGACTAGGTGTGGTGGGGGCGTGGTTAGGGGTGTTAAAGGTGCATCTTCCCTCATTCTTATTTCAAAAAGTTGCTGTTGTGAAATCTATGGGGTGGGTGGCTGGAGTGGCTAATTGGTGTGTGTGTGTGTGTGTGTGTGGGGGGGGGGGGGGTGCAGGTGGTGGGTTTGGAGAAAATTAGGTTTATTAAGGGTTCAGGGCAGTGGCGTACCTAGGGCATTTGACACCCGGTGCTGGGTATTAAAAGACACCCCCCCCCCCCCCCCCCCCCCCAAAAAAAAAAAAAAAAAATGGGCGTGGCTATAAATTGCGGCGCGCAAAGCGCGCTGTGGTGGAAAATGGGCATGGCCATGACCAGATGAGGGCGGAGCTAACTAATTTAAAGTGAACCCGGGATAGGAGTGATATGGAGGCTGTACCCCCAGGAGGGGGAAGCAGGGCTAGATGGAGGAGCTGTAGAGGCAGCGGTGGGGAGGGGGGACATATCCCCCCCTCCCTCACCTGGGACCCCTCCTTCTGCCTCTCTCTTCCCCCTCCAGAATAGCGGCCCCAGTATAGCTAGTATAGTTGCCCCCAAAATACCTAGTATAGTTGCCCTTAGTGTAGGTAATATAGTTGCCCCCAGTATAGCTGCCCCCAGTATAGCTAGTACAGTTGCCCCCAGTGTAGCTAGTTGCCCCCAATGAAGTTAGTATAGTTGTCCCAGTATAGCTAGTATGGTCGCCCCAGCCAGTATAGCTAGTGTAGTTGCCCCCAGACAGTATAGCTAGTATAGTTGCCCCCAGCCAGTACAGCTAGTATAGTTGCCCCCAGCCAGTACAGCTAGTATAGTTGCCCCCAGCCAGTACAGCTAGTATAGTTGCCCCCAGCCAGTATAGCTAGTATAGTTGCCCCCCAGCCAGGATAGCTGCCCCCAGTATAGCTAGTATAGTTGCCCCAGCCAGTATAGCTAGTATAGTTTGGTTGCCCCCAGTATAGCTGGTATAGTTTAGTTGCCCCCAGTATGGCTAGTATAGTTGCCCCCAGTAAGCTAGTATAGTTGCCCCCAGTATGGCTAGTATAGTTGCCCCCAGTATGGCTAGTATAGTTGCCCCCAGTATGGCTAGTATAGTTGCCCCCAGTATAGCTGGTATAGTTGCCCCCAGTATGGCTAGTATAGTTGCCCCCAGTAAGCTAGTATAGTTGCCCCCTGTGTAGGTGCCCCAGGAGGGGGAAGCAGGGCTAGATGGAGGGGCTGTGGAGGTAGTGGTGGGGAGATCCAAGTGTCATGACGTTACAGGTCTCCGCCTCCAATGCCGCCCACTGTGCTTCCGCTAATCAGGAAGCACAGTGGGCGGCATTGAAGACGGAGACCTGTAACGTCATCATGACGCTGCGCTCCACGCTTGGAACGCGGAAATCAAGTAAGTAATTGTCCATACGCCCAGGGGTGAGAGCCTGGGGTGCCTGGCACCTGGGTGCAAGATTTTCTCTGGCGCCTATGGGAGTGGTTAAATTAACCGCGCCCAACCACATAACCACACCCATGTCCTGCCTCATCACACCCACACCTTCCACCTCTTTACGCATGCATGCGATACTCCATTCCTACCCCTCTTCCATGGGCTTGCTCCTGGCTGGCTTTGGCTGCCTGCGAGTCTCTGGACTGATTCAGGCTGAGAGGCTCTGCGAGTGCGACACAGTCACACACTGCGTATTTATGGCTGCCTGCGGCCACCCTACTCTCGCTCGCTATCGTCGGCTCCTCCCCCCGCCAAGCCCAAGTGTGAGGTGGGCTGCCTGTATCTTTCCCGTTGCGCCACACAGCCTGCCAGTGTTGCCAACCTTTCACGTTATTTTTTACTGACAAATACCTAAAAATTTACGGACAAAAGATTATTTTTACTGACAAAATTTCCCCACTAAATGCACATAAGAGACAGCGTTTCACCAGTAAATGCACGTAATGACAGACAGCCTTTCACCAGTAAAATGCGCATAATAAGAAGCCGCTTTTCACCAGTAAATGCACATAATAAGAGACCGCTTTTCACCAGTAAATGCACATAATAGGAGACCGCTTTTCACCAGTAAATGCACATAATAAGAGACCGCTTTTCACCAGTAAATGCACATAATAGGAGACCGCTTTTCACCAGTAAATGCACATAATAAGAGACCGCTTTTCACCAGTAAATGCACATAATAAGAGACCGCTTTTCACCAGTAAATGCACATAATAAGAAACCGCTTTTCACCAGTAAATGCACATAATAAGAGACCACTTTTCACCAGTAAATGCACATAATAAGAAACCGCTTTTTCACCAGTAAATGCACATAATAAGAAACCGTTTTTTCACCAGTAAATGCACATAATAAGAGACAGCTTTTCACCAGCAAATGCACATAATAAGAGACAGCTTTTCACCAGTAAATGCACATAATGACAAACAGCCAGTGTCCCCAGTATATGTAGCCAGCCTGGACCCCCTTTAGGTAGTGAGTGACAGGGAGCCCTTTAGGTAGTGAGTGACAGGGAGCCCTTTAGGTAGTGAGTGACAGGTGCCCCCAGGCTAGGTAGGTAGTGAGTGACAGGGACCCCCCAGTGAGTGACAGGTGCCCCCAGGCTAGCTAGGTAGTGAGTGACAGGGACCCCCCAGTGAGTGACAGGTGCCCCCAGGCTAGCTAGGTAGTGAGTGACAGGGACCCCCAGTGAGTGACAGGTGCCCCCAGGCTAGCTAGGTAGTGAGTGACAGGGACCCCCAGTGAGTGACAGGTGCCCCCAGGCTAGGTAGGTAGTGAGTGACAGGGACCCCCCAGTGAGTGACAGGTGCCCCCAGGCTAGCTAGGTAGAGAGTGACAGGGACCCCCAGTGAGTGACAGGTGCCCCCAGGCTAGCTAGGCAGTGAGTGACAGGTGCCCCCAGGCTAGGTAGGTAGTGAGTGACAGGTGCCCCCAGTGAGTGACAGGTGCCCCCAGGCTAGGTAGGTAGTGAGTGGCAGGGACTCCCAGTGAGTGACAGGTGCCCCCAGGCTAGGTAGGTAGTGAGTGACAGGTGCCCCCAGTGAGTGACAGGTGCCCCCAGGCTAGGTAGGTAGTGAGTGACAGGTGCCCCCAGGCTAGGTAGGTAGTGAGTGACAGGGACCCCCAGTAAGTGACAGGTGCCCCCAGGCTAGGTAGGTAGTGAGTGACAGGGACCCCCAGTGAGTGA